>NW_027186502.1:2965105-2968163 GCF_028583685.1 Petaurus breviceps papuanus
AGAAAGAAAGAAAGAAAGAAAGAAAGAAAGAAAGAAAGAAAGAAAGAGAAAACAGATCCATAAAAACCCCACAAAAAAATAAAGAAAAAATAGTATGCTTCAATCTGCATTCAGAGTCTATCACTTCTTTCTCTGGAGATGGATAGCACTTTTCATCATGAGTCTTTTGGAAATGTCTTGGATCATTGTATTGCTAAGAACAGCTAAGTCATTCACAGTTGATCATCATGCAATATTGCTGTTACTGTCTACAATGTTCTCCTGGTTCTGCCCACTTCACTTTGTATCAGTTTATGTAAGTCTTCTCAGGTCTTTCTGAAACCATCCTGCTCATCATTTCTTATAGCAGAATAATATTCCATCACAATCATATGCCACAACTTTTTCAGTCATCCCCAACTGATGGACATCCCCTCAATTTCAATTCTTTGCCACCACAAAAAGAGCTGCTATAAGTATCTCTTTCAGGGGCGGCCAGGTAGCACAGCGAGTAAGAGCACCGTGCGGCTCCAGTGTTGAGAAGACCTAGAGGTCGAATCCCAGGCTCAGACACTTAGCACCCACCCAGAAACACCTGGCCGTGTAACCTTGAGCAAGTTACTTAACCCTGATTGCTTTGTAAAAAAAAAAAAAAGTATCTCTTTTAGATACAGACCTAGTAGTGGTACTGCTGGAACAAAGGGTATGGAGAGGTTTATATCCCTTTGGGTGCAGTTCCAAATTGTTGTCAAAATGGTTGGATTGGTTTACAACTCCAACACTGCATTAGTGTCCCAATTTTCCCACAAAACCCCTCCAATATTTATCATTTTCCTTTTCTACCATATTAACTAATATGATAGCTGTGGGATGATACCTCAGAGTTGTTTTAATTTGCATTTCTCTCATCAATAGTGATTTAGAAGATTTTTTTCTGGTGACTTTAGATAGCTCTGATTTCTTCTTCTGAAAATTGCCGGTTTACATTCTTTGGCTTTTTATCAATTGGAGAATGCCTCTTATTTTTTTAAATTTGGCTCAATTCCCTATATGTTTGAGAAATAAGGCTTTTATTAGAAAAACTTGGTGTCAGAAATACTCCCCAGTTTCTTGCTTTCCTTCTAGTTTTAACTGCATTAGTTCTGTTTGTGCAAATGTTTTATTTTTTTTTTTTTTCGTTTTGGAGGGGGGAGGGCAGGGCAATTGGGATTAAGCGACCTGCTCAAGGTCACATATGTGCAAAACTTCTTTAATTTCATGTAGTTATAATTATTTATTTTACTTCCCATGATCCTTTCTATCTCCTGTTTGGTCACAAACCAAGAGTATAGAATTTTAAACAAGAAACAATGAGTGTAGGAATGACTGGAGGGGCAGTGGAGGCAAGGAAAGAAAATGCTAAATATGGTAGAAAAATTGGGAGTCACAATTCTGCTTTCACCTAGCTCTTTGCCCTCTCAGTTCTTCACAAATTGTTTAGATTGAACCCTAGAATCTGTTGTGTAGCCAGAGAAAGAGGGGAAGCACACTATGCTAATTGCTACTTAAATTAGTACTAATGAGTAGGATTCTATTTAGCAATTCTGGCTTCCTCCAGAAAGTGATAAAATTGTGACAAAGTGGTTTGTCAGATTGAGAACTATCCCCAAAAGTGTAGCATATGAAATGAGAAAATGGTCTAAAACAACTGTGGCAAATTCTATGCTTTCTAATTGATTCTTTTTTTTTTTTTTTTTTGCTTTTTGGAGGGCAATTGGGGTTAAGTGACTTGTCCAAAGTCACTCGGCTAGTTTTTGTGTTAAGTGGTTAAGTATCTGAGGCCGGATTTGAACTCAGGTCCTCCTGACTCCAGGGACGGTGCTCTATTCATTGTACCACCTAGCCACCCCTCTAATTGATTCTTTGCCATCTACCATGGGCATTATATTCTGTTTAGGAAGAAGCACACCACAGAAGTCATAAACTCTTGTGTTATAGGATCTAATGATCTAGTTGGAGAGACAAAGCACACATAGTATATAATTAATGCTATATTGTTTCGAACTGTTACTTTGACATCAAAATAAATGATCTTGCCAGTGTGTGCTATAAGAGTTTAGAGAATGGAATTGTAGTAGAGGGGTCATCTAGACAGATAGATTTGAAGAGTGTGAACCTCAAAGAAGGAGAAGTTGCTGAATGATGGCGGTAGAGGTAATTTGGGGGTCTTGGCAGAGTCTGGGAGTAGCAACAAGAAGCAAGGAGAATTTTGACTATTCCATCACAACTGGTGAGTTGGGGTATCTGAATGAAAGTCCAACCAATAGGGATGCAGTGACATCAGGTGAAGATGCAAGAAGATAGAAGTGAGAAAGGAAAAGGCTTAAAATGAAAGCAGGTATTCATGAAGTTGCTCTAACTCAGAGTGAACCTTTTTGCTATTTTCCTTGAAGAATACTGAAGCTGCCTTTCCTCCCTGTGTCTATTTGTCCTCAGCTCTAGATGCAGACACTACTCTCAGCTGTTCCAGGGCCACTGTTAGTATACCCAGGGGAAGTCCAAAATTTTCCAAATTTTTGAAGTTATAGCAAGGTCATCCTCTGGTCATGGGAAGGGTAGAAAATAGGGGCTCTTTCCTCTCATCCTCCTCTTCCCTCCCCCCAAAAGATTCCTTCTCAGAGCCTTTCCTGGAAATGCTTTCACAACTGGGTTGGCTAGAAACTGGAATGCTTGGGTTCCAAACTAGCCTGCTATTTTTATACAATTTCCATAGGACATGATCAAGTCTCTTTAATTAATCCCAGTACACTTCCTGTGTAGCCTTATTTTATTTCATCTGTTGCCTTTCACTACTTCTAAACTGATCATGAACTTTTCCTACACCTATTAGAAATTACTTTGATTAATTCAATAGATGTGTTCTCATGTGATAAAGGTATGAGGGTTTAATGTCTTGTTATTTTAAGTGGGGTGATCGATTAACTGATTGACTCAAACATTCCCCTTTTACAATAATAATACCATAAAAAATTAGAGGAGAATGGAAAGTGTTTTATATATATATATATATATATATATATATATATATATATATATATAT
>NW_027186502.1:2968263-2982432 GCF_028583685.1 Petaurus breviceps papuanus
AAAATAGAAATAATAATAGCACCTACCTTGAAAGGTTGTTATGAGGATTAAATGGAATAATAATTGCAAATAGCATAGAGCCTGCAACATAATATGTGCTATATCAATGTTAGCTATTATTATTGGCTACTATCATTAAATAGATCTGTGATCTCATCAATGTGGATAATCCTTCTAACAATGCAAAACACATCCCATCTGTGTCTGTTCATCTGCCCTTTAGCGATCATAGGGGGTTCATTCAAAAAGCCTTTCTTGATTTCACTTGACTTCTCAAAGATACCATTGTAACATTCTGGTTGTTCCTTGCCTTCACAGAGTGACTAACTCATTTCTTCTTCCTATCAAACATTACCTTGATGATATTTTAAAATTTCTTTTTTTTGTAGTTCCTCATTGCTTATATATGTGGTGTAACATCCCATGTACCTATCCATTGTTCTCTGTGTGATGATCATTTTTATTTCTTCAGAAACTGGTGTGTTTCATGTCTCATAGACTCATAGCAACCCTGGAACAATGTTGGTATTAAAAAGATGGACCTTTGTTTCTAGGTGAAGTTTGGGGCTATTAAAAGAGCTTTGCAATTTCCTCAAGGCAGCCTTCTTCTATTTAATATTAGGTCCAATTCATTGTTCATTTATTCTGTTTGTCATGTCCATAACTGGTGGACAAGCTCTATGGGTTGGTTGGCCTTCCAACGATCTGGACAATAGACATTCTTAATCTGCTTGGTCTTTTCTGTATGAATGGCCAGGCCAAAATCTCTTAAGTCTTGATAGATCTCTTCCAAGGGGCTCTGTGATATTTTGGGACCTCATGCAACTAACTGGATGGCAAATAGGAGCCTCACCATTTATAGAGAATGTCTCTTTAACCCAACAGTGCAGTGGATCCCCTCCATCATAGTGGCAAAGATCTTTTGGTGAATAGACATCTCCTTGGTTTTTTATGCCTTGCCAAATATTTATGTTCATGGAGGTCATTGAAAGGGGTTATCTTTATTGTTATGTCTTTCAAAGAATCTTAAATAATTGTGAAGTATAGATAGGAGAAACCTTGTTAACAGTGAGTCTTTAGATGGTGTTTTGCTTTACTGGATGAAATATTTTTTCATAAGCAAAAAATAATACAGATTTTGTATTTCCTGTGGGCAACTGGGAATGGTAGTGGATAGGGTGCCAGGCCTGGAGTCAGGAAGAATCATCCTCCTGAGTTCAAATCTGGCCTTAGACACTTACTAGTTGTATGACTCTGAACAAGTCACTTCATTCACTCTGTTTGCCTTAGTTTCCTCATCTGTAAAATAAGTTGGAGAAATAAATGGCAAATCATTCTAGTATCTTTGCCAAGAAAATCTCAAATAGGATCATGAACAGTCAGATACTCCTGAAAATGACTGAACAACAATATTTTCTATATTCTATAGTCAGTTGTGAAAAACTAAAGATGTGGTTCATTATTGAATATCGTATGGGAAAACCAACTTCTCTCCTTGTATGACTCTCATTCTGAATGCTCTCTATCTATGTGTAGATGAGTCTTTATAAAGATTCTGTATAGATGGGAAGGTGGGCATAATGTAGATAATTATTGCCCTTTAAAAAAAATTAAATAGGGGCAGTTAGGTGGCACAGTGAATAGAGCACTGGTCCTGGAGTCAGGAGGACCTGAGTTCAAATCCGACCTCAGACACTTGACACTTACTAGCTGTGTGACCTTGGGCAAGTCACTTAACCCTAATTGCCTTGCCTTTCCCCCTCAAAAAAACAAAAACAAAAGCCCTGGAACTGTGATGTTAGAATCCAAATGTGGTGGCTCCACTGTCCTTTTTGGTAAAAATTAATTATATTTGTTTAGGTTACTGAGGAGAAGGGCATTGAAGAAGATGCCCTATAATTCTATCATTTACCAGCAGTATTCTTTGAGACTCCCAAGAAGAATTTAACACATGGAGAGACTTGATGCCAATTTCCTCTGCTCCCAAACCACTCTAGAATCTGTCTGGCATGGAGTTTAAAGAGCCCAGGTTTCTGACTGTGACAGCCAGGTTATCACCAAAAGACTCCCCCCTTTTTTGTTTTTGCTTTTTGGTGGGCAATTGGGGTTGTGACTTGCCCAAGGTCACAGGGCTAGTTTTTGTGTTAAGTGTCTGAGACCGGATTTGAACTCAGGTCCTCCTGACTCCAGGGCCAGTGCTCTATTCACTGCACCACCTAGCCGGCCCCAAGACTCCCCCTTCTTGTCAGGTCTTCAAATCTGTCTTTATGCTCCAGTAATTAAGCTCAGATGACTGCGTGGAAAGGGAATGTAGAAGGGAATGAGATGAGCTCAGGTTAGACTCCAAGAGAATTATTGCTCAGAGATTTGAGGATGAAGGTCTAAAGAAATGTGAGTATGCGGAACAGAGCAGTTCTTTTGTATTCCTACGTCTTCCTCCATACTGAGTTTCAAAGTACTCTGACCTTAGAATTAGTTCAAACTTCTAGCTCATCTTTTTTCTTTCTTTAGTTTTCAACATTCACTTCCATAAGATTTTGAGTTCTACATTCCCCCCCTTCCCTCCCTCTTCCCCCTTCCTCTTCCCCAAGACCTCATCTTTTTACATTAGGGAGAAATATCGGAAAAATGTTTCCTGCCATAGGAAATAAATTGTGCCTCTTGTAGACTGAGGCAACTGCTTCCTTTCCTGCTGCCTTCTTTGAACTCAGGGCTTTGTGAATGTTACAACACTCATGCCATCTCTAGGGGAAAAACTCTATCCTCAGGTGTGAACACTGTACTCCCAAATTGTTTCTGTTAGCTATCCTTATTCTTAGAAATGATTTTACGAATAGAGACTAATATACATATAAAGCACCTCCGAAGCCATCTATTGTTCAAACCCCTTGTTTTACAGAGGGAGAGACAGACACCAGGGGAGGTGGCCTCATTTCTACCTCATTTTTTTTCTGGTCCAGGCTAAACTGCATTTTGTTTTCCATTTATCCTACTTTTCTCAAAGGAGTGGGTGGCTTGTTGGGAGAGCCTGAGGCAAGGTCTCATTTCATTTGTTCTGAAGTACTTATTTTTACAGTCCTTTATCTGCATAAGGGAGCCACTGGCTGTCACAGGACCAATTTTTCAGCCTAATGGGCAGATGCACTGGTACAAATTCACCAGAGATTTAGTGAGATTAACTGGGGCAACTGATCAGGGTCACCAAGAGTCGAATGCATCTGAAACAACTAAACAACAATGTAAGGAGTAAGGGGACTGACTGCTTAATAGAGTGGACAAGATGAAAGACGAGTGCATGGGGAGACTGCTGGGGCTTTAAATGACTTGGGGAAGGTCATCAGATCCGGGATTGATTGTGCAAAGAAACTGGAACAATGAGATTTGGGTTCTAGGAAGGAGTAAGAATTAGGGAACATATTGAGTTTGGCAAAAGAGCAAACTCTGCTAGTAACTACTTTTCTAGAGAAAATTATGACTGCCCATCAGCTTCCAAGATCTGCTTGCATTTCTGACTATATCCCATTTGGAGCAGCCTCTGGTTAAGGGGAATATTGCCTAAAGGTTGCACCTGTTCCCCCCCCCCCATTCAGCTTGCTCTTCCCTGGGGAGTCTATTCTCATTCCCCAAAGCCAGTATCCACAGTCCCTGTAGCTTCCTGTGCCAGAAGCTTTTGTCTACCCTAATGGGGCTCATTGTTTAGCAAGTTTCCCTTAGCTCCAGTTTTTAGGTTAGACTCTCCTACTGGCTTAAACAATGAGCCCCAGGACATCTGCAGTAGTTTTAGAAAGCAATTCCTCCTACCTGTCTGGACGTTGTCTGTCTGTCCCAGTGGTAGGTAGCCTTGGGATCTCGGAGGCCTGGTTGCTTATTGGCCTCCTACATAGAGATACCATTCAGAAAACTTCATATGATTAGGTAGTAACTATGTACATGCTACTTAAAAATGCCCACCTCCCTCACCAGTCCCCTACTCCAACACAGTTAGTGATTCCTCTTATTCAAATCCTTCCTTTTTATAGCTTTGGTCTGTAGTGTGAAGCTCAGAAGCCATTAGGAGCCAAAGAGGAGCCCAGATGAAAGTGATTTCTTTCCATCATTTTCAATTTATATTCTGATAAGATGGGACTGAGATTATTTGTAGTGTCCAGTCCACACTATGTTCGTGTCAGACATCCTTATACACTGAAGTCACTCTGACCCCATCCTAATAGAGGTGCCTTTCCTTGTACCCAAAGGGGAAAAAGATAAGAAGTTATGGTTGTTAAGTAGTTGTATTCTTTAGAGCTATGATATTTGTTCCCTGAAGGAGTTCCCTTTGGCTTTTATGTCCTGTGAATGAGGAAAGGAAGGGTGTTGTTGACTGAGAGGAGATTCTGAAGCAGGGGTTTTAAACCTGTGGTCCATATATTTAAAAAAAAACTTTTTTTTTTTTGCTTTTTGGAGAAGGGAAGGCAGGGCAATTGGGGTTAAGTGACTCGCCCAAGGTCACATGGTTGGTAAGTGTTAAGTGTCTGAGGTTATTGAACTTAGGTCCTCCTGACTCCAGAGCCAGCGCTCTATTCACTGCTCCACCTAGCTGTCCCTTAAATTTTTTTTTATAACTATATTTCACTAGTTATTAGTTTTCTTTGTAAATTCTATGTATTTTGTTTATTTAAAAACATAATTCCAAGAAAGGGTCCGTGTGTTTTAACAGACTACACAAAAAAGGTAAAAGCCCTTGAAGTTCTAAAGTAATACATTTTACATCCTTCATATTTCTAACAATATTCCATGTCATTTACTAGATAAATTGCTATGCTGTCTGGCCAGCACCTCTGAAAGAGATGCTGTTCTGTCATGGTGGGAGTGGGAAATAGTCTAGGTATTCCCAGGGGGAGTACCATCTGGTGGCAAGTGGAAATATTGCAGTCTTTTGGGAAGTTAAACTGTCTTGCCAGAGAGCAAGAGTTGGGGTTGGTGGCTCAAAAAGAGAGCCCCCTGGTGGCAAGTGAAGACATTTCACTCCTTTGCTGGATCATCAATAAAGTGACACATTGTCTTTCTGAAGGTTTAAAGCAGCAAATTAGTCTTTCTGGGCTGCTGCTGCCATTGAAGTCCCATAAGTATCTAATAGTGTATGCACAATATATGATACACATAGTGCACAGGTATCACAATGATTATTTAAAAATAGAGAATCAAAAAACAAAGATACGACCTTAACTCTAGTCTAGAAAAAATCGTATACATTTGGGACCAATGGTTACTAAGATTAATGGGTAAATTTAAAAGCAAATGCTCGGTAAGTGCCTACTCTTTGGGAGGAAAAAAGGAGTGTGATGGGATAGTGGGTAGAAGAGCTCCTTTGGAATCAGTAAGAATTGGATTAGGTTCTACCTATGACATTTAACATCTGTGTGACTGGACTCAAGTTGCTTGGCTTCTCAGGCCCCAACCACTCCCTAGGATAAAGAGTAGTTAACATTTAGTGGAAGGAATTTCCCAAGGATATTTTCCAGACCAAAAAGAAAAAGAAAAAGATTATGAGGCGCTGTACTAATACCCTTCTCAGAGAACTTTTGCTGGGTATGATATCAAACAATTTGTCTCTTCCTGATCCTGATTTTAAGCTAGCTCAGAGCAGTGGAAAGATTCTGTTGATGAATATTATATGACCTTTATTAAGTCACAGTACTTTTATGGACCTGAGATGAGTTTCCTCATCTATAAAATGAGAAGATTGCACCAGTTAATATCCAAGGACCCTTCCAGCTCAGTGTTCATTGAAATCTATGATTCTAACAGCCCCAACAAATGTTGTATGTAGATTGTAGTTAGAGGAGATTGGGTTTTCTCAAGGAGATTACCTTCAACTGGAAGCAGGTACTAAGTACACTTGTAGAGTACTGTGTACATATCAGTTCCTCAATTGCTGATGAAATTTAGAGTGGAAAGAACATTAGATAAGCCTCAACTGAAACAATTAGCATGAGGCTGGGAGGTTGTTGTCGTTTATTCTCAAAGAAAACCAAAATGATATCACTATGTTAGAGTCATGTTATAGTTTGTCTGACCATGGTTGATCAGACCAATACAAGCTTGGGATGTTCCACCATAGGTTGAGCACACAAGTAGACCCTGTGAATATTTGGGGTGAATTCTTTAAATTTGTACATCTCTTCTTTTGAGCTATTTTAATTCTACTTTGTTCATAGAGCACAGCAGCTTCTCTGATGAGGGCACACCATGCTGGGAAGTCCTATGCCAGTGTCTCCCATGTCATGCAATCAGTTCCAAAGTCCTTCAAAGAGACCATGAGACTGTCCTTGTATCACTTTTTCTGACTACCATGTGAGTGTTTGCACCGTGTGAGTTCTCTTTAAAATTATCTTTTAGGCAAGCATTTGGCAGTTGAACAATGTGACCAGGCCACTGGAGTTGTGCTCTTTGCATTAGAGCTTGAATACCTGGCAGTTCAGCTCAAGAAAGGACCTCAGTATCTGGTACTTTATCCTGCCAGGTGATCTTCAGAATCTTCCCAAGACAATTCAAATGGAAACGATTCAGTTTCCTGGCATGGTGCTGGTACACTGTCCAGGTTTCACAGGCATACAACACTGAAGTCAGCACAACAGCTCTTTGACCTTCGGTTTGGCAGGCAATCTAATACCTCTTCTCTCCCACATTTTCCTTTGGAGCCTCCCAAACACTGAGCTAGCTCTGGCAATTTGTGCATCATCTTCATTATCTATGTGTACATCCCTGGAAAGTATACTGCCAAGGTATGTAAACTTATCCATAGCATTCAATAGCTCTCTATTTGCTATAACCAATGGTTCCACATATGTATGGTGTGGTGGTGGCTGATGGAGCACTTGTGTTTTCTTGGTATTGATTGTTAGGCCAAAAGTAGCACAAGCAGCAAAGAATTAATCCATACTTTGTTGAGTCTCAGCTTGAGAGGCTGAATTGAGTGTACAATCATTTGCAAAAAAACAAAACAAAACGCACCAACACTCCCTCCACTTTGTACTTGGCTTGTAGCCTTTTCAAGTTGAAGAATTTACCATCAGTGCAGTAGCTGACCTTGATGCTATGCTTGTCCTCATTGAAGGCATTTTACAACATGACTGAAAACATCATGATAAAAATCATCAGATCGAGCCTGCAGCCTTGTTTCATTCTATGAGTGATTGGGAAAGCATGAGAGCATTGTCCATTTTCCAGAACCTAGGCAAACATGCCAAGATGAAATTAATGCACAATACTGATGAACTTCTCCAGGCAACCAAATTTAAACATAATTTTCCATAAGCCATCATAATTGACAGTGTCAAAGGCCTTAGTCAGATGAAAAAAATGTTGTGTCCAGACTTCTGTTCTGCTCTTGGTATTTCTCTTGGAATTGTTTAACAGTTTAATTTCCCAAAAGACTACAATATTCCCTCTTGCCGCCAGACAATACTCCTCCTGGGAATACCTAGACAATTTCCCATTCCCACCATCGCAGAACGATGCTGGCCAGACAACATAGCCATTTATCTAGTAGATGACATAGAATATTGTTAAAAATGTGAAGGATGTAAAATTTATTACTTTAGAGCTTCAAGGGTTTTTATCTTTTTTGTGTGTCATGAATTCGTTGACATTTACTAGCTGTGTGACCTTGAGCAAGTCACTTAACTCCAATTGCCTTGCCTTCTCCCCCGCCAAAAACAAACAAACAAAAGCAATACTGACATTATCCATCAGGGCAATTATCTGTTTCTTGATCTTGCCATAACCATGATTGTAAATCAAGTCATTCGCAAACTTCAGGTTTGGGTAACCCCATGCAATGTATGGTTCCACAATCCTCAGCAATCGAAACCTCATTAAGCTTAACAGAAGGGTCAAAGTTGCAATATTTTTCCAACCTTTGGGCTAACACCACTGATGCCTCTGATTCTGATCACAAAAGCTAACTTGGGTTCAGCAGGTACGTAGTAGTGGCCAACTTTGTGTGTCATTTTAGCCAGCCGTATTTCACTAATGTACATCTGTCTGAACTCCTCATGGTAGGCTTTAGGTTTTTCATAGATAACTTTTCTCCATATTTTACAGAGCTTTTTCATAGCCCTCTTCTTCTTTAAGGGTTTGGCCTTCAGTATTGCAAAAGCCTTTTGCTTTTTCTGAAGGGATTCTGGAACCAATAGTAACTTCTTCTTTTCTTCTACATCCACCATGATTCCAGCCAGAAAAAGAATGACTAGATTAGTTTTAATTGAAAAATCTACACGGGGGGCGGCCAGGTAGCACAGCAAGTAAGAGCACCGGCTCCAGTGTTGAGAAGACCTGGAGATCGAATCCCGGGCTCAGACACTTAGCACCCACCCAGAAACACCTGGCCGTGTAACCTTGAGCAAGTTACTTAACCCCGATTGCTTAAAAAAAAAAAAAATCTACACTGGGGGCAGCCAGGTGGCTCAGCGAGTAAGAGCACCGGCCCCAGTGTCGGGATGCCCTGGGAATCGAATCTGGGCGCAGATACTCAGCACCACATCCAGAAATAACTGGCCGTGTAACCTTGAGCAAGTTACTTAACCCGGATTGCTTATAAAAAAGAAAAGAAAAGTCTACACCAGCTTCATGGCGCTTCCCTTCACTGTGGCCACTCCAGAAAAACTTGTATCCGGTTCTGACTTCTGTAAGCTGGTCTTCATTTGCCAATCTTGTTTCACTCAGGGCTGCTATTTGGATGTGATACTGCTGAGTTATTTTGCAGCAAGAGCTATTTGTCTTTCAGGTCTACTGGATTTTGTGCTGTTTATACGTGTGCACACATTCTGCGTACTGATGGTAAGTGGAATCATCTTTGTAGAAATTTTTGTACATTTTTTTGTGTTTTGACAGCAGGGTGGGATCTTCACCTGCTGCAGTAACCAGGCCAGGGTTGGGTAAGAAGACAATTTTTAGGGCCCCTTTTCTAGCTCCTTCCTCCCACCAGTAGGTGAGCAGTGCAGTCCTTAAAGGGCTGCTCAGACACCCAGGGGGCTGCCGAATCCCACTGCTGCTTCCAGTGAGAAGATGACCCTATGGCCTAGGCCTCCTGTGTGCAGCGTTGTGACTGTAGCTCCCAGTATATCCACATTTCAAGATAGGTAAAAATGATAAAATGGTATGAGTGATGTCTTTTGATTCCTGCATAAATTGGATTAAGTGAGGCAGAGTTGCACAAAGTCATTGACCTCATTCTCTCTTCCAGAGTCATCGCAGTCCAGTGGCAGGACCCAGTGGCAGGACCCAGTGACAGGTGATGGTTCAAGATGCAGTGGATGACCTTGGCATCTTTGTTATCTAACCAAACTCTAAACACTCCACAATGCCTGTTTCAGCTGCCTTCATAACCTTTGGAAGAAACTGTTCTCATCTGCCCAATGTACCAGGGGATATCCTTGCATGTTTAGGGTAGACACCCCAACTCACCGACAGCTTTGAGACCTCTCAGTTACCTTCAACCTGGTTTGGCTGGTCTGTGGAAATGGTTTGTTGGGATGTGGTGGCTGTGTCTGCTATAGTTTCTGTGGGCCACAGGTGAGCATCAGGTGGATCAGGAGACACCGAAGGTGGAAAGCAGCCCTGGAAAGGTTTTGGCAGCCCTCACAGAAGAGGTATTTCCCAGAACACACCCTACACTCCAGTACAAGGGTAGTACCCTGCATGACAACTTCCCTGGGGTTATTCCTTGTTGGAGAGACTTCCAGCATCATGTCCACTCACCAACTACTCCATAGTCTAGCCTTCAAGCTGCCTTCCTGCTGTGCCCTCCATCCCTTGCCAACCACATGAACTTTCTGGCCTGAGGACCCTCCCCCACCCAAGCCACTGCTAGAGGTCTTAAATTAATCTGAGAGGCACAGCAAAGGCAACTGACGACAATTCAGAACTGGCTTCAACAGCCAGTGACCCCAGCCCCCTTCATTTCCCCCCACCATAGGAAATTCCCTCCTGGTCCTCCCCGAGTCAATATTCTATTATCCACTCCCTTTCTACTGTTACAGATTTTCTGGGAACTTAATTTGAGTCTAGCTTTATCACTTACTATGGGAGTAACCCTTGGAAAGTAACTTTACCACTTGTTTTGTAGAGCTAGGACTTGGAGGTTAGTCAGTCTTTCAATAAGAAATTTAAAAAAATTTTTTTGCTTTTTTTTGGAGGGGGGAAGGCAGGGAAATTGGGATTAAATGACTTGCCCAAGGTCACACAGCTAGTAAGTGTTAAGTGTCTGTGGTCGGATTTGAACTCATGTCCTCCTGACTCCATGGCCGGTGCTCTATTCACTGTACCACCTAGCTGCCCCCAATTTTTAAAATTAAAAAAAATATTTTTATTTATTTTAATCAAAGTCTGCCTTCTTATCCTTTCCCCTACCCCCCACCCTCCAACTGAGAACACAAGAGAAACAAATTACATTACAAACATGTATAGTCAATCTAAAGAGATTTGGCCATGTCCAAAAAATATTTGTTTCATTTTGCATTCTGAGTCCTACAATGGCATGTTTCATCATTAGTCCTCTGAAATCTTGAGTTGTCATTACTCTGATAAGAATTCAGCTCTGTTTAGTATTCTATCATATTTATATACCATAACTTGTTTATCCATTCCTCAATATATGGACATCCTTTCAGATTCCCATTCTTTGCCACCTCAAAAAAAGTTTGAAATATTTTTGCGCATTCTTAGAATTTGTTTTGTTTAGGATGAATACCTCTCTTAATCTTTCTTCTTTCCCCTTCCTCCATTTCTCCCTTTTCCCTCTTTTCTTCTTGAATAAAATGCATTTTTTGTACTCAGCTCTCTGGGTATGTATTCTTAGAATTCGTTTTGCTTAAGATGAATACTTCTTTTAATCTTTCTTCTGTCCCCCTTCCCCCATTTCTCCCTTTCCCTTCCTATTTTCCTCTTGATTGAAATGCATTTTTGTACTCAGCTCTCTGGGTGTGTGTTTTCCCTTCATCTGACCAGATGAGAGTGAAGTTCAGGTGTCAGATACTCCCATCTACCCCCTTCTTTTATGTTTGTATATATTCAACAAGCATTTATTAAATACCAAATGTGTGCCCTAGCACACATGCCTACATTGAGGATTAAAAGAAAGGGAAACAATCCCTGCTCTTGAAGAACTCAGTGAAATAAGAGAGACAATGTGCAAACAATTATTTACAAACAAGAAAAAGATAATCACATTGAGGAGTATTAATGGAAATTAGGAAAGTCTCCCTGTAGAAGGTAGGATTTTTATCTGGGACTTGAAAGAACTGGGGAAGAGTGGAGGTAGACACATGAGAGGAGAAATTTAGGAAAGAAAGGACAGTCAGAGAAAGTTCATTGAGTTGGGAGGTGGAACAGTATGGTGGTCATGTCACTGGTTAACAGACTGTGTGAAGTGTAGGAAGGTATAAGGAGTCTGGGGAGGTAAGTGGGGGTCAGGTTATAAAGGATTTTAAAAGCCTTTCCAAAAAAAGAGGATTTAAGGGCAGCTAGGTGGTGCAGTGAATAGAGCACCAGCCCTGGAGTCAGAAGGATGAGTTCAAATACGGCCTCAGACACTTAACACAAAAAAAAAACTAGCCATGTGACCTTGGGCAAGTCACTTAATCCCAATTGCCTTCCAAAACAAAAAATCCTAGGGTTAATAGAAAGCCACTGAAGTTTATTGAATCAGGAGATGACATGGTCAGACCAGGGCTTTAGGAAGATCAATTTGACAGTGGAATGTAAGATGGACTGGAGTAGGGAGAGACAAGGCAGCTACTGTAATCATCCAGATGTAAGGTGATGAAGGTCCCTATTCTGGAGATGGCAGTGTCAGAGAAAAGGGGGCATATGCTTTGAGGTATTATGAAGGTAGAATCCACAAGAGTTAGCAATAGATTGAATGGGAGGGGTAAAAGTAAGGAGTAGACAATGAAAGGAGGAAGGAGAAAGGAAAAAAACACTTATAAAGTATGTACTATGCTCCTGACATTGTGCTAAGAAACTTACAAATATGATCTCATTTGGTGATAACATAACAAAGGAATACAGTGATATTGCTGGGTCAAAGGGTTTACAGTTTTATATCCCTTTGGGCATTGTTTTAAATTGTTCTCCAGTATGGTTAGGTCAGTTCACAACTCTACCAACAATACATTAGTGTCCCAATTTTTCCACATCCCTATCAGCATTTGTCATTTTCCTTTTCTTTCATTCAGACCAATATGATAGGTGTGATACTTCAGAGTTATTTTAATTGCATTTCTTTAATCGGTAGTGATTTAGAGCATTTTTTTTAACGTGGTCATTGATAGCTTTGATTTCTTCTTCTGAAAACTGAAGCAGAATAGTTTTGAAAGTAACTTAATGAAAGCCTCATTTCCAAAATATATAGAGGACTGAGTCAAATTTATAAAAATACAATTATTCCCCAGTTGATAAATGGTCAAAGGATATGAACAGGCAGTTTTTAGTTGAGGAAATTAAAACTCTTTATAGTCATATAAAAAAATGCTCTAAATCACTATTGATTAGAGAAATGCAAAATGAAACAGCTCTGAGGTACCACCTCACACCACACCTATCAGATTGGCTAACATGACAAAGCAGGAAAATGGTAAATGTTGGAGAAATTGTGGGAAAATCAGAACATTAATACATTGTTGGTAAAGCTGTGAATTAATCCAACCATTCTGGAGAGCAATTTGTAGCTATGCCCAAAGGGCTATAAAACTGCATATGCTTTGATCCAGCAATACCACTTCTAGGTCTGTATCCTAAAAAGATCATACAAATGGGAAAAGAACACACATGTACAAAAATATTTATAGTAGCTCTTTTTGTGGTGGACAAGAATTGGAAACTGACTGAACAAGTTGTGGTATATGCATATAATGGAATACTATTGTTCCATAAGATGCGATGAGCAGGTACACTTCAGAAAGACCTGGAAAGATTTACATGAACTGATGCTTAGTGAAGTGAGCAGAACCATGAAAACTTTGTACACAGTAACAGCAACATTGTGAGATGACCAACATTGATAGACTTAGCTCTTCCCAGCAATACAATGAAGTAAGACAATTCCAAAAGACTCATGATGGAAAATACTGTCCACATCCAGAGAAAGAACTATGGAGTCTGAATGCAGATTGAAGCATACTATTTTCTTTCTCCTTTTTTTTTCTTATGGTTTTCCCCTTTGGTTCTAATTCTTTACAGTATGACTAATGTGGGAATATGTTTAAAAATAAATGTAAAATCTTCTGTTTGACTTTTCAAGTCATTTTAAAAAAAATAAAGTAAAAATTTTATAATATCTAGAAAAAAGAAGGTAACCTGATGAACTTATTACCTACTTTTTCAAAAGTCAGCTGTATGAAATGGACAGTCATAGTTTTGTATACAATCATTTTTTTCTTTTCTGCTGTGTTTGTGGAAAATGCTCATTTCAGAGGGGCATATATAAATTCAGAATATATTTTAAAAAAATTGTTTCCTTCCTATTTTTGTTTCTCTTTTGAATTCCTGAAAAGTTGTAATTTCATTCCTTATCTCTTCCTTCAATTATTGATTCAGTTGTAGAAATTCAAGCAAATAAGACAGTCCCCAGCAAGGGGGAAGACAACACAAAAATTGATGCCAGAAAGCAGGGTGGTGATTCATGGCATGGTTTGGACATTGTTTGGAAGTCAGGTGAAGGCTGAAATCTGAGAAAGAGAATGAGAAACTTCACCTGCAAAAGTCCTCTGTGGTTCCAGGGTTAGAGTCCAAGTATTCAGTCAACTTTTTAAGTCAGGACATCATGCTCATGTTGTCATTTGTCCTTGAGAACAAACAACAACAGAAGTATGTGATAATGGAGGAAAATAGTCTTTCACAACATGACTATTATGGAAATGTTTTGAATAACTACACATATATAACCTATATTGAATCTCTTGTCCTCTCAATGGGGGGGTAGGTGGGGAGGGAAGAAGAAAGAGAATCTGGAATTCAAAGTTTTAAAAACAAATGTTAAAAATTGTTTTTACGGGGCATCTAGGTGGCACAGTGAATAGGGCACCGGCCCTGGAGTCAGGAGGACCTGAGTTCAAATCCTGCCTCAGACACTTAACACAAAAACTAGCCATGTGACCTTGGGCAAATCACTTAACTCCAGCTGCCCTA
>NW_027186502.1:2982532-2991253 GCF_028583685.1 Petaurus breviceps papuanus
GGGGGGGAGGGGTCAGGGGTGGTACAGAATAGAAGAGAGGAGGGGGGGGAAGGGTTTATCGGAATGCATGCTATCTCTGGGTGGGGGAAGGGAAGAAATGGGGAGAAACTTGGAATTCAAAATCTTGTGCAAATGAATGTTGAAAACTAAAAATAAATAAATTTTTAAAAAAGAAAAAAGTATGTGATATATTCACATACTTGTTATTTTTTTTGCTTTTTTTTTTTTGGAGGGCAACTGGGGTTAAGTGACTTGTCCAAAGTGTGTTAAGTGTCTGAGATCACATTTGAACTCAGGTCCTCCTGACTCCAGTGCTCTATTCACTGCACCACCTAGCTGCCCCAAAGAACTCCTTTCTTTTTTTGGAGGGGGGAAGATAGGGCAATTGGAGTTAAATGACTTCCCCAAGGTCACAAAGCTAGTTCTTGTGTTAAGTGTTTGAGGCCGTATTTGAACTCAGATCCTCCTGACTCCAGGGCCAGTGCTCTATTCACTGTGCCACCTAGATACCCCAACATATTTGTTATTTTTGAAGCTGTTCTGCTTGTCTTTGTTTCTAACCAAACTTCCTTCTGTTTTCTTCTGTGAAGTAAAAAAAATAAATAAATAATATCATTTTCTTTCTTTTTTCTTTTTAAAATTTTGGTAACCCTACTGTTATACTCACTCTTCCTCCAGCTTCCTACCCCAGTGAAAAGAAAAAGTGAAACATCTGTATCAAATATGCATAGTTAAATAAAAAGAATTCTCACATTGGTAATTGGTAAAAGAAAAGGAATATTTTATTTTTTATCTTAAGTCCATCAACTCTCAGTCAGAAAGTAGGTGGCATGTTCCATCATTACTCTGTCTTTCAGTGCAGAAAGCTTCTTTGTGATGGCAGAGAAGCTTCCAGCTTCTCTACAACCTGGACTATACTGTATATTATACTCTAGTTTTACTACAGGCTTCAGCAGAAAATGAATGTTCTGCTTTGGTGACTCTTTCAAAGTAACCATCTCTACTTCCAGAAAGTTCTGATTCATAGGATTTATTCTTTAGGCAGGTCAGTGGTTCCGTGGCTTGAGCACTTGGATTCCGGTCCAGAAGTTCTTTAGCATTTTTTTTTTCAGTTTGTGTCCCCATTTGGGGTTTTCTTAGCCAAGCTACTGGAGTGGTTTGGCACTTCTTTCTGCAGCTCATTTTACAGGTGAGGAAACTGAGGCAAACAGTTATAAGTTAAGTGACTTGTTCAGAAGTGTCTAAGGCAAGATTTGAACTCAGTAAGATGAGTCTTCCTGACTTCAAGCCAAGCACTCTCTCCACTGCACCCCCCCTATCAGAAGAAGACTTGAATTCAAAATCCAGTATTAAACACTTCCTGTGTGGTCCTGGGCAAGTCATTTAACCCGTCTGCCTCAGTTTCCTCAACTGTAAATGAGGACAATAACAGCAGTTACCTCCCAGGATGGTTTTGAGGATCAGATGAGATAATATGTGTAAAGTGCTTAGCATAGTGCCTGGTATACAGTAGGCACTTGATAAATACTTATTCCAGGGGTGACTAGGTGGCACAGTGAATAGAGCACCGGCCCTGGAGTCAGGAGGACTTGAATTCAAATCTGACTTCAGATACTTAACACAAAAAACTATCCATGTGACCTTGGGCAAGTCACTTAACCTCAATTGCCCCCCCCCCCAATTTTTAAATAAATAAATACTTATTCCCTTACCTTTCCCCACAGGAGTTAATTTTTTGACAAATTCTTACCCTTCCTGTGGTCCCCTCATGCTAGGTCACATTTTAATGGCAGAACCAATTAGGATTCAGTTGAATCCTACAAAACTCTTGCTGCAAGTCCCTGTTCCTTCTATGTCCAGAGACAAAGGGAGACATTAAGCTGGTTATTTATACCTTTTCAAAATGAGCTATGATTATTACAAGCACTGCTACTTGTAGCATGTCTGCACTACCTGTCAAAGAAATTTCCCAAGGGCACCTATCAATTCATCCAAGACCCAGGGGCTGTGGTTTTGCTTGTCTTCCCAATTGTCCCAAGCCCAGCAAGCACATTATCTTGCATTCCCCCAATTTGCATTATTTTATGATAGTGGATTTATGCCCGGCTTTATTTTCCATCCCCAAACACCTTGATAGTCAATACTTACTTGCCTTCACCTAACAAGGACTACTTGGATGAGGTTGTCACAAAGCAGTGTAGAGTCCTCTTCACTGTTTTCACAGGTATTCCAGAAAGATCTTGATGGTACTATGTTTCAATGTGATTCTACTACAATTCAATGTGTAGATGACCTTCTCCTGGTTTCTCCTTCACTGGAAGATTATAAGATTCTTTGCATCCATTCTCCACCCTTGCCTCTGAGGACCACAGATTCCTTAAAACTCAGCCAAAAACATCCAGTTTCACCCATCTAAGGTCATGACATATCCTAGACTGACCACTTCTCTTCATCTTCTCTATTCTCTCTTGGTTTGACTCCTTTGCTGGTAGCATCCATGAGAAACAATTCTGTGAGTGGAGGAGGCTTTGGGTCCTCTGTCATGGCCGCTATGTGACTCTATGACACTAGCCTTGGACTTTTGCCTTTGTTCTTTTTTTCTGTTTTAGGTTAAGGGATTGGAGACTGACCTTGTGTGTTTCAAAGTCAAGAAGGAGAGTGAATCATTGCGAAGTTTCCAGTTTTGGCAGCTAGCTTAGCAACAATGGTTTGAGGAATAAAGAGTGACCTTTGGAAGTGGCCTTCAATATCTATCCTAGTTATAAATGAGTCAAGGACTCATCTCACAGAAATGCCACATATGTGTTGAACTTGATGGGACTTGATGTAGAAATTGAGCTGATCTTTTTGTGATGTCTAAGAACTGGAAATTGAAGGGATGCCCATCAATTGGGGAATGACCAAACAAGCTGTGGTATATGATGGTAATGAAATATTATTGTGCTATAAGAAACAAGAAGCAGGATGACTTCAGAAAAACCTGGAAAGACTTACATGAATTGATGCAAAGTGAAGTGAACAGAACCAGTAGAAAGTTGTACATAGTAAACAGCAATATTGTTCAATTAACAGTGAATGACAGCTATTTCTCAGCAATACAATGATCCAAGACAATCCTAAAGGAGTAATAATGAAGCATACTATCTGCCTCCAGAAAAAGAACTGATATTGTTTGAATAGACTGAAGCATACTATTTTTCACTTTCTTTCTATAATTCTTTTCTTATATTCAAGTCTTCTTGTACAAAATGACTAATATGGGAATGTTTTACATGATTGCACATGTAAAACCTATATCTGATTGCTTACTCAGGGAGGAGGAGGGGAAGGAGGGAGGAAAGGATAGAATCTGGAACTCAAAAGTTTAAAAAATTGTTTT
Source organism: Petaurus breviceps papuanus (assembly GCF_028583685.1). NCBI lineage: Eukaryota > Metazoa > Chordata > Mammalia > Diprotodontia > Petauridae > Petaurus > Petaurus breviceps. The sequence goes on from NW_027186502.1 coordinate 2,985,912, forward strand.
ATGTAGTTAAGGGAAAAATTGTGTGTGTGTGTGTGTGTAAAAAGAAACTGAGCTGAGTCTATTAAGCCCACTATTCTGAGGGATGGAATTGTGATATCCCAAGTACACACAAATGTACTTTTGTTGCTACTATGTCTTTGAAGTAAAGTAGTTAAGTGGCACTAGGGTGCTAGTCAATGGCATCTAACAATGGTAGAAATACAACCAATACAACCATCAAGCCAATGTCAGTAAAGAAGAGACACACAACCCCCTCATAAACACCCTAGAACTCTAAGGGGGCAATGTAGCCAGACTTGCTCTGAAAAGGTGCACCAGAAGTACTGGATACACTCAATTATTAAGCTCCTACAAGAACTAATTCTATGCACCATAACCCCCACAGGCCCTACCTTACTTCTGGGACAGTGAAGTGGCTTTTATTATCATTAATGGGGTATTGGTTAGAATCTTGGTTGTAGGACTGATTATGCTAAACCTTTTTCCTTTGCACTGCCAGGAGAAGAAAAGATTTGATCAGCTGATGGATGGGCTGGGGCAGAAGTTGGGTCCTGGCTGAGGGGGGAACCTTCCTGACCATCTGTCTCTTCTTCTCTAGCAAGTGGAGCTGATCACACCCTTTTTTTTTTTTTTTTCCTTTTGGAGAGCAATTGGGGTTAAATAACTTGCCCAAGGTTACATGGCTAGTTGTTTTTTTGTGAGTTTGTTAAGTGTCTGAGGCCAGAACTGAACTCGGGTCTTCCTGACTCCGGGGCTGGTGCTTTACTCACTGCACCACCTAGCTGTCCCTGATCACACCCTCCTAACTCTATTTCAGCTCTGAACTAATCTTCCAGCACTTCCAGGTGTTGAGATTAATCACCAATTTCTTAATTCTTTGGACCAGTTTTTTACTTAATATTATGTTCTTATATCATTACTGCTAAATGCTCAAAAAAGACTCTTAACAAGGCTGGAGAGCAGACTTTATGTTTATATTTTTAAAAATTTGTTTATTTTTAGTTTTCAACATTGATTTCCACAAGATTTTGAGTTCCAAATTTTCTCCCCATCTCTCCCCTGCCCCCCACCCCAAGATGGCTTGCATTCTGATTACTCCTTCCCGAAGTCTACCCTCCCTTCTATCACCCCCCCCACACCCATCCCCTTCCCCCTTACTTTCTTGTAGGGCAAGATGTTTTTCTATACCCCATTGCTATGTTTATATTTCTTTTGGGGGTACTCTTAATGAGTCTTTTTGGTTTGTTAGCTTACTTTTCTTGGGCCAGGTCTTTATTGTCATGCTTGTCTGCATATGGAGCCAAAGGAATACACATGTTCCCCTGAACTTTTTTGGCATTTTCAACTTCCAGGCCTCTTCTCTGCCCTGGGCACTCATGGGCTTTTCCTTGTAACTAGGCAATATTATCATTTTAGACCTCTTGGGAATTGTATTTGGACACTTTTTTTTCTTGGAAGATAAATTTCCCAATCAGCCGGGGCGCAAGAATTCTGAACACACCTACTAGTTTGAAGGCAATTTTTGATAAACTAGATGATGATCCCAGTTACATACAACCCCTTATCTGAAGAGTGACCTTTAGAAGGCTTTACATGGGGCAAAGGTCAGTGCCTTGGAGGCTAGGAAGGCAGTGCTGAGTGCAAATCCACCTGGGAAGGGAGAATTTCATTAAGATATTTTCTGAGATACTTTTACTCTTTATTACAGAATTATGGACACACTGGAAGCTTTCCAGTTTTTAAATCCAGAAGCACTTTATGCAATGTTACATTGCTTAATCTAAGGGACCTTTCAAGCAGTTTGCCCATGTTTCTTCACTTGACCATTATTTATACTGGTACTGAAAGTTCAATGTATTGGAACCAAAAAAATGGAAGAGGCATTTGCTTCCTATTCTGTAATAAGCACTCGTTTACTTGTGTGAGAAAGTGTAAGGCAGAGCTTCCTCCTACTCATGCTCCTTGAAAGAAGACCCCAATGCTCACGGAAATTTCAGAGAAGACAAAGCAAAACTGAATTTTTTTCTCTCTCACTGGAAAAAAAAAAGAAAAGAAAAAGAAAGGATTTGCCCTAGATGTCCTTACCCAGACCCTAAAAGATTTTTCCTGTTGTCTATTTCTAGGGCAGCTAGATAGTGTGGTAGATAGAGCCCTGGGCCTGGATTCAGGAAGACTCCTCTTACTAGCCTCAGACACTTACTAGTTGTGTGACGCTGGGCAAGTCACTTAACCCTGTTTGCCTCAGTTTCCTCATCTGTAAAATGAGCTGGAGAAGGAAACTGGAAGGAAACCATGACCCAAATGGGGTCATGAAGAGTCAGACACGACTGCAAAAACACTGAACAACAGGAACCTATTAAAGCATAGCTCCTTACTCTGGCTACAATGCTTCCCTCTTCCTTCTACATAGTCATGGCTGGTACTTCTCTTACTGAACTCTGAGGAATCTTGATTCTCTAGGCCTTCCTTCCTGTTGCTGTTCCCCACTCTGTAGTATCCCTCTTTCTAAAGACGGAAACACAAAGCTTATCAAATATCTGATTAACCAAATGGAAATGTTATTATCAGTAGGATATAACATCTAAGCCTGAAGTCCTGGCCTCAAACCTGCTTCCCTATTGTCTTCCCTTCCAGTCGGTGAACCTCATGACTTCATTTCTGTCACTGACCTCTCACGGATCTTAAAAAAAAGATCTCTTTGTTCAACCCGGACCTTGTCTTTTTGTTGATGGGTCCTGTCAAATAGATGAAGTTGAGTCCTGCAGAGGCTAGGTGATTCATAATCTTTATGAGTCATTAGAAAGTAACCCTTTGCCCAATGTTTTCTTTCTACCCAGGTTGTAATATCAGTTGTCCTTAATTCTAGCCTCTGGTAAATCTTGTATTGCCTATACAGATTGTCTCTAGGCCTTTGGAGTGACTAACAGCCATGACTATAGCCAGCTGTGGAAATGGAGAGTCTACCTCACTTGGGGTGGAACCCAATTTACTGGTTCTTTAGATGATGTACAATTGCCTGGTGCTACTCACCAAATTGTACAATAAAGTTACTCATGGAAATAAATGTCTTGATAGACTTCTTGGTCAACATTGTGGCTTCTCTATCCCTTTGGAGTGTATGATTGTTACTTTTCTGATGTAAGAATAGGATATTGATTGAGTAAATAGTTACACTTCCCCCCTTCAAGTGATAAGTGATAGCTTAAGGTGAGTGATCATTTAAAAGATTGAGAAGCCTTGACCATCAATCAATCAGGCTTTGGACTAAGTAAGAAAAGTCCACAATGAAAAAACTTAGTCATAGTCAAAGACTTTTCTATAAAATATGCTAGTTGAAGACCAAAGTCATTCCTGATATTGGAGCAAGTTTGGAATTCCAGTAAAGGAGGAACTGCTTGGTGGGAAAGGGTCTCATCTGTGATAAATATTGGACCTTTTTTCTTTGTGGAGACCTACTAGAGAGATTCTCTGTCATGGACTATTTTTGGACACTTTCATTTTCAGGACTTTTTTTTTCCTTAGAGGCAGAATAAAATTTCCAGTGTGTTTCCTTAAGTCAGATTAGTTCTTTTGAAACAACCTTTGCCTATTTGAATGCTTACATACAAATATTTGCTGTATTGCTGTGCCCAGTAAGAGCATTGTAGCTATTATGAAAAGTGTAGACTTTGAATTCCTAGCATACTAGTGCTTAGCAATATGCTTAGAACATACCATAATAGCTCATAAATGTTCGTATTTTTCTTTTCCCTTCTAAACAGTCCTAAGCTGTTTGGCTTATTTGTGACATGACTCTGGGCAGCTTGTCTGAGACCCTTTTAGACTATTGGTCCCTAGCGGGAGTCTACCTACTGGGCCAAAATCCCAAGTAGTCAACACTAAATGCTCAATCCCTTTTATTGGGAGCCTCACCTTTGCTTGGTATGGCAATCACAATGGCCATACCAAATGTTTGGTTTGGAAATGGCAACCATTGCAGTATCTTTGCCAAGAAAACCCTAAATGGGGACAGGAAAAGTCAGAAATGACTGAAAAGTGACTGAACAACAACAGTAGCCCACTCTACAGCAAAGCTAACTCCAGCTACAGCACTTTGATGTTTCTTCTAGGTGGTTGTGGCTGGTGCTTCTCTTATTGATGATTTAACCTTGTTTTGGGCACTAAAAAAGTTTACTCGTCCTATTACTGATAAGTTTAGAATATCAATAGGATGGTCATTCTTGGTGCCTTTTGGAATAGGGATGTAAAGAAAGTTTACCTTCATTTTTAGGAAATCATCTATGGCTCAGGAAATTTTTGGTGTGCCCCATGTTGAAAAGGACACTGAAAATTTTGCCTGGACCTCCAACTGGATTCCCTATATGTTTCAGGGATCCCTGGAGAAAATTTGTTTCCCTATGTTGTTGTAGAGATCCAGATGCATTTTAGTGATGAATTTAAACCTGTTCAATCAGTAGGGAGTATAGAGCAAGGAGCAGGGGATGCTTAGAGAAAGATGGAAAATGTTGACCCCTTCACACCCTCCCACTCCAAGGCCCAGAGCCCAAGGGTAAGGGACTGATTTCCAACAGGGGAAGCATCCCATGTGCTCTGTAATCTCCTTAAAGACTAAGCATTGCTTCTGAGATAGGAAGCTTTTTAAGAAACTAGTTGATACGGGTGACTTCGGAGGGATCCATTTAGTGGGGAGAGGAGGAAATCCTCTAGTTTTACCTGGACCAACTGCCAGTGTTGTTGTAGCACTCGGTACCTAACTGGGCCCAGAATAGAGGGACACTGCTGGGAGAGAAGGAAAGGGAAAGAACCCTAACTCCCCTGGAACCAGTGAACCAGTTTTGCTACACAAGCACTAAGTTACGTTGGTTTGGGTTTTTATAGGGTCTGGGAGTGATCTTATTTTTTTGCTTTTTTGGAGGGGGAAGGTAGGGCAATTGGGGTTAAGTGACTTGCCGAAGGTCAAACGGCTAGTGTTTCTTTTGTGTGTGTGCTAAGTGACTGAGGCCAGAACCGAACTCGGGTCCTCCTGATTCCCGGGCCGGCGCTTTACTTACTGCGCCACCTAGCCACCCCTAGAATGATTTTCAATCAACAAATCTATGGATAGATGATCTCTAGTTGATATGCTGGGGACAGCTAGTATCAAAACTGAAAATGGGGAGAATATAGGCTTTGACCTTGGTCTAGCTCTCCTCCCCTCCTTGACTCCAGCTGGAAGAGGAATTTGCAAGCTTCAAAGGGGCCTGAGAATTTTGGACTCCCCATTAATGTCCCAGCATTGTCCTCCCTCAACAGCAGCAGCTGGCAGCAGAGTATGTGTTGGGAACCAAGAACAGATTGTACAT
>NW_027186502.1:2991263-3010713 GCF_028583685.1 Petaurus breviceps papuanus
TGTTGAGTGAAGTGAGTAGAACCAGGAGAACACTGTACATGGTAAGAGCAGCATTATAGGATGACCAACTTGGATAGATTTAGCTCTTCTCAGCAACACGACGATCCAAAAGACCCATGATGGAAAATGCTATCCACATCCAGAGAAAGAACTATGAAGTCTGAATGTAGATTGAAGCATATTATTTTCTCTTTTTTTGTTTTTTCTTTCTCAGTTTTTTCCTTTTGTTCTGATCCTTCTTTCACAACATGACAAATGTGGACATATGTTTAAAATGATTGTGCGTGTATAGCCTATATCAGATTGCATGTTGTCTTGGGGAGTAGGGAGGGAATGAAGGGGGGAAATTTGCAACTCAAAGTCTTATAAAGGTGAATGTTGAAACCTAAAAATAAATAAACAAATATGTAGAAAAGATACTCCCCAAACCTTCAGGGTGTGTTTAGAGCCCATTTCTTGACTGCAGGCATTTCCTCTGCCATGCTCCATGACTGAGATGCTGTTCCTCCTCCTCTCTGACTAATGACCTCCGGGCTTCCTTTAAATCCCAACTATCCTACCTTCTACTGGAAGTCTTCCCGTTTTAATTCCAGTGCTTTCTGTCTTTTAATTATTTCCTATTTCTCCTGAATACGGATTCTTTGTATATATTTGTTTGCATATTGTCTCCCCCATTAGACTGTAAGCTCCTCAAAGGCAAGTACTGTCTTTTGCCTCTTTTTGTATTCCCAGTACTTTGTACAGTGCCTAGCACTTAGTAGGTGTTTAATCTATGTTGATTTGATTGATTGTATGAATGTCTTCAAAAGAGTAGGTAAATATGGCTGTGGTTCCTAGTCTGGTCATTGTTGTTTGTCCTTCATTTTTGAAGAGCGATGACATCACAGGGTGCGACCTTGACTCCTAGGTGAATAGTACTTAAGTGAGGCATAGTTGCACAAAGTCATGAGCCTCACTATCTTCCAGAGTCATAAAAACCCAGTGGCAAGACAAAGTCAGTATGACTGGTGATGGCCCAGGATGCAATGGATGACCTTGGCTTCTCTAAGGGCCTGTTTCAGCCACCTTCATGGCCATTGGAATGAATTGTTTTCATCTGCTGGATGAGAGGCCCATTGGTTACCCTCAATGATTTACTGGGGTGTAGCAGCTTGTGCATGCTACAGCTTCCTGGAGTCACAGGTAAGAGCCCACAGGTGGACACCAAAGGTAGATGAGAGCCCTGAAAGAAGCTTGGCAAGCCCTTACACCAGCAGTACTAATCCCTCCCCTTCTGCCCCCCAGTCTCTTACTTGTAAACTAAATGGTGTAGGACCATTTTGCTACCTCATCAATGACTCTAAAAATAGGAAAGAAACTGCTTCTAGGAAATGTTCTGCTACTCATGCCCTAAACCAGAGATGTCAAATGTACTCCAGAGCAATTTGATCTAAATATAATTAGAAAGTATTTAATAAAGTAATTTAAAATACATTAAAGCATAAAATTAATGTGTCCTTTTATAAAATAATAATGCACCTGCAGGGATCCTTATGTATGGTTTAGTGACTTGCCCAAGGTCACATGGCTAGTTTTTGTGTTGTGTCTGAGGCCCAATTTGAACTCAGATCCTCCTGACTCTAGGGTCGGTGCTCTATTCACTGCACCACCTAGCCGCCCCCTGTCTTAACTTTTAAGAGGATATAATAGTACTAAGTTTCTGCATCATGTTTTAAGGCTATGTGGGAATTTATATTCGGCATTTTTAGGTGTAGGAATTTACTACCAGTTATTGTTTGGTTTTGACTTTACCATAATCTACCCTAGCCTTGCCAAGGATAGGATTCATCTTGAGGATTGCTTCAGTTTTGCTACTTACACCTAATCAGGGCTCTCAGTTGCTTCTGCTTCTTGAGGGGAGGACTAAGGACACAGCAAAAAAATTCCTCCCATAGCTTCCTTTAGAGGGCTCCATTTGTTACCAGCTGCTCTGCTTGGCCCACCACCATCCAGGTACCCTCTGGCATTCCCTCCCCCTTTCAGCTTCTTTTCTGGGTTGTCTACTTCAACTAGGTTTGAAGCTCCTTGAGGGCAGGGACTGTCTTTCCTTTTTATTTGTATCCCCAGCATTTAACAAAGTGCTTGGCACATAGTAGGTGCTTTAAAAAGGTTTACTCTATTTTATCTAGAAAATAAAGGACCTGTCCCACAAGTACTTTTCTATTGCTCTCTTTTGTGGAAACCCTAGAGAACAAGAGCCAAAGCTGATTTAAGTCATTTTTTCAAGGAGTTCCATCATGGAGACGTAAAAATATGAGAAAAGGGCATCTTTAACTCCTTTCATTAGAAGCGAGGATTCCCAAGGACTCCATACATGCGTGGGTCCAGAGTGGAGGGGTCCCTTTAGTGTAGAGAACAGGCATAGTACTCTAGTCCCTTGAGAATAGGTTACCAGTGTTAGATATGAAGGCAGTTTCCTCTCCTTCCCTTTCAGTTTTAAAAACTCTTTTGATTGTATTTGGTAGACTCTTGGCAGATAACATTCTCAGCAGACTTGGTCCTTGGCCAAGAATTTGTCTTGCTTATGTTTTAAGCTATTATTTGAAGTCTCCTGATTTCCATCCATTAACCCACTGACTCTATCTATGAGAGTGATAACATATATTGACATAAGATTTACAAATTACTTTCCTCACAACACAACTCTGTGAAGCAGGCTATTACAATATCATCAGCCCATTTTAAAGATGAGAAAACAGTTTTAAAGAGGTCAAGGGAAAAACTTTTTTAAAGGTCACATGCATGACTATTATGGAAATGTTTTGCTTGACTACACATGCATAATCTATATCAAATTGCTTGCCTTCTCAATGAGGAGTGGGGAAGGAGAGAATCTGGAACTAAAAATTTTAAGAATGAATGTTAAAAATTGTTTTTGCAAGTAACTGGGGAAAATTAAAACAGTAAATAAGAAAAAAAGATAAAGGGGTCAAGTGGCTTTTCCATGATCGCCTGACTAGCAAGTGCCAAGGCCATGTCTTAAAAGAGTCAGAATTCCAAATCTGGACTTTTCTCTACAATTACACCATGAAGAACTAATTGTGCCAAAAATATTTTTTTTTTGAGGGCAACTGGGGTTAAGTGACTTGCCCAGGGTCACACGGCTAGTTTTTGTGTTAAGTGTCTGAGGTTGGATTTGAACTCAGGTCCTCCTGACTCCAGGGCCGGTGTTCTATTCACTGAGCCACCTACTCGCAACCCCCTGTGCCAAAGATATTGAACAGAATATTCATCCAAGATATTGACTTGACATTATTGTTCAAGCCCTAAGCTTTTTTGTGTTTCTTCCCAATCCAGGTGATGTAAAAAACCAAGGTATCAGTACAAATTATACCATTACAAAAAAAAGGGTACACAAACCTTCAAATAATATGCAGGGAGATCATGATACCATATTTACAATAAAACTTTTATTTAAAAACAGAACCACAGTTAACAGTAATAAGCATAAAAAATACATTTGGAAATATTTACAATGTGGCTATGGAGAAAAGGGAGGGAGAAACTGTTCAACTCCACTATTGCCAATGCCCAGACCCTAGCTCTACCTGGGCATCTAGGGTGAAACTGGGTAGAACCAGAGAGCAAGTAAGTTTTTTTCAGTCAACTATATATATACACATACATATATATGTACACATATACATATATACATATGTATCTATCTTCCCTGCCAATGACCAGAGGAAAAGGTGAGAATTGAGAACTAAATACTGTCCACAGGCAAGGTGGGTCAGGAGGTAAGCACCGAGGGCAATCCCTCTAAGTTTCTGGAAGAGCAAAGCCCATGGATTTAGAAAGATACTCAACATCAGCAGTGATGTCTTGCTATCCTCCCTTCCTTTCACAATTCAGGTAATTACTCATCTTATTGCCCTTCCATACCCATTTGGCCCACAGAGGGCTTCTTAAGTATTTGGAGCATCTTTCCTTCCCATTCCACCTAAACTGGTAGAACTCACTAAAGGTTATTTTATCCTCAGCAAGGGACTCTAAATTGGTGATTCAATGAAATATATAATTTAGCCAGCATCAAGGGAGGTGGAAGGTGTGTATGTGTGTGTGTGTCTGTCTCAGGGCACTTAAGATTCAAGGGAGGGTGGCTAAATCACATCCAGCCAAGGCAGTAGTTATTTATACACAGAGAACCAGAATTATCCCATCCAGAAGGAATAAGTAGTAATGCATAAATCATAACAGCAGTAATATATTCATGAACCAATTAAGACGCATTTGCCCATGGAGGAGTCAAAGACATTAGACATATATTGTTACTATCTAAATTAAATATGAGCTATTGAGTCTTCTATACCTCACCCAAGTCTTCTCCAGTGGTGTGATGCAAACACATATTTTTACAAGGAAGCCATGACCATTTCTTCACTTGAAATAAGGAAGCACAAGCAAAAAACCTCCTAGAACTGAAACCCTTAGCCCAAAATCTACCTCCATACCAATTCTAGTCCCCTATGAATAATACCCCTTAAATCTTGTCCTCAAATGCCTGTTGGGATTTAAGGATTGGGGAAACCAAAGACATCCAAAACCTAAGAAAATCCCAAAGAACAAAAACAAGGAAAAATTTGCCTTTCTATATTGAGAAACAATCCTCAACACTATTTTCTCATCTAAAAGGGAAGAAAAAGAAAATAGAATCTATAAAGTGAAAGGAGTTCCATCTGGTGAGAGGGGATGTTTTCAGTGAAATATGTAGAAAACCCATCTTTCTCCAGAGGTAGAACCCCACCAACCGCATTCAACTTCACTGCCTATGATGTCAACAACATTGCAGTTTTCAAGTAATAGTATATATATAACCAAAAAAAGGAAAAAAAATCCCGAAGGAAACCAGTAGCTTTTGCAGGCATCACAAATGCTGCCTGAGTTCTTTCAAGTTAATTATCATTTTTATGGAGTACAGAAATTGCTAAAGGCCATGTGAAAACCTCCAGTACCATTTCACGTGCCCTTTAATGCACTGCTCCATCTCTCCCTGTAGTTCTTCCATTCTTATTGTATCAACTCCTCCAAAATAATTTCTACTTCTCCCTCAATCCCTTGTTTAAATTTATACCCCTTTTCTCTTTCTGCCCTCAACAGTTTTCATTATTTTGTGCAATTCTTTTTACACTAAAAAAAATTTTATGAAATAAAACCGGCAGATAAAATAAATAAAACTCAAGTTAATGCACTCTGCAGAGTTGTAAAATTTAAAAAAAAGAGGAAGATGCTCTCTTATTTGGTCCCCAACCCCCAACTCCTACATACTACTGAAATAACTCTTAAAGTTATTGGGATGAACACCCACTCCTGATTCCTAGTTACCTCAATGAATCATCATTAGAACCCAAGGAAATGAAGAGGTGGCAGAGGCTGGCACATATGCCAAGGAGCCAATTCCTCCAGAAATGAGGGCAAGTTCACCTGATGTCTCTATAGCAGAGTATAGACAGCGTTCAAGATATTGAATGTTTAAAAGCCGGTGAAGCTAAGTTGACTCCAGAACTAGGTTCATCTCGGTGCTCATGGAGTAAGGTGAAAAAGAAACACGGTAGCAGCAATCAGAAACAGTCTTGGGTTATAGATATCCTGATGAGGGCTCCCCCCCCACCTCAGGGAGATGTGGCTTTTCCATGTTGGTAGACTGGAAGAGGAGGTGTGAAAGGATGAGATTTTTAGAGGGCGGAAGTTGAGGAGTCCTTGACTGGATCAATGCTGTTCATATCCACAATGGGGCCTTTATCTGTCATTAAGGTGGGGCTAATGGAACCCTGACTCTTGTTCTCAAACACCTGGGTAATATTCTCAAAAGTTCTGCCCTTGGTCTCCGGGACTTTGAAGAAGGTGAACAGAAAGAAGAAGATGAGGAAGAAGGTAAAGACAATAAAGACGTAGGATCCCAAATATGTCTAAAAAAGCGAAAAAAAAAAAAAAAAAGTCAGTCCAAGTTTATTCTCAGAACAAGAACCAGGCCTCCCTGCCATGGCAAAGTCCAGACTGGGTGGGTACCTTCCAAGGTTTGGGACTAAAATCCTAAGCCCCCCAAATCTACCTTTGTACCAGTTTCCAGTCCCTTATGTATCCTGTCCTCAAATGCCTTCTGGAATTTAGGAATGGGGGTAATTTTTTGTTTTATTTATTTCTATAACATGAATAACCCATCTAGAGCGGGTGTCTGAGGTACCAAGAAATGCTTGGACCATCCAGCTAGGAAAGTTTAAGTACCTGAGGCGGTACTGTACTATTACTCAAGACACCCATAATTCATTCATCTCATTCTAAATGAGCTAACACTAGTTATCAAGCAAGATTTGATGAGGATAGAACTCACTTACCGCAGCTGTAGGGAAGAGCAGTCCCACAAGGAAGTTAGAGGTCCAGTTGCTACAGCCAGCCACTGCCATAGCAGCTGGGCGGGGGCCTTGACTGAAGAGCTCGGCAACAATGAACCACGGAATGGGCCCTGGTCCAATTTCAAAGAAGGCCACATAGCCGAAGATAGCCACAATACAGATATAGCTCATCCACAGATGCTGAGACTAAAGGAAGAACATCAAGAAGCTAAGAATGAGAACAAGATAACCGAGACAACTCCAGTTTTCCCTTTTCCCTCTCACAAACACTCACCTTGAGAGACATGGCAATAACCATTAGAATAGTACAGAAGGCCATTCCACCCAGTCCTATCAGATGAAGCGTTCTCCTTCCTGCCCGCTCCACCAGAAAGAGCTAAGAGAACAATGTTAAATGAAACCTTTGCTTTTTCTCCTCCTTAAAAACAATGTTTTCTACTCAATATATTCTACGATCAGTTGTTGGCAATCCCCAACTCAATACACCCTGCACAACGTGCTTGACCCCTGGCTTTGTACTCTTTGTCTTCCCTACTTCTAAGGCTGGGTTCTAAGTATTCAGCTACTTCCTGTTATATTCGCCCTTTATTTTCCTTATTACATTTTTCCAATATTGAAATATTTTTTCTGTTACCCATTGTTCAATCACTTCACCTCTAGAATTTACTTATTTCCCATGCCCTTCTCCCAAAGGCACTGATGCCTCAGTTCTTGTTTTAACTAGGGCACAAAAATCCATGATCAATTTAATTCCACCTCAACATTTGCCCCAGAAGCTTCCTTTTTTCTTGTCCCGAAATTAAAAATGTTCAACTCACCGAAACTACAGTAAATACCACATTAGTCACACCAGCACCAATGGTAGCATATATTGGTTCTTTAACACCAGCATCTGCAAAGATTCCTGTAGAATAATAGAATACCTAATTGGGGGGTAAAAAGGAGGTGATCATGTTAGAAAGGCTCTGGAAATTTCAGTGAGCTCTAAGCAATAAATTCACAATCAATTCCCCTTCTCATCTCTATCCAAAGGACTTATCCTGGGTCTTCATACTGATAAATATTAGTGTTATTTCCCTGATTCAATTTCATCCTTCTGAGATAATCTTTTTGACCAATTTGGCTTTAGGTTTATTTATACTTTTCCCACATTAGACAAAATTCTTTCATAATTGTTTTTATTTGAAATTCAAAAATACCAAGTAAATGGGAAGGTGAATAACTAATTATTAAAAAATTATCAAAATTAAATTTTAATTTAATTTAAAATTTAAAAATTATTTTAAAAATTAAGTGAATAACTAGCCTAGTCTTAAGTACAAAAATTAACAGTATAATCAGAACTAAAACCCAAAGTAACTTAATCCCATGTCTTTGGAACAATCATTGTCTCCCATGATCAACAGAATATATGCTTGTTAATTGATTAGGAACTCTTGCTTTGTTGATGTATTGCTACTAAATGACAGTCCTCTATGTTGTGTAAGGTCATAGACCAGTTGATGCTATGATCCTCACAAAAATGACTCAAATATCCATCAGTACTTCAGTGAAGACTTAAAGAATATCAACCAGAATTGTTAGGTCAGGTTAGTGGTAGCAACTAGTCAGCTAGTACACTTGTTCCCCCTGTTGTCAAAGTTATTATATAATATTGTATAAGCTATGATAGCCTGAACTTCATATGGAAGTGAGAGAAAGAAAAGAGAACTTACTGAATATACACAATGACAATAATAACATAAATAATAGCATTGAAAAGCAGTGCTCATGAATTGTAAAGCACAATCTTTGTTCTGGTCCAGGAGAACTGATAATGAAACACACATTCCTCAAGGCAACAGAAACACAAGGGAATGCCTCAGTTGCTGCTTGGAAAGCAGGAGGTGAGTTAAGAGGAAGTGACTTGGGTAAAATTTAAGGCAATAAAAAAAATTTTTTTTCATTATCACTTAAGTACCCTGGTTGGATTTCCTCTCTGGTCCTCAAAACTTACATATTTTTTAAAAGTTTTTAGTTTATAAACTAAATAAAAGAAAAAGTCCACTTAGACTTTTTTCCCTTGCTTAAAAGATAGTGTAATTAATGCTTATAAAAAGAAATGATAAAAGCCATCTCCCACTGAAGCCTACCACAGGAATGGTCCTTCTTCCACTTAGGAGGAACACAGCCTACTCTGTGGACCGCCTTTTCATACTGGAAAAACACTGCAGAGGGTTAAGAAGGAAATGGCCCAAACAGGAAGAATAAGAGGCAGAGAGCCAGAGCGGGTACATGATAAACCCAGAACCAAGAAGTTAAGAGTCATTTATCCTCTGATACTAAGTTTCCTCATCTGAAAATGGCGGATAACATACAGTCACGACTATCAATTATCACTAATATTAGTAAAGAGAAAAAAGAAACCAGAAAAACACAAGTAATTAATGAATTTAGGCACTCACAGCATTAATTCCAGAGAGCTGCTGGGAGAGCTGGAGCATGATGGCTATGATAATGGGTTGTCGATAATTTGGTGACCTAAAGAGGTCTAACACAGTTGGTTTCTTTTCTTGTGCCATTTTAGCACTCTCAAGCTTCATCTCCTGAATATCCTGGACTACATCTTGAGTGCCCCACAATTTCTCAAGAACTGGAAAAGGAAATGCGGATAAATTAGTTCACCCAAATTCATTTTTCCTAAAGGGTGGACTGGGAAGAGACCAGGCATATCAAGATCAAATGTTTTGGCCCAATTCCATCTTCTTGTGTTATAGTAGTGTCACTAAGTTGGAATCCTCCCAAAACTTGTAATTTAAAGAAACTATTCAAGGGAGGGTTGAAGATCATACATGCAGATTCCTGGTGTTACTACCTCAAAGATATTACTTAGTACTTACTCTGTCGGGCCTGTTCCTCTTCCATCTTATTGATAAGTAGGAATCTGGGGCTTTCAGGGCACAATGGAAGGCCTAGAGATTGCAGAACAGTAGGGATGACAGTAAAACCCAATAACAATGGCCAGAGAGACTCAGTTCCCATGATGAAATTTAGTCCAAAGATCTAAGGATTCAAAAAAATTAACTAAGTTATACACCCCAAGGAACCTCTGAAAATGTATAAAGACAAGTTCTCAAATGTTTCTAGTGAAATTTCATAGTTAGTTTACTTGTTTTTAAAAAAAGCCTTTCCTTCCCAGATCTAATAATAAACTAATAACTCATCAGACCCTGTCAGTATCAATAATGAAAATGAACCAGTCATTGTTTGTGAACATGGTTCTTCTCAGTGCCTCAGGTCTTATCTGGGTACAAAACTGAAAAGGTAAAAAAAAGTCCCTTGTCCCTTCCCTCACCCACTTCCACCCAGTTAAAATGAGAACATAAGGAATACCTGGGCAACGAGGATCCCCACCACAATAGCCAGCTGGTGCAGAGTACCAAAGGCTCCACGTAGGTTAGTTGGGGAGACCTCTCCAATATATATGGGCACAAGGCCAGTGCTAAGTCCACAGAAGAGGCCAATGACCAAGCGGCCCAGGATCAGCATCTCTACTGACTTGGCAGTCTTTGCAAAGCCCAACAGGGCACCTCCAATAAGTGCTAGTGAATTGACGATGAGCATGGAGTTGCGTCTATAGAAGCAAGTAGAAAACAGTCAGTATGGTTTGTCTAGTCCTCTCCTCTCTATACTGTCTTCCTCCAGTTTATTTCCTCCATATATTTTCTTTGTTGATTGTTTTGTCCTCATTCCTTTACCTCATTTTTTCTCCCTTTTTTGTCTCATTCTCTTTAACTTCTTCTTTCCATTAGGAGTCTTTCCCATTAGTATGACTAGGCCAAAGCCTGGACTATCGGACTGATTATGGCTTGTTTAAAAAGAATTCTCGGGGCAGCTAGGTGGCCCAGTAGTGAGTGCAGCTCTGGCCCCAGAATCAGAAGGACCTAAGTTCGGATGCGGGCTCAGACACTTCACACGCCCCTCCCCCTCCCCCACATACACAAACTAGCCGTGTGACCTTGAGCAAGTTACTTAACCCCAATTGCCCTCTAAAAAGCAAAAAACAAACAAACAAAAATTCTCCTTCCAATCTGTAAATTGGTTCCTTCGGTTCCTCTACTGAAGTAGCTTATTTGGTAAGGCATAGTATTAGACAAGCCCAAGATGGCAACTGATAACATTTTTCATCTTCTGCCTAATCTTAGATCATAAGCCTTATTTGGCAAAAGCAATGAAAAGATATTATCAAATGGCCCTGCTCTGAGAGATTATGAAAATAAGACTTAGATGGCACCCCATATTCTTCTACATATAATCATTTGGTCTTGGCAAGTGAGACAAGTAGTCAAATGAAATTTGGGAATAGCCAGCCAGGCAGGAGATTTGATATTTTTATTGCAATGCCAATCCCTCTCCAATTCTTAGAGCACATTGGTATTCTTGGGCAGTCCTTTTAGTGCTGAAATAGACACTTCCAAGTAGGGGAGACTCTACATTCAGGCTGCTGAGACTCCTAGAAAAGGCATAGTGGAAAGTCAGGAAACCTCTTTGCAAATTATACTTCTGCTACTCACTAGCTATTTGACCTCCACCAAGTCATAATTTTCTTGTTATGTATCTTCCTTTGTAGGGGTGGCCAGGTAGCACAGCGAGTTAAGAGCACCGGCTCCAGTGTCAGGATGATCTGGAGATCGAATCCGGGCTCAGACACTTAGTACCACACCAAGAAACACCTGGCCGTGTAACCTTGAGCAAGTTACTTAACCCCAATTGCTTAAGAAAAAAAAGTACCTGCCTTTGTAAAGGGGGGATCATGGCAATTTTTATAAGAGGACCAAAAGGACAACCATTTCATCTATACTTTCTCCCCTCTGAAACTGGTTGAAAAGTGTTTCCTTTGAGAATGTGGTAAGGAATGGGTTATAGAAACAACGTGAAGGAATCAATGAGGTACATTTACAACTAAAAGACATATATAAGATCAAAAGCCACTTCCCAATAGATTAATGGTTAAAGGGTGTGAACAAAAACGTCCTCAGAAAATAATTGCAAACTATTAACAACCGCCCCCCACAACACGAAAGAATTCTCTAATCACTTATTAATAAGGTAAAACCATATTAACTCTTGAGTTTTACCTGTCACCTGAGAAATTAGCTACAAAGACAAATGATGGGACTAACCATTGTAGGCAGGATTGAGGAAAAATTGATATACTAAAGCACTGTTAACAGAGCTGTGAATTCATTGTCCCCACCATTCTGGAAAGCACTTTAGAATTATGCTAAGGTGACCAAAACGTCAATTTCCTTTAATCTAGAGATGCTACCACTTGGTGTATGTCCCAAGGAGGTTAATAATTATAGAAGTACTTTTTTGTAATAATAAAGACAAACAAGTATGTGAATATAATAGAATTATTAATGTTTGTCCTATAAGAACAAGGAAATAGGGGTAGGTAGGTGGCACAATGAATAGAGCACTGGCCCTGGACTCAGAAGGACCTGAGTTCAAATTGGCCTCAGACACTTAACACTAGCTGTGTGACCTTGGGCAAGTCACTTAACCCCAATTGCCCTGCCATCTCCCCTTCAAAAAAGCAAAAAAAAAAAAAAAAGAACAAGGAAATACAATTAGTACAAAAGTATGAGAAAATAGTGCTAAGGAAAGATAAGCAATGGCTGCCACATCAAAAGAACACAGCAATTAAAAAGAATGCTGTGAAGCTCTAAGGACCACGCTTAGCCCCTAAGGAAAGACTTTTTCTAGGGTTTGATTCGTTTTGTTGGACTGTTTTCCCTGTCTTTAAATTCTTTGTTATAAGGCAGGGCTGTCTCCGAGCTACAGAAAGGGAAATGCATGTTCTTCGAGACTAGAGAAGGCCCAAGATAATTAGAGAAGTAGGTCTTAAGGCATATAAACATTAACTATTAGAGAAGCCAAACTCTCCCCACAACACTGTAATTGTAATAATAATCTATATGCTAAACAACACTGGTATGTATAAGCCTGACTCGGGATGTTCCAAATAGGTCAGGATGAAAACTGTTTTACAGTGCAGTTACAGACTTGGAATCAGGAGATTATGGTGAAGCCTCATGCTTGCTGCTCCTTTTTAGAGCAGCTGTCTCTAATCCACATGTTTTTGCTCTAGCATCAGTTAGAGTTAGCCCTTTTGTCTTATAGCAAAGTCGTTCGTCCGTTCTTTCTGCACTGGTTTTGAGTAATACCTGCCAAAGCGGTTGACGAAGAGTCCAACAGAGAAAGAGCCAATCATTCCACCTACTGAGAAGATGGCCACAGTCAAGGACCAAAGTGAGGTGAGTAGTATCTCAGAGACTGGCTCATTATTCCTAAATTCCAGAGTCTCATTGAGAAAGGTCTTAATGAGCTGTAAAAAAAAAAAAAAAAGCCAAGGAATGGTGAACTGGATTACATTTTGCTATAGCAGGTGGGGGAGGTGTAGAGTAACATTTGTAATTTTCTTGCTTTTATGGGTAGCAAAACCTAAGCAATTTCCCCAAAGACACACAGTTTAAAAAAAAATAAAATCTCCAAGTAAGGCTGGGCCCAGGACGCTTCCACACAGGCTTACAGCAGGTGGCAGCACGGGAGAGCTAGTGTAAACCCTTTTCCTTCCCTATGGACTGGAGGAGATGGTGGTGATTCACCATAGAGTAAGAAAGAGTCCATGGTTGCTGTCTTAAAGTTGAGCAAACGAATGATTTTGCTTTGGTCCAAATGACTCAGCAAGAATTACTAAGACTGCTCTTCCTCCTTCCTCACTGGGAATCTGAGGTCTTGTGTCCCCCACCACAGCCCTCTCCCCACAGTTAATTCTTAGCTCTTGGCAACCTTAAAGTTAGGAAGGAGGGAATGGGGACTGACTTCTCCACTAATTCCACTTACTGGGTGACTGGATTATTACCTGCTCTGGAGCATTAATGACGCCAGTGTTGTAGCCAAACTGAAAGGAGCCTATAGTAGCCACACCAACAGCAAAGAGGAGGGAGAAGGTGACCTGGGAGGGGGAAAGAAACAAATTATCTTTTACAGCACTCCTGATTATTCCTCCTTTCTCAGTCAAGGTAAGAGAGGAAGGTCTATAAAACTGTTCACATCCTGGTCCCTTCCTGTCTTTCCAACTTATTTATACATTCCTCCCCTCCAAGTACTTTAAGGTCTAGCCACACTGGTTATTATTATTTTTTTTTTTTTGCTTTTTGGAGGGCAATTGGGGTTGAGACTTGCCCAAGGTCACATGGCTAGTTTTGTGTGTGTTAAATGTCTGAAGCTGGATTTGAACTCAGGTTCTCCTGACTCCAGGGCCGGTGGTCTATTCACTGAACTACCTAGCCACCCCTACACTGGTTATTCTTAACACTTTACCTCCATTGAATTGACTCACACCCCCTATGTACCACTCTTCTCTTCATTCCCAAGAATCCCTGACTTCCTTGAGATTCAGCTCAAATGCCACTTACTGCAGGAAGTCTTTCTCAGAATCTCAGAAGCTACTAGTGCTTTCCTTTCTAAGGTGACCTTGTATGTCTATGACTCTCTATATATACAAGCTGTATCCCTTGCGATTAGCAAAATACAAGCTTTGTGATTGGCTGATTAAGCACCACACATTCAAGATGGAACCAGTTATAGAAAACAACTTGGATAAGAGTGCTCTAAGGGTATATGGCAAATGGGTAAAGTGGTGACAGTAAGGGTTAGGAGCCTACTATGTTGAGACTTTAAGTTACACTAAAAAATCTGAATTGGGAATGCATAATATATCACTGGAGAAAAGTAATGGGAGAACTAGTAAAGCAGTTTAAAAAAAAACCGGCCTTTTTTTTTTCAAAGGGGAGGCAATGGGAAGTTTGAGAGGGGTGAGCAGATACCCTCTCCTTAAGGAAATGGTATTAACAGTGAAGCTAAGAAAACTTTTAACCATTTGCGAATCTGATCTTCGTTAAAGACAAGGGGATATGACCAGAAAGAGCAAGTACTGGGGTTGCTGGCGAAGCTCTCTAATTCCTGTGGGCTCATCGTTTTAATATTCCCCAGAGCCATCTAAGAAGAGACATCTTGCAGAATGATTTCCCTTCCGTTGTCTCCTGGCTTCCCATCTGAAATTGCGCCCCTCCCCCATCGTTAAATAACCCTGCTTCTCTCACAGTGCAATGAGAAACGACCCACTCAATTCCCAACCCAGTAAACTGGACAAGCATTTCCAGGGGAAAAGCCCACGTAGAAAAAGCCCCTAGACTCTCCCTCCATCCCCTCCCCCTCACATAACCAATTCCTTTCTCTCGCACAGGGACTACCACCATACCTCTCCCCGCCCTTTGCCTCAAGGGTTCTTATCTCCAACTCCCTCCACTTTCAGAAGTAGCTAGGGGCCAGAACTGGGAGGGGTGACCTTGGTAGGGACACCCCACCCACTCTAGTTTCCAAAAGAGGGAATGATCCTGGGGCAGGATACTACTTTTTCTGTTAACAGCTATGTTTTCCCCTCCTCTAATTTCATATGCTCCTTCATTACTTACCGACCTATAATTCTACCCCTCTCCCCTGCCCCAGTCCTCTCCAACGATCACGCACTCTCAACACATTTAAACACTAAGATGTTTACCGTTTCTCAGTTTCTTCTGCAGAGTAGGGAATAGCTGGAAATTTGGTTTTTTTCCCAAGGAACTTTCCCTGGAGTTCCAGGGAGCTATGATTACAGGAACAGCAGTCTATTCCCATCAAGAATCACAGCTTCCAAGAGCATTCAGACTGCCTGCCATCCGGGCACAAGCTCTAGGCTAGGTCAGGAAAACCTAACCCGAAACACAAGAGCTGCCATTCCTCCCTCCATCCATCCCCGAGCCCCCTCCGCTCCCTCCTTGCCTAGGCAGCATCCTTGCCTGACCCGGTCGCGGGTCTTCCAGTAAGGAAAGCCAGCGAAGAAAGGGCAGTACATCGGAGCCCACTCCTTGCAAGATAACAGGTCGGAGGGGCAGAAATCCCTCCAGGATGCCATCCCGAGGAGAGCATGGAGACAAACCAGAGCAGGCGGAGGGAGGGATTATTTTTAAGGCCCGTAAAATGGCATAGCACGAGTCAGGGGCATCATATGCCTGCAAGCATCATTCTTCCTCCCACCCCCCACCCCCGCCCCAGCCTTCTCCTTCCAGACACTCCGACTTCATCCTCATGGAAGAGGACAACATATCTAAGAATAGCGTAATAGCATGGTCCTTACCTTGGCTGATGACATGGCTCCAGCCGAACTCTTTACAAATCCCTAGTGATGAAGCCGGGGGAACTGGAGCCAGTAGCCTCCCCTCTCGAAAAGCCTAAGAGGCGGTCTCCCGGGCGCACACGAGCCGCCTTCAGCCCCAGAGGGCAAAGTTCCGTTCTCCACCTTCACTTCACTGGAAGAGCATCTGGGGTTGGGGGGGGCCCTTCTTCAGCCAACTATTTATAATTTTGGCAAGGGGTGGGGCCAGTGTGGGGATGACCTGTTCTTTCCCATCCCAGGATAATCTTGTGACCTCTCGGAATTCAGCGACCTCAGTCACCACCTCCCTCCTAAACCCCCACCTAGCAAAGCAATAACTCCCTCCCCTCTTTAAGCCACATCCTTCCCATCCCCGCCCTCTTCCCCACCCCACCCCCTCTCAAAACAGCTTTTGTGTTTCATAGACATTCAGATGCTTAGAAAAAGTAAGGAGGGAGGGCAAATTATTTTGACTCTAGCTCCCACCCTAGACTGTTCATACAAAATCACCTTGTTGAGTAAAGTAAGGAAAGCCATTTTACACAGAAAGTGAATGTTGAGACCAAGTGTTAAAGGTGCCTTACGAAGAGGGAAGGACTTTATAGTGGAAATGGGGCTGAACTGGAATTCAGAAGACCTTGGTTCAAATTCCTGTCTGATTTGTGTATTTCTGTAATTTGGAGCAGGTCACCTGACCTTTGTGGGCTTGCTTCGGTTTGCCCATCTGTAAAATGAGGATGACTGCTTACTTCATAAGATTTCTAGGATCACATATTGAGAGTTGGAAAGGACCTTTGAAAAATGATCCATATTAAAAATATTCTTTGTTATATGGTGGAGAGGTGAAAGGATACAAGGGGAAATCTAGGCAAAGTAAAAACAAAAGATCAATAAAGTTTATTTTTTAAAAGGACTCATGTTAAAAAAATATATAGCAGGTTTTTTTTTAGTAATAAATAACTAGACACTAAAGGGGTGTCATTAATTGAGGAATGAATAAGCAAATTACAGCCTATGATTTGTATGAACTAATGCAGACGGAAGTAAAAAGGAACAGAACAACAGCAAGAGCATTATAAAGACAGAACAAAACAACTAGGACAGACTGACCGATGCAACGATCAGTTATGATTTCCAGAGGCCTGAGGATGAACTATGTTACCCACCAGTCCTGACAGAGGCGATAGACTTGAGATGCAGAAGGAGACATACAAATTTTGGACATGGATAATTTGAAAATTTGTTTTACTTGACTATATGTAACTATTGTTGCAAGACTGCTTTTTATTTCCAATGGTGGATAGAAAATACATGTTTATTAATTAAAAATTAGTTAATTGAAACTTAATAAAGTTGAAAAAATATGCTTGTTAGTTGAAAACGAGTTTACAAAGGAAAGGATCTTGGGTGTCCTTTCATTGGGGAGTGGAAGAACAAGTTATGGTGTATCAATAGCATGGAAGACTTTTGTAGTATAAGGAGAAGACTTGAATGTACTGATTCCAGAGAAGAGTGAGTAGATGAATAGAAAAGCTTCTACAATAATTTTACTATTAGCTCTGAAAAACTTTAAAATCTTGATCAATGCAATGACCAACCATTATTCAAGAGGACTAATGAAACATGCTTCCCACCACCAGATGGGGAGGTGATGAATTTGGACAATGGATAGAAACTTTTGGGAGTGGAGGGAGCCAGGGCCAAAGGGGAAATTTGCTTTGCAATACACATTTGGAACAAAGGCCTTTTCTTTCTCTGGGGAGGAAGGAGATTGGAGGGAGAGAAGGTGTTGATGAAAAAAAAAATTAAAAATTAATTTAAATTTAAAAAGGAAGGGACCTTTGAATTATGAGGAAAATTTAAATTGCAAAGCCTATATAAAAAAGTGAACTGTCATTAGCAGTACTATGAAGACATTCTAAAACTATTGGACACTTTGTGTTTGGGGGCAGAGTGATCTTTTGAATTGGGAGTGAGGGTAAAAAATGTAATCTAACTTGTTGAAACTGCTGCCCTCCTCAGACCAGTGGGAAATCTGGAGTCTCCCTCTCCTAAATGTTCTGGATCACCTCATTTTTTCTCTTTCTGAAGAGACAATGGCTTATCGTTGTGTACCAAATGAAACCCAAACTCCCTGATTGAGGTTTTATGCTATTTGGCCCAAAACTACTTCTCCACCCTTGTCACTTCTTCCCAACAATCTCCCTTGACTTGTTAATAGTATTTCTCCCGTGTCCTTCATCACCCTTTCCCCTTCTGTCCAATCTGCTGCCTGTGCTCAACTCCTCCTCCTTGCCCTCTTTTTCTTTTAAGAATATGTTCCATCTCCTCAACTCAATTGTACTCTTTTTGATGGTAGGGATTATCTCTCTGATCTTTGCCACTACTTGCAGCACCTAGTACTGTCTTAGCCATAAAAGTTATTCAATAAATGTTTGGTGATTGTATAATTAATCATATTACAGAAGAAAGTCATTAAAAATGACCATGGTGGTTTGATTCTGGATACTTTCAACTCTTAGTTTTTGTAGGCCTTTCCATTGAAATAGAATAGAATATTCACATACTTGTGCACAATACAACACCATCTAGTGGTTAAAAAGAAGTGATAAAAAAAAAAAAAACTATGGTAAATTCTAGAAGAAAGCATAATGGAAATACCACAGCAAAGATTTTGGGGCATGAATCTTCCAAAACCAAGGACGGAGCCTGTTAGGAAATGGACTGTCATCCTTTGGTTTCAGGATTATATACTGTCTGGTGATGCAACAAGTACTGGCAAGTAAATTCTTATCTAGAACAATACTATCATTGGATTCCATGGCAAAGTCCCAATATTCTGATTTCCTAAAACTCCCCTTCCCTCAAGTCAGATGAATAGGGAGGCAACTTTGACTCAGAAGGCAGGTCTTCATTCCATCCCACTACACACAATTTATTTGTGCTTTCCCACTGCACTCTACTTCTGGTCAAACTCTGATGAACGGGTCCGGAAAGACCCTAAGAAGACATAGGATTATAGGGTGAAGACTTTATTCTGATATACCAAATCAACCAGTACCAAAGTAACTTCCGCTTCCTAAAGATGTTGATATTACCACCATTAGCAACCACAGTCTATTCACTTCCCCATGACAAAGGAGAAGGCAATTTTTGTCTTAGTCCTTAAGAAAGACAATTTGCTAAGATAATGTGTGCCCAGCTGGCCTCTTAAAATCCAAAACACACTAAGTTAATGTGTATCCAGCTGACTACCTAAAAATTCCCCAGTTCTAATCCAATTTCCACTACTGTTTACCTGTTGATATTCTCCCCTAGTTCCCCCATTCTTTTCCCTCCTGGACTTCAAAAATAAACAAATGGCTGCCTAAGCCCCCCTGGCTTATACAGGAAGACAGATGACTTGTTAGCAAAACCAAAATCTTAGCGAGAGTTTTGAATTTCTGGAAAGACGGGGGAAAATAACCAGAGATGGTTACTAAGATAAGAGAAACTGAAGGTGTAAAAAGAAGATAAAGAACAAATGATGAAGACAAAAGGGAAAGACTGGGGAAGAGGAAGGAAATTATTGGAAAGGAGGCTTCAGTTAGAGAAAATAGAAAGCCCATGAAAATGGTCAAAATGATCAAGTTAAAGAGAAAGAAAGGATACACCTGAAGGGACAGCATAAGTAGATTTCTTTTTTTTTTTTTTTTGCCTTTTTGGAGGGCAATTGGGTTAAACTAACTTGCCCTCGATGTACGGGACGCGACGAGGTTCGCTTCGGGGTGTGTGTTTTTTTGTTGGTGTTTGTGTGTGGAGATGGTGGTGGTAGAGG
>NW_027186502.1:3010813-3052805 GCF_028583685.1 Petaurus breviceps papuanus
TTTTTTTTTTTTTTTTGCCTTTTTGGAGGGCAATTAGGGTTAAGTAACTTGCCCTAGGTTACGGGTGTGTGTGTGTGTGTGTGTGTGTGTGTGTGTGTGTGTGTGTGTGTGTGTGTGTGTGTGTGTGTGTGTGTGTGGCCAGACTCAGGTCCTCCTGACTCCTGGGCGGCACTTTACTCACTGCCCAACTAGCTGCCCCTATAAGTTGTTTTCTTATGGGATTGAGGCGTACATCTAGCCAAACAGTGAATTACTACTTATAGTGTTGGGAGGTGGGGTATTCATAGAAGGAACCCCTCCCTTGTCTCTCAAGCAGGACCTGCAGTGAGGCCTTTAATATGCAATAGTCTTGCAAAATTTTGGCTAGTGATACTTAGTTTAAACTGATACTCCTAGACCTAGGGTACACATAGTAAGCACTTTATGCATGTTTTTTCATTCAGTCACTAATTCTGTTGGTCAATATGAGTTATTCTTTTTCCCTTAGCTCTGCTAAGCCCAGTGCTCATGTAACAATGTGTATAATATAGTTTTACAATAAAGCTCATTTTTCAAGGACATTCTGAAACTTAATTCTCCTGCCAAATATAAGACAGAAGGCACAAAAATTAAAACTCTTCTGGTGATGGGGCAGAAAGTTTTAAATAAATCAGTGTGTTTTCTAGGGGAAAAAAGCCCACCAGAATTCTACTTTCAATTTTCAGTAACTAAGAGGGAATTTCCAGAAACTATAAATTGGTATCTAAAAGTGCACTTTCCCTACATCTTTAATAAAAATTGTGATAAAATATCATTTTTTTAAACTTCTACAGGAAGATGCATTTTTTCTGAAACCTATACTTTAGATGACAAAATATAATGGACAAAGACATAAAAGTCACTTTCCTGTGAAGGAAATGAAAAGATGAAAGAAAGAAATAGCATTTATATGTCTTTAGGGTTTATGAAAAACTTTACAAATAAGATCCTCACAATCAGCCTGGGAGGTAGGTGCTATTATAAAATACACATTTTACATATAAGGAAACTGAGGCAAAGGCTAAATGTCTTGGCCAGAGTCACATAAAGAGTGTCTGTCAAAACTCAGGATTTCCTGATTCCATGTCCAGTGTTCTAGTCACAGCATGATCTATCTAGCTGCCCCAAGGAGAATTGTGGACAGAGGAATGAAATGTGACATACCCAGGACCCAGTCATTTCCCCTTTATCTTTACAGAAACACTGCTGGAGGAGTGAGAGAGTGGAGGATGTTACAGGAAGGGGAGGAACTGGGAGAAACAAAGTAGGTTGGGTCTACTGTCTCTATTTCTGTTTCTCTGGTATCTAAACTTTCTCTTTCCCTTCCCAGACAACAGAAGAGCAATTTCAAGATGGGGTTTCTTTTTTTTCAGTCACAAATGATGAGGTATGGGCTCTGGGAGCCCTCTCGAGCTCTCCTTGAACCCTTGAGGTACAGGCTCTGGGAAAACCCCTTGAATTCTGATTAAATCCTCTCATTCGATGAGGCATTTGCATGAGTCTGTAAGCCTTACATTGTGGCTGAGCCCAAGCCTCTGTTACTAGACTTCCCACCCTTAAGCCAATCAAAATATCAATTCACCCTTGAACTGGCCTAGCCCACCATTGTCTGTAGTCTCCAGGTGGCCTCCCACCCTTAATCACTCATTGACCCTCCCCAAATTCCTTCTCTAGACCACCCTTAGATTCCTTCCACTACCTTCTGTACGTAAGACTCCATCTTGTCTCCATGTCTGAGGGAACGCCATAGAATAGTGAGAGCTCCATAGAATGACCTAGCACAGACTTACTCTGTGTCTAATAAAGTGAACTTTTAATAAACTTTACTTTTCTTTGGCTGAGAGAAGATTTGAGTCTAATTCATTTGGCAGAACCCAGCATGTTGTATTTTGGGGTCTCCAGAGCAACCCTAACCCTCTTTATGGGTAACCTCTTCAACAAATATCACCAGAAGGATAGAAAAGTAGCTTCCATCTTCACTCTCCACTTCTAATCAAACCAGAGATAAAGCTTTGGGATCTAGATTTTGTCTCTCTGACTCTAAACGATTTAGGGCAGAGTGCTGAAAAAACTGGCAATGGAAAGAGAAGAGACTGGAGCTAAAATGGTTTATAGATAATATCTCTAATCCAAAACAAACCTATTAAAACTTTTGTCTTCTTGGCACCTGACAGGCAAACCTCAGGTCAGCTGCCTCAATAGAAACAGACTCAAAAAACCTGTTTAGAGGATATGGAAAGACATGGATATATAGGAATAATGGCAATTAATATCAATCTTGTAAGTATTAATAATAACTTCAAATAACTTTAAAACTGGAAATTTTTTCTCATCCATCCTGAGCCAAGTGTTGTTTGGAAGGGAGATTAGCTAGTCTGACAACTGGTGCTTTCAAATATGACACATATTTATCGTTGTCCACATATCCACACTTAAGAAGATATGAAGGATTTGGGATTCCCTTGGCCTGTGTCAACGATAAGAGCAAACAAATTTATATAACATTGTTTTCCAGACTTTCCACATTATTTCATTTGATCCTCCAGATAACTGTGAGGTAGGTATTATCATCACCAGTTTACAGAGAAAGGATGTAACATGTGACATGCCAATCCAAGTTTCTGCAGGTTAGTTCTCTCTACTATATCTCCATCTTCATGCCATGTGCCAATGTGCAAGGTATTCAAGGGCACCTAGCTAAGGTCAACAATTTATTACTTTACAATAATGCTGCTTCTGTGAGATAGTTTTTATTAAATGTTTGCTTTTTTTAAAAAAATTGTTCTTTGTCAAGTAGAGTATGCCTTTTGTTCAGAAAGCAATAAATAAATGAAGCCCTAAGGGTGAAGAAATGCAGACATCCAAATTTTAAAAACACTGAATCTCCTATCTAAACTGGTTTGCCTGCCCTTCATCCACAAAGGGGTACTTGTGTTATTCTGTGGGGCTCTTCGCACTGGAACTTCCAGTGAGGACACAAGGCTATATTTAGTTGACTAGGAAAAGTAAGCTAATATTGGGGGTAGGGGTTAGGGAGGAAGAGAGATGGGCTTTTGCTTTGCTTTCCCTCTTTCTGGGAAGCATACCACCATTCTGCCAGTCAACAAGGTTCACAGCCTAGAAGTCATCCTCAACTTTCCACCTTCACCCACACCCCACATCGCCCATATAGTCAATCAGTTGCCAAGTCTGGTCAATTCTACCTCAATATCTCTCCATTCTGGATTTCCTCAATTCTGGATTTCCTTGGCCTGGGTCAATAATGAGAGCAAACACATTTACATAGCATTGTTTTACAAACTTTCATCTGATCCTCCATAAAACTCTGTGAGGGTGGCATTATCATCATCAATTTATGGAGAAAGCACAACGTGACTATGACATGCCAATCCAAGTTTCTCCTGTTTATGAAGTTCTCTCTACTACATCTCCATCTCTGTGCCATGTATCAATGTATAAAGTATTCAAGGGCACCTGAATGAGGACCTAGCTAAGGTCAACAATTTATTATTTTACAATAATGCTACATCTGTGCGATGTTTTTTTTATTGTGTTTGCTTTTTAAAAAAAAAAATGTTCTTTGTCAGGTAGAGTATGCCTTTTGTTCAGAAAGCAATAAATAAATGAAGCCCTAAGGGTGAAGAAATGCAGACATCCAAATTTTAAAAACACTGA
This sequence comes from Petaurus breviceps papuanus, assembly GCF_028583685.1. Taxonomy (NCBI): domain Eukaryota; kingdom Metazoa; phylum Chordata; class Mammalia; order Diprotodontia; family Petauridae; genus Petaurus; species Petaurus breviceps. Next base: position 3,014,507 of record NW_027186502.1, read on the forward strand.
ATCTCCTACCTAAACTGGTTTGCCTGCCCTTCATCCACACAGGGGTAGTTGTGCTATTCTGTGGGGCTCTTCGAACTGGAACTTCCAGTGAGGACACAGGGCTATATTTAGTTGACTAGGAAAAGTAAGCTAATATTGGGGGTAGGGGTGAGGGAGGAAGAGAGATGGGCTTTTGCTTTGCTTTCCCTCTTTCTGGGAAGCATACCACCATTCTTTCAGTCACCAAGGTTCATAACCTAGAAGTCATCCTCAACTTTTCACCCTCACTCACTCCCCCCCAATATAGTCAATCGGTTGCCAAGTCTGGTCAATTCTACCTCCATACTGCTCCATCTTTCTGTTCTCTTTTCACTCCCAGCACAATCACCCCAATCCACATTCTTATCATCTCATGCCTAAATTATTGCAATAGTCTCCTATTTGGGTCCCTGAATACCGTTTCTCCTCTCTGCAGCCCAAATGCCAAACTAATATTCCCAAAGCACAAGTCTGACTGGGGCACTCCCTTGTTCAGTAAGCCTTGGTGGCTTCTACTTTAAAAAGCAAACAGATAACAGATTCCTTTGTCACTTAAAAATCTTCACACTTTGGCCCTGACCTATCTTTCCCAGACCATTACCCATTTCCCTTCAGGCACTGTGTTCCCAGTACAACTGACCTCCACACTGTTCCCCATACATTATCTCTTACCTACCTCCATGCTTTTGAACTGGTTGTTCATCATGCCTGAAATACTTTCCTTTCTTACCTCCACCTCTTGGTAAAGTGAAAACAAAAGATATCAATGAAGTTTATTTTTTAAAAGACTCATGAAGAAAACATTGTAGCAGCTGTTTTTGAAATGGCAAAGGACTAGAAACTAAAGGGGTATCGTTAACTGGGAAATAACTTATCAAATTATGGCCTATGACTTTATATGAACCAACACAGAATGAAGTGAGCAAACCAGGAGAATGATGTATACAGTAACAGCATTGCAAAGACAAAGAACTGTGACAGATTTTGAGTAACGCAATGACCAGTTATGATTCCAGATTCTTGATGATGAACTATGTTACCCACCAGTCCTGACAGAGGGGATAGACTCAAGATACAAAACGAGTAACATATTTTTGGGTATGAATAAAGTCAGAATTTGTTTTGCTTGACTATTTGTATTTGTTACAAGGGTGAGTTCTTTTTCAATGGTGGGGTGGGAAGGATAGAAAATACATTCTTGTTCATTTAAAATGAATGAAAACTGGAAAACAAATGATTGTTAATTGAAGAATGAATTTTAAAAAAGAAGATGGGATATGGGGAGTCCATTAATTGGGGAATGACAGAACAAGTTATGGTATATGAATATGATGGAATACTTTTGTGCTTTGAGAAATGATGAATAGGACAGTTTCAGGTGAATGGGGTAAAGTTCCAGCCCAGCCATGGATTAGCCCATCAGCTCAGACAGTATGTCCTAAAAGGAGTCAGCTAAGCTGAACAAGGGAGCACTTCCTGTTAATGTGAACTTAGTGGGACAACTCCTTAAAGAAAGTCTTTCTTCCTTGAAGGAGGAAAAGGACTTCCCAAATGAGGAATTGGGAGGTACTCCCTCCCCCCAGCATAGACACTGGTTCTCTACATGCATATTTCAGTTCCTTTGTGATACAAATTTGAGACCACTCTTCTTAGGGACTGAGTTCACAGATGGAAGAGTACACCCCTGAGAGGATAGGGAGAGGACAAGTAGTGGTCGCCCTAAGGGAACACACCCTGCAAGTGTGAGGAGGGCATTGAGTGAGCATTGCCAGATAGGGCATTACATGGGTAATTCTTATTAGATTAAGTCATCCTTATTAAATGGATACAAGAACCAAACTCAAAAAGTTGAAGTCAACTTTTCAGTTTTAGCAGCCAACACCCTTAGCTCTGACTTAAAGCTATGAAGCGACAGCTTAAGAAGCAAAAGACTTTCTAGGAAAAAAACAAAGATCATTGTGTCTGTTAGTGATTTTAGGCTAAGTTTACATGTCTTATGTAAGACCTTAGATTTAGATCTGGAAGGGACCTCAGAGATCTTATGTGGCTTAAATGGCTGCTTTATTATGCCCCTAGTAAACCTATCACTGGGAAATATGCAAGATCCAAATAAGCTTTGGTACTCACACATCTTCAATGCCCTCTGCCCCTCCGATTGGAGTGTGAAGCTACAAACTATTTCATTTAAGGAGGGGAACTGAACTGACTTTTCATTTCTTCCCAGGCAGCACTCCTTTTGGATGTCTTTGGCTTCTCCTACCATTCCGCCCCCCCCCCTCCAGGTACCTTCCTCCTTGTCCCTCCCCTATTCAGATTTCTTTTGTGTTTTGTTTTCTCCCATTGGATAGTGAGCTCCTTGAAGCTGGGAACTGATCCAAACATTCTGGAGAAAAAAAATCTCAAACTATACCCAGAGGACTATAAAAGTATGCATGCCCTTTGACTAAGCAATAGGGATACTTGGTGTATACTTCCAAGGAGATCAAAGGAAAAGGAAAAGGTCCCATAAGTACAAAAATATTTATAGCAGCTCTTTTTGTGGTGGCAAAAATCGGAAATTAAGGGAATGCTCATCAGTTGGGAACTGGATGAACAAATTATATGAATGAGATAAAATCATATTATTGTGCTATAAATGACAAAGGAGATGGTTTCAGAAAAACCAGAAAAAAATTTATATGAACTGATGCAAAGTGAAGTAAGCAGAACCAGAGTAATGCATACAGTAACAGCAATATTGTGAAGATAATCAACTGTGCTGAGTCAAGATGGAGGAGTAGAAACAGGATTTCCTTGGGAATCCTGTTCTCACCTCCTCCAATTCACGTAAAAGGTGACTCTGAACAAACTTCGGAGCTACAGAACCCACAAAATGACACAGAGAAGCTAACCTCCCACTGAGGACAGCCCTGCAGGCCAGCAGGAAGCAGCCAGTGCAGTGCTCTGGGAGCCAAGCCCAGCCCTGCTCAAGCTGGAGGTTTTAGCCTCAGGGCAGCCTGACCAGCAGCTGGCTGGAGGGACTTTAGATCACCAGCAGCTGTGGTGGTTTTCAGAATTATCAACACATAGAGGCTAAGGACAAAGTGAGAGGTCAGTTAAGTGTGGACTTTGGGATCTGGTAGTTTAGGAGTGCGGTCCAGCCTTTATCTCCTGGAGGGAGAAGCTGCTGAGGTGCTGCGCCATGTAGCTGCAGCCACATGTGGCTGCTTCAGCTCTTGGCCTGCATATTGTAGGGGGACCAAACAACCAGTCTCAGGGGTAATTGCTCTTGATTTAACCTGCTTGGATCTGGATCATGGTCTTGGGTGGAGGTCCTGAGGTATGCCACAAGCTTGCCAGAGGCTGTGGAGGCTTCAGGGAGGGCACCCAACTAATACCTTCGGCAGCTAAGAAAACCCCAGCAATTGGGACAAAGCTCCCCTGTCTGGTAGAGTCCTACTGTGGTAAAAAGCTCAAAAGTCAAGTAATTGAGTGGTAATATGAGCAGGCAAAGGAAGCAAAGCAAGCAGAGCAATCCAACTTTACACTCTTATTTTGGGGACAAAAAGTATCAAAGCATGGAACAGGAGGAAGACAACAAAGTCTGAACTCCTGCACCAGAAGCTTCCAAGAAAAATACGAGCTGGTTACAGGCTATAGAGGACCTTAAGAAGGATTTTGAAAACCAAATAAGAGAAGTGGAAGAAAAATTGGGAAGAGAAATGAGAACGATGCAAGAAAATTATGAAATGAGAGTCAACAACCTGACTGAAGAAAATAACACCTTAAAAAATAGACTAACTCAAATGGCAAAAGAGGCTCAAAAAGGCAATGAGGAGAAGAATGCCTTAAAGAGCCGAATTTGCCAGATGGAAAAAGAATCTCAAAAGCTCAGTGGAGAGAATCATTCCTTTAGAATTAGATTGGAACAAATGGAAACTAGTGACTTTATGATAAATCAAGATACTATTAAACAGATCCAAGCAAATGAAAAAATAGAAAGCAATGTGAAATAGCTCATTGGGAAAACCACTGACCTGGAAAATAGATCCAGGAGAAATAATTTAAAAATTATTGGACTACCTGAAAGCCATGATCAAAAAAAGAACCTAGAAATCATCCTTCAAGAAATTCTCAAGGAAAATTGCCCTGATGTTTTAGAACAGAGGGCAAAATAGAAGTTGAAAGAATCCACCAATCACCTTGTGAAAAAGATCCCAAAAAGAAATCTCCTAGGAATATTATTAGCCAGGTTCTGGAATTGCCATATCAAGGAGAAAATATTACAAGCAGCCAGGAAGAAACAATTTGAATATTGTGGAAACACAATCATGATAACCCAGGATCTGGCAGCTTCTACACTGAGGGATTGAAGGGCTTGGAATAGAATATTCTGGAGGTCAAAGGAGCTGGGATTAAAACTAAGAATCACCTACCCAGCAAAACTGAGTATCATGTTTCAGGGGAAAATATGGTCATTCAGTGGAATACAGGACTTTCAAGCATTCTTAATGAAAAAACCAGAGTTGAATAGAAAATTTGACATTCAGATACAAGAGCAAGAGAAGCTTGAGAAGGTAAACAGGGAAAAGAAATCATAAGGAACTTATCAAAGTTAAACTATTTACATTCCTACATGGAAAAATGATAATTGTAACTTATGAAACTTTTCTCAGTATGAGAATAGTTGAAGGGAACATAAATGTATATATATATGTGTGTGTGTGTATGTATATATACATACATATGTCTATGTAGGAGCATATATGAGCATATGAATACATATGTGAGCATGTGTATATATGTGTACAGTTATACATAGAGGGCACAGGACCAATTTAATAGGAAGGGATCATACTTAAAAGGCGAAATTAAGAGGTGAGAGGAATATGAGAGGAGATGGGGAGAGACAGAATGGGGTAAACTATCTCATATAGAAGAGGCAAAGGAAAACTGTTACAATGGAGGGGAAGAACAGGAAGGCAAAAGTGAATAGGTCAACCTTACTCTCATTGAATTTGGCTTGGGGAGGGAATGACATACACACTAAATAAGGTATCTCACCCTACAGGAGAGTAGGGGGGAAGGGGTTGAGAGGGGGGATGATGGAAAGGAGGGCAGGCTGGGGGGGAGGGAAGTTGGAAGCACCCACTTTTGAAAAGGGACAGGATCAAAGTAGAGAATAGAACAAGTGGGAGGTGGGATAGGAGAGAGGGAAATATAGTCAGTCTTTTACAATATATCCACTATGGAAATATTTTGCATAGCTACACATGTACAACCTATATTGTATTGTTTATCTTCCCAGTAAGGGTGGGTGACAAGGGAGGAAGGGAATGAATATGGAATTCAAAATTTTAAAATCAAATGTTTAAAAAATACATATATATATATATATATACACTATTATTAATATTAGGTTACATGTAACTGGGAAATAAGATATACAGGTACTGGGGCATAGAAATCCACCATGCCCTATTGGAAAGTTGGAGGTGGTATGGGAGAAGAGATGGGGGAGAGCAGATTGTAGGAGGGGATATCCAGTTGGATTTTGGGGTGGTGGGTAGGGGAAAAATGAGGAGAAAATTTGTAACTCAAAATCTTGCAGAAATGAATGATGCAAACTAGAAGTTAATAAAACATTTGATAAAAAAAACATAAACAACTGTGAAAGACTTAGGAACTCTGATCAATATAGTGATCCACCCTCCAAAGGATGATCTCAGAGTAAATATTGAAGTATATTTTTATTTCCATTCTTTATTTTCCTTGCTTTGGGGGAAGATGAAATGTGGCTAATGAGGAAATACATTTTGTATTACTTCATGTGCATAGTAGGTATCATATTTCTTCTCAATGGGTGGGAGACCTTGATGTTAAGAACTTTCTTTTCATTTAATGTGATTTCTTTTTCACAATGGTGGAAGTAGAGGGAGGGAGAAAACTTGGAACTGAAAATAAAAATAGAAAAAATACTGTAATTTCCTTGAGGGCAGGTTTTTTTTTTTTTGTTTTTTTATTTGTATATCCAGTGTTTACTGACTATTGCCTAAGGTATTTCTGAGATAGGATTTACACCTAGGTCTTCCTGAATTCCTGTGCTCTATCTATCAAATATCAGGGGCTTAATAAATGCTTGTTGATTGATGTATTGATGTAGAACTGATTCCCATAAATCATTTGCAAAAAAAACAAACAAATCTAAATCCACAAAAGTTTTAAATTCCTCTGGGTTATGAGCTAAACAACTGAAAATGAAGGAAGAGGACTTGGTGAGAATAAACTATTTTCTCAGGATTAAAGTTCTCAAGAAATTCATGGATCTTGAATTTCTAACCAATGTCCCAGCAAAGACATAGCTGACAAAAATGACCTGAAAAAAATGGAAGTTCCATTACTATAGCAGAGAAGTTATTAGTCTTATTTCTCTAAATTATATCAGATTTTGAGTCTCTAGATCTTCATTCATACAAAGACATGGTCGTGCAATAATAAGTCATATTTATTTTTTGTAGCTGTTCAGTTGGGTGGGGGAATGGTAAGAAGAGAAAATTTGTGAGTATAAAAATAATAAAATAAAAAAAATAATAAAATGCAGTCTAAACAAACACACACATACACTGCAAAGCCCCCACAAATATATGGCCATTACATTCCCTGCACAAAAATATTGCCAAATTTAGTTGCTACTTTGATACAATTAGATGTCCCAGGATTTGAACAAGTCATTTTTACCAGTTAATTTATAAAGGAAAATATAGGGGGCCTAATTTCCTTCTAGTACTATTATTCTATGACACTCTTATGAACCTAATAGTACTCATGTATTTTGACCAGATCTATGAATGACTAAATGGCAAAGTATTTATCAGTGTAGAACATAGTGCCAAGGTTTCACAAGGAAAAGCAAAGGCAGTATCTGCTTTTAAATTGACCCCATTCTAAGGAGGGAAGTAAGATATATAAGAGGTTTGACCTGCAAGTCAGAGGGAAAGGTCCAAACAGCTTCTTTTATGTCATTTCTACAGATAAAATCACTTCGTTTCTGATGCTGAATCACTTGACAATTCCAGGCACCTTGATGATAAGAACTTTTTTTTCAATTTAAAGTGATTTCTTTTTCACAAGTGCTTTCCATGAAGAGTACAGGATTTTTATATTATTACAAGTCTGATATCCATTTCCATCCCTTATTGCCCATTACAGCGGAAGAGTAAGTTCACTTAAAAAGTGCTAGCATATCCAACACAATCGTGCTTGGATTTGGTGTTGCAATGTGTAGATATCACCATAGGAAGAGAATATAAGTAGAAATTAATAATGACATTGGTACCAGAGGTAGGCCAGCACCTTTGCATCTTTTTTTTTGGAGGGAGGAAGGCAAGGCAATTGGGGTTAAGTGACTTGCCCAAGGTCACACAGCTAGTGTGATTAAGTGTCTGAGGCAGGATTTGAACTCAGGTCCTCCTGACTCCAGGGCCAGTGCTCTATTCACTGTGTCACCTAGCTGCCCCCTTTTGTATCTTTTCTTAGCCTGTTTGATTCTTATCTATATACTATCTACTCATTGTTAAAGGCTTGCTCTATTTTTATTTATTTATTTATTTATTTTTATTTTTTGCCTTTTGGAGGGAAATTGGGGTTAAGTAACTTGCCCAAGGTTAACTGCTTAGTTTTTTTGTGTGGGTGTTAAGTGTCTGAGGCCAGAACCAAACTCGGGTCCTCCGACTCCAGGGCCAGCGCTATACTCACTGCGCCACCTAGCTACCCCTGCTTGCTCTATTTTTAACTGAAAGATTCCAATATCCCCCTCATGCTGTCCATTGTTGGTTCTCTATTCTCACTCTCCCTCCTTTTCTGATCATGCTTCATATTGTCTTTTATTCCACTTCTCAAGTGGACCAAGTCATAGCCTTAATGTACTACCTACTGTGTATACCCAGCATGTATCTTCCATTGTCCCATGGGTTACTTATAATCTTAATTCTTCTGAGACTATTATGTTTTTAGTTTCACTATGAGATGATGGATTTTGCAACAGTACACTGCAATCACTGAAAACGCAAATTCCTCAAAATGATCCTGCTATCCTCCTACTGAATTCCAGATCCTAGTCATTTTCCATTTTTGCACTTTGTTCAACATATAAATACTGATTTATATAGCTAGGTGCATGTCATAATCTGTGTGATATTCAATTTTCATCCATTTTGTTTTTTCCATGTGAATGGTTAGACTCATCTTATACCACTGTGCATTTCACTGAGGAGGCTTTACAGTGTTCAGGGACTTGAATATAATCAACAAGTACTTATTAAGTGCTCAGTTCCAAGCATTGTGTTAGGAGTTGAAATTATAAATGCAAAAATAATAGTTCCTGCCTTAAATTCCCTGGGATACAAAGTATACAGATGATACATACAAAATCAATATGCATTGATGGGAAGAGGGGTACTAACAATTGGGGGAAACAGGATAGGTATCTTTAAAGAACTGGTGCTTGAGTTAAGTCTCAAAGACAGCTAGGGGTTCTAAGAGGCAGTGGTAAAGAAAGTATTCTGAGCATGGGGGAACAGTTTGTACCAAGGCATGGAGAAAGGAGATGACTCTTATACAAAATACAGCAAGTACACCAGAATGAATCTCAGGAATAAAGAGAAGCATGGAAAGATCTAATGAACATATGCAAAGTAAAGTGAGTAGAGCCAGGAAAGCAACATATGTACACAATGACTGCAATAATTCTAATGGAAAGAACAATCTAAACAAATGAAAAAGAATGTTTGTAATAGTAGTGGAATTTGACATACCTTGTATTTACAATCAAACAGGTACTTAGCACCTTGCTCCAAATTAATGATTGTGTCAAGTATTAAGACCCAGAACTTATACCCACAGTGGTATGGACTTGTTGACATAACAGGAAGGGGAAGAACAGGGAGGAGCTAATACCATATATAAGGAAAAGCCCAAGCTGAGAGAGGCCAGAACTGCTTGGAGCAAGCTTCTGGAGGCTGGGCTGCTACTGCTGGAGAGAGAGAAGAGAACTGAGCATTGAGAAGAACTGAGAAATGAGAAGAGAAGAGAACTGGGAGGAGGCATGGCTGTGGCATTGGTACTTTGTCTGTCTATTTGGTGTTACTGTGTCAGATTTGTCTGCTGTTAGAGGATGGTGCTGTTGTTACAGAGCCCCTGGTATCTTGCTGCTGGTTCAGAAGCCATGAAAGAGGATTTTCTTGTTGTATGTTTGTAGAAATCCTGGAGGAGAAATCCTTGTAGAAATCCTTGCTGACGATTTCAGAGGTCCTGGGACTATACTGATGATTTCTGTTGAGTTCTCAGACCTTGTTGGTGGGTTTGAGTTGATTTCACAGGCAGAAAGTGAATTGATGAGGATGCCAGCAATGTGTATGAATGTTATTGTGGCTTTGTTAAGCTTTGTCTTCCCAGGAACAGAAACTGTGAAGGACTTGAGGTGGACCAGACACTGAACTTCAGTGTGGAATGGGAACTGGAAAAGGAACTGCACAAGAAGCTGGACAAGAGATGTCTGCCTTTGAACTCAGGTGACAATGGAATAGATGCGGGCAGGAGTTGGGACCATGGAAGAGGTACCATGGAAGCTGAAAGCCTGCCTCAAGTCAAGATGAAAAGACCTCTCTTTGGGTATTTAAAGCAAACTGAGAAGATCATGATTTACTAGGAGAACTTTGACCTTTATATTTAGATGATTAAGTTAAGGAAACTAATCTCCAATTAAGAAGGAAGAAGACTTTTTGACTGAAGAGATTAAGACAATGTGACCTGGGGTAGAAGACTTTGACCTTTGTACTTCGTGTCAATTAAGGAGGCTTGCCTTTTTAAGGGTGATTGAATTAAGGACAAAATGAAGGACCTACTAAATGAATGTTATCTTTTGCTTAAAACTATGTGACCAATTTGGTGAAAACTATGTGGCCATTTTAGTGATAAGTTGTTATGCCATAACATTCTGAATGCTGTACTTTGATTTCTGTGAATGTTTTGTCTTAGTTTGTTACTGAATAGAGAGTTCACTATACTGTGTAATCAGAACCTTGAAAGCTGTTCACAGCAGCAGTCCTCTGGAAAGCTGCTTGTGCTTGGCTTTACAATGTTGCAGAATTATAAGGAATAAGCATAGACCTAAAGAAGAGATATAAGAAGACACCTTCCCCTACTACATTGTAGATGAGGGAGGTACATGAGTGTGGAAAACTGAATACTTTTTCAGAGTTGTTGATTATACTAATCAGTTTTCCTGATTTGTTTCTCTTCTTCCTCTTTTTTTTTCTTTTAAAGAATGTGATTTATTATAAGGGATGGTTTTCTGGGAGAGGAAAGGGAAAGATTGCTGAGAGAAAGTTATATAAAAAAACAAAAGATAGCAATAAAAATTAAATTAAAAAAAAGTTAGTGTAATAGAACAGACAAACAGCAGCCTTGAGGCAGGTTCCCCACCCCTAGACTAAGCATGGGCTGTGATTACATCAGACCTAACTCACCCAAGCCTCTCTAAAAAAGGAGAAATGAATAAAAATAAAGAAGTGGATTTATCATAATTTCCTAGAGAAGTTTAAATGATGCAAAAATCATCACAATAAGGAGACTTAAGAGATTTCAGAAAATAGAAAGATAATACCAATGGAGAATACAAATCCCTTTGCAAAACACTACAGGGGAAGATCACAGAAGACTATCACCATCATTTCACAAAAAAAGAGGGAGGGGCAGCTGAGGAGAAAACAGAACAGCAAAAAAAATGTGGTTTTAAGAGATCCAGTTAAGCCAAATCATCCCAGAGAGCATTTATAAATGAAACTGGAAGCAACACAACAGACATAAAATGGTGAGACTTGTAAACATTTTTTTAATAATGATCTATTCTCATTGGCGGAACTGGTAAAGCTGTCCTATCCAGATTCTACCACCTCTGTACTAGATAGGGGAAGAAGATGAAGACATGTAAAGCTGCTATAATGGACCAAGTCCAATGGGAAGAAATTCATTCTAAAGGTGACATAATTTTAAAGGGGCTCAGGTTCTCAAGCTATTTCAGAGAAAGGAAGACTCTAAAAGAACGGAAAAGATCACACATGGGGCTTTAAACAAAAAAGCTAACAGAGAATAGAAGAATCTCTCAGACACCACTGGGTTCAACCAATACCTACTGAATAAGAATCCTTTCTAATAACATATATGATAAGCGGTCATTGAGCCTTTGCTCTGAAGACAAACAGGGAGGGGTAACCCACAACCTTGTGAGGTTTCCCATTCCACTTCCGGATATCTCTAAGATAAGAAACACTTCCTTTTTTCAAGATTAAATTGATCTCTTTCCAGCTTCTATACCTTGTTCCTATTTCTGCTACCTGGGACTAAGCACAAGAAATCTAGGGAACCATCCATATGAAAGTCCCACCAATATCTGGATACAGAATGTGGCATACTCTGTCAGACTGCACCTGATGCTTTGTTTTTATTTGTCACAAGGGATCAGTTTGGGATTAAAAGAGCAAAATAACAGAATATGATTGTGGTATAAAAACAAAAGACATCAGTAAAGTGTTATTTTTATAAAGGCTAAGGCCTTTCCAGGTTCTTACTCTGAGTGAGGTAATGCCTCTTTAAGGAGTGAGTCAAGTGATGTCCCCTTTAACAACAACAAAAAAATCAAACTGGAAAGGGAAGACCCTCAGCGTTGCTGGCCAAAAGAGAAACAGTTACTATTTACATTCATTTTAAGCCAGGAGAGCCCAAAAAGAATGTTTTAGGGAAAGAACTTCCTCTCTCAATGCAGATGTATTTCTTTTTTTTTCCATTTTGGAGGGCAATTGGGGTTAAGTGACTTGGCCAAAGTCAAACAGCTAGTTTTTTGTGTCAAGTGTCTGAGGTGGGCTTTGAACTCAGGTCCTCCTGAATCCAGGGCTGGTGCTCTATTCACTGCGCCACCTAGCTGCCCCAATGCAGATGTATTTCTGTCTTCAGGGAATTGCCTGGGACACTCAAAGGTGAATCAAGTGACTTATTCCTGAATCCTAACATCACATTAACTTTTTAATCTGCTACATCACACTATTGACTCATATATAAACCTTGCAGTCCGCTAATGTGGGAATCAACAACTATGCTGAGTTGCTTCAGTCATGTCCAACTCTCCATGATCCCATTTTGGGATTTTCTTGGCAAAGATACTAGAGTGGTTTACCATGTCCTTCTCCAGCTCATTTTAGAAATGAGGAAACTGAGGCAAACAGGGTTAATTGACTTGCCTGCCAGAGTCACACATCTCGTTAGTGTCTGAGGCTAGATTTGAACTCAGGAAGATGATTCTTCCTGACTCCAGACCCAGTATTCTATCCACTGTACCACCTAGCTGCCCTGTCAACAACTATGGAACTATTCATGCCTATAAAATGCAGTTCTACTCAATTCAATGCGTATGAGTTGGCTCTTATGTGACAGGCATGATGTTGGGAAGACTGGAATTGCACGGCCCGTATGTGTCAGAGGGAGGATTAAATTTAAGTCTTTTTCACTTGAATCCTTATCTATCCACGATGCCTCTTGAAGGGGCTTAGATTCTTCTGAAAATCATGTGAATGCTAATCATGTGTTAGAAATGACGAATACAATATACATGGATTTTCTTAGAATTACTGAACATTAAAGCTGGAAAAATCCTTAGAGATTACCTGTTTCAACATCTTCTATTGGCAGGAGAGATAACTGAAGTCCTCCCACAAGGTCATATAGCTACCTAGTTAAATGGCAGAGCTCAGAATAGGGGCCCAGTCTATTCACTAGTGTTCCAGTACTACTTTTCACTACCTTCACATGCTCTGGTTCCAGTTACTCAAATGCAAGTGTACTCATAGTAACAAAGACATGTCAGGACTACAGGATTTGCAAAGCACTTTACAAACATGATGCTGAACTCTGGAAGGTAAGTACTACAGGCATGTTACTCTTATTTTACAGATAAGATTTTACTGGCTGAGAGGTGAAATGATTATTAGCACATGATACTGCAACTTGTGTCAACGACAGGGTTTAAACAGAGACCTGTCTGATCAAGTATGCAATAGGTATTTCCAGTAGACTTGGCACTCTACCATACTGCCTCACTGTGTGCAGCTAGCTGGCAGAGTGGATAGAGTACCAGGCCTCAAGTCAGGAAGACTCATTTTCCTGAGTTCAAATGTGGCCTCAGACACTTACTAGCTGTGTAACTCTGCTAAACAAGCCACTTAACCCTGTTTGCCTCAGTTTCCCCACCTGTAAAATAAGCTGGAGAAAGAAATGGAAAACTACTCCAGTATCTTTGCCAAGAAAATCCCAAATGGGGTCATGGAGAGTTGGACATGACTGAACAGCAACAAATACTGCCTCACTTATGAAAAGTCCCGATGGGGGTAAAAAAAAAAGGTCCCTATGCACTGGTAAATGGGGCAAATGCTAGAAAGGTACAGGAATATGGTCTTATCTTGTTGCCACTGGAAAAGGCCTATGTATAGTCAGCATATCAAGATGTCAACATCAAGAAATTTGAAGATAACTAAAAGGCATTGTGTTGGGTTTACTCTAAATTCACAATATCTCACCTCAACTAAGCCTTCAACTATTTTCGATATTTTTACTTATCTTGTGTACTTTTATCCAGTTCACCACAATGGTACTTCTAAATCTTTTTCATTTTTAAGTACCCAACTGTGCTCCCCCCACCTCCTTTCACCCACTTTACTAGCAATCAAGTTTCCTCAACTTTCTCAAAATAGCCTTGTATCTTTACTCATCCATTCTTGCATTCTTCCAGTCCTCATTATCAACTCTACCATCTTTCTCTTCTATAATGCCCATTCCAAACATGCTTAGGGCTCCACCACCTAAAAAAAATATTTTGTCAGGTCTGACTAGGCCCTCCAATTATTCACTATCTTTTCTCTTTCATTTCAGCACCAATCTTCTTAAAAGTGTAGTCTCCTCTCCCTGCCCCAATTTCCTGACTCTCTTCTCACTTTCTGATTCCTTGTGGTCTGGCTTTTGGCTTTCTGGTAGTGACAGAAAAGTATTCTTCTCACAACTGATAGGACTGGTTCAGTTGACCATACTTTCCTTTCCTTGTCCAGTAGCCATTTGTCATTTATCATAAGATCTGATAAAAGACAAGGTTTATATATGGTTTACTTTATCTCAGATCTGTGATTTTATTGATATGGGGAACTTCTAGTGAGCAAATTCCCTTTACCATACAGATATATACCTGTTCTGCAACTTACAGTCTTGGAGAGTAGCCTAGGGTCACACAGCCAGTAGGACTTGAACTGAGGTTGTTCTAATTGAGGGACCAGCTGTTTATCTACTACAAGAAGCTGGAACAGATTGCTCCATAGGAGACTGCAAAGCAGTGCCTAGAGGAATGAGGAGAACCAGTGCTAAAGAAGACAGATGAGTAGTTTCAAAAAGGAAAGGAATGACCAAGAGTGTTCAAAGGTCATTACTGACCTTGAAAAGAATAGTTACAAGAATATAGTAGGAAAAAGGAAAAGGAAGGGGAGGCAAGGCTGAACCACTTGGGAAACATCTGCATTAAGAAGGCTGGAGCAGGAAGTGGAGCCAGCAAAGGAAATGTACCAGTTTCCAGAGAAGGAAAAGGCTAACCAGCCAAGTACAAGAATAATGGTAGCCAAGAAAGGAAATGGGATCAAGGACGAAGAAGTTGTCGAAAGAGTCATATACTGCAGAGAAGTCCAGGGAGGCAGATGTTAAAGAAAAACAAAACAAAACAAACTACTGTATTTTGGTCATCGGGATAGGGAATGGACTTGTAATTTCATTATAGAGAACCCCCAGATGAAGAAACTCTCCCTATAGAAGTTGGCACATTCTCTGCAACTTATGGTCTTAGAGGCACTGAAACATTAAATAGACTTATCCAGGGTCATCCAGCCAATATGAACCAACCATGTGTTCCTTGTTTCACTGGTAGCATTTTGCCCACTGAACCATGCTACTTTTTGATAATTGGGAGGACCGTAAAACCTGTATTGTTTCCATTAACTAACTCAAATACCTAATGCTTTCTACCTTACTAGGTGAAGACTTTTGCCTACAGACGAACATTTTGAAGGGCCCTACAAATTCATAAGACAACCAAATTGGAAATAAAGGAGAGATAAAATTTGATCCTTTTTTTTTTTTTCGGTGGGGGAGACCTGATGCTTTATTTCTTTTATCCTGTGACTATATCAGCACATACAAAATTAGCAGTATAGTGATCCTAGCAAATGGCCAATATACTTGAATCTATGGAGCTCAACTCCTAACCTTGGTCAGTTATCTTGCAAATGTTTACCTCGACATTTTATCTCCTTGGTTATATATCTCATTTTATGCTTTTAAATCTACTTGTCAGCTCTCTTACTTTGTTCAAGCAAAGGCTTGGTGACCCTTTGTCTGTTTCAGAGGAAACATTAGATAGAGGATGAATTAGAGATGACCTCTGAGATCTTTTTAAATTCTATGATTGATATTTTGAGCACGGAAGTGCTTTCTGAATGTCTTTCACTAGAGAGAAATGTATTGTACACAATTATAACATACTATACTGATAGTAAGGATAATAGTAATTGCTGAAATTCTCTAGTACTTTAAGGTTGATAATGCACCATTCACACATAATTATCAATCCCTAAGACAGGGCTATTATTATCACCATTTTACAGATTAGGAAACTGAGATTTGGAGATGTGACTTGCCCAGGGCCATGATGTAAGTGTCAAAGATGGGAATGGAATCCAGGTCTTCAAATCCAGTTCTTTTTTCTCCATGCCAATTGCTTCTCATAATGATAAATAAGTAATACAGTAGTATATTTTACACAGCATCTGAAAAGCTAAAACTAATTGGGATATATCTAACAATCTTGTCTATTTTCACTGTGGGGAAAGTTCTGAGGGCAAGGAAGGAAGAGATAAAGTGCAATGAGGGGAAGTGTCACAGGGCAGTGTCACAACCTAGACTCCTAATAATCTGATGTCCACTCTGTCCCTACTATCATTCTAGCCAAAAATAATAAAGAAAAAAACAGAACACAGTAAAATTTCGTGTTTTAGAGCTATAAATATACTTCAGTAAGGTTGGAGAGAAGTAATCAGCTTCTTCCCAATCCCATACTATGGCTATAGGGGAGCAGGACAGATGCTAACACCAATATACCCCTTCCTGCACCTCTGTTCAACTTGAAAAACCTGGGCAGAGACATCGATAATCTCTGAATCTCCATTTTCAGCTAAGAAGATTGGGCACAGGACTTGGACTCAGAAAGATTGAGTTTGAATCCCGCCTCAGGTATTTGCTAGCTGTGGGACTTAAACCTTTCTCAGCCTTAGTTTCCCTTATTTGTGAGATGAAGATAATAATCACACCTACCATATAGGGTTGTTGTGAGAATCAAATGAAATAACACCCAGAGAGTGCTTTACACACCTTCACATGCTCTTAGCCATTATTAGTGCTTGACAAAACTGGGTAACTATGAAATCTATCCATACCTATACATTTTTTTAAAAGGGATCCATATGTAAAAAAAAAAAAAAAGCTCTTTTTGTGGTGGCAAAGACCTGGAAACTGAGGGGTTGCCCATCAATTGGGGAATAGTTGAACACATTACACTATATGAATGTGATAGAATACTATTATGTTGAAAAAAATGATGAAAAGGACAGTTCTGGAGAAACTTGGTAGGACCTATATGAACTGATGCATAGTGAAGTGAGTAAAATCAGGAGAACAATTTCTTTTTTAATTTTTTTTTCTGCTTTTTGGAGGGCAATTGGGGTTAAGTGACTTGCCTAAGGTCACATGGCTAGTTTTTTTGTGTATTAAGTGTCTAAGGCCGTATTTGAACTCAGGTCCCCCTGACTCCAGGGCTGGTGCTCTATTCACTGCACCACCTAGCCACCCCTGAACAATTTCTATGATAATAACAACAATACTGTAAAGACAAATCTGAAAGATTTAAGAACTCGATCAATGCAATGACCAACTATGATTCTAAAGGACTCATGAGACCTGTGTGTGTATGTATATATATATATATAATTGTGTGTATATATATGTGCATAATGTGCACACACACATATATATATACATACATATAAAAACCTACATGTATGGTCAATGCTGGGCTAGATTCCCTCCCCCTCCCTTCAGTGTTTATGTAGGGATAGGAAAAGAGAGGAGGAAGAGAAGACAGATGTGTGTTTTTTTAAGTATCAACTAAAGGGAAAGGGAATTTGTATCAATCAAACAAATAGATGAAATCATTGGAGACAAAAACAATGGATTTGAGTAAATAAAGATACTAGGGTTTTATACAAAAGTTAATTTTAGGTTAAAAAAAATGACCAGAAAAATATTCGAAATAAATATATCTTATAAAGGTCTGACATCCAAAATCTATTTGAAACTGATGCATATCTTTGAGACTAGTAATACACCTACATCCCCAATTTGAGTTTTTTGGGAATTACCACTGGATCAAAAGTTATAAAGACAATTTATAAAGGAAAATATTCAAACTAGTAATATTACAGAGAAAATCAACAACTTTATGACAATAAATTGCACCCACTAGAATGTCAAACATAGAGAAGGATAACAAAATCCAATGCTGGCAGGACTATGGGAAACAAGGACTTTAATATATTGTTGACAGGACTATAGACCAGTGGACACATTTAGGAAAGTGATAGGGAAAATGGAATGAGTAACAAAACCCTTTTTTTTCCAACTCCAGGTATCTATTACTCAGTGATTCCATTAATAGGACTTCATCTCAAAAACACCATAAAATAGGGAAGTATTAATTTTACACAATAGTATTCACAACTTCTCTATCTATAATAATAAAAAGTCGGAAATAACTTATATGTCCAAAGAAATTAAAGAATGGCTGAAAAGCTGTAGTACATTAATATGATGGAGTATTATAATGCTATAAAATATAAATATGAATCATACAAGGAAATGTGGGACCAAGTGATGCATTCTACATTATTCTAAAATCAGTAGAAATCAACAAAACCAGACTTACAAACTGCCTACAATGAAGAGGAAGGAGGAGGAAAAAAGAACCAAAGGGGCAGAACTGGCAGGTCTGGACACCTTAAAAAATATATTCTTTACTCCTTTGCTAATACAACTTATCCTTGGTAAGGGTTAAGAATTTTTTTGGGGGGGAGGGGGAGAGGGGAAGAGAAGGTAGATGTGTTCTTTGAAAAAAAAAAAAAAAAATTGTAAAATACAATAAATTTTAAAAATACATATTTTTATAAATATGTTATATATGTCTATGTATATATATATATATATATATATATATATATATGTGTGTAATTTCATTGTAGTTTGACAGTAGATAACGGACACTTTCTCAGCCTAACAAAAGCATTCACAGCTGGGCTCCCAAGCACCTCCCAGCCCCCCATTACAGTGACCCTTCTCTAGATTTGCAGGGTCCCTGTGGTACCCCTCGGGAATCTCATACTAAGAAAAAGTAGAACGAGCCTAGTCTCGTCTTCTAAAAATAAAGAAAAGGGGAGGGGATCGTGAACTCTTGGGGCTTCGGAAGAGTAGCATAGGCGATAGGGACAGATCCCATTTTCCTCTCCCTAGGTTTTCCTCCTCTGGCTAGAAAGAGCCTATTTATTACAAAGGATAAACCCCTTTTCGGCTCTAAAGCGGTAATTTTCCCTCACAGCTAGGGAAGTGGGGTGGGAGGAGGATGGGGGATAAGAAGGCAAAAAAAGCGCATTGTTTTTCCTTGGGAATGGGGGATTAGATCTGGAGTTGAGTACTCTAAGGGGAATTTGAGCAGGACTTCTGGACCTGGTTTTAAACCCTGAACACTTGACCATTTCAGTCAATCAGCTAGCACCTACTACATAGCAGGCACTGTGCTAAACTACAAAGAAAGTCGGAAAAACAGTCCCTGCTCTCTAGGAGCTCACAGTCTAACGGTGCTAAAACAAATATGCACACGGCGCTCTATGCCCGCAGATAATCTGAGCGAGAAGGCACTAGGATTAAGGCAGACCCGACTAGATGGAGAAGCCTGGGACTTGAAGGAAGCCAGGGAGGACAGAGGGTGGAGAAAGAAGAGGGAAAGGACTCTAGGCAGTGAAAATGCTTGCAGTCTGGAGATGGAGCGTCCTGTGTTGGGAAAGGCAAGGAGGCCAATGACGCAGGTTGGAAGAGTATGTGGGGGAGATGAAGGCATTAAGAAGACTAGAAAGACAGAAAGAGGCCCGGCTATGTCGGGCTTTGAAAGCAGAACTGAAGACTCAAGTCTGATCCTGGAGCCAGCAGGGAAGCACTGGAGGTGGCTCTAGGGCTGATGCGGTCCGACCGTGGCTTTAGGAAGATTCGACAGCTGAAGGGAGGGTGGGAGGGGAAGAAAGCTTGCACCACAGTGGTGCTAGTATCAGTACATCAGTCAGGAAACTTTCTTTTTTTCAATTCATATAATTAATTAATTGTTGGTTTTCAACATTTACTTACACAAGATTTTAAGTTCCAAAGTTCCTCCCCCTCCCTACCCTCTTCCACCCCAAGCCTTCCTGCAGTCTGATATAGGCTCTACTTACGCATTCATATTAAACATGTTTTCACATTAGTCATGATGTGAAGATTAGGACTAATGGGAAGAACCACAAGAAAGAAACAAAACCAAACACAAGGAGAGCAAAGAGTCTGCTTCCCTCTGCATTCAGACTCCAGGTTTCTTTCCCTGTATGTGGATAGCATTTTCCATCCTGAGTCTTCTGGAGCTGTCTTAGATTCCTGTAGTGCTAAGAAGAGTCAAGTCTATCAAAGTCAGTCATCTAATTCAGTCAGTAAACTTTCTTTTTTTTTTTAATATTTATTTTGCTTTTTTGGAGGGGGGAAGGCAGGGCAATTGGGGTTAAGTGACTTGGCCAAGGTCACACAGCTAGTAAGTGTTAAGTGTCTGAGGCTGGATTTGAACTCAGGTCCTCCTGACTCCAGGGCTGGTGCTCTATTCACTGCACCACCTAGCTGCCCTCGCAGTCAGTAAACTTTCAAGTGCTTACTATGTATCAGGAAATGTGGCAGCTTGGTAGAGAAGTGGAGAGAGTGCTGCACCTGGAATCAGGAAGAACTGAGTTCAAATCCAGCCTTAGATATTTACTAGCTGTGGGACCTTGGGCAACTCACAACCTCTATTTGCCTCAATCTCCTCAGATGTAGAATGGGGATGATAAAAGTCCCTTTCTTGACAAGGTTGTTGCGAAGATCAAATAAGATCATATTTGTAAAAACCCTCAGCACAGTACCTGGCACTAGAAGGCACTGT
Organism: Petaurus breviceps papuanus; assembly: GCF_028583685.1. Taxonomy (NCBI): domain Eukaryota; kingdom Metazoa; phylum Chordata; class Mammalia; order Diprotodontia; family Petauridae; genus Petaurus; species Petaurus breviceps. Next base: position 3,034,902 of record NW_027186502.1, read on the forward strand.
ATAAATGCTTGTTCCCTTCCCTTCCCTTCTCTGTACTAAGCACCGGGGATACAAAGAAACTCAAAAGACAACCCCTGTTCTCAAAGAGATCACAGTCTAATGGGGAAGACAAGACAAGGGGATATGTAGGGCAGCTGGGTGGGGCAGTGAATACAGTACCAGCCCTGGAGTCAGGAGGTCCTGAGGTCAAATTCGACTTCAGACATTCGATCACATTAAAAATGTGAAATTTGTCATTTCATCAGCTATGTGACCTTGGGCAAGTCACAACCCCAATTGCCTTGCTTTCCCCCCTCCAAAAAAAAAAGACAAAAAAAGACAGTTTTTAGCCTCATGGAACAAGGAAAGAAAGTTCTTATTGAGTCTAATCATTTTATTATAATATTATCAATAGTTATTACATTATGTTGGAATAATTATAATTATATTTACCCACTGTACAACTGTCATTTCATCGGTATGACACTGCACTTGTGGTTTCATATGGGCTCTGAATGTAACAAACAGCTAAGTTCTCCCTCTTCCAATTGAATTGCCCATCCTCAGCCCAGCTTGGTCAAGGAGGGCCTGGAAACCAAACAATTGTTTCCTTCCTTCCACCTTAGAGATTAGTCTGCATGTGTCGACACTAGCAACGTAAGCTCCACCTTCCTGCGTATGAGAGTGGGCACGAAGACGTGCGGAGAATCAGCTGAGGTATCTAAGGGGATCCTTTCCTAGACCAAATGATCCTGCCCCTTTCTTCATCACTGCTTTCCCTCTAAAGAATCTGTGTTCTGTTCCTATGGCTGTTTCGATTCCACCAAGCAGAGATGCTGACATCTTTTAGGGAGTGGGGTGCTTGGTTACTTTGGGGTCTTTTAAATTTATTTTTGTTTCTGGTGGTGTTTGGGTTTTTTTTGGGGGGGGGGAGGGGAATGTGTCTTTCACTTTCCTCCTTTGCTCTCTTTTTCTGACCAGCACATATTTGTGTATGTTCTGAGGTATATGTTCTTGTGTGAGTCTAATATGAATATGCAGCTGTTAACCTGTCACTTCAGTGGGTGCTGCTACATTTGCTTGTGAAGCCAATTGCTGCCATTGATAGAGGCCCTCTAATTACCAAGTTCTTGGCAGACTTGTCTAAGTTCACCCTGACCCTATGGTATGTGCTCTAGGGTGTGTAACTTCATGTTTGTATATTCTTTCACACACATTCATGCATCTGTTTGCACAAATATGCATGATCACAATGAATAAATAAAAAGGAAAACCAAGAAATATGTAGTCAATAGTTTCTTAGGTTATTGAGTAGCACAATTAACCAGCTTGAGTTTCATCTCTATTTCTTCTGATCTAACGTCAAAGATCTTAAAACTAGACAAAACAAAAGGAGAATCTTCCAACTCCCTATCTCACTCTAGGTTTTAGAAATGACACCTACTATTGGTCCCCATCTTAAGTGGCTCATGGTAAACAGGAAGCACAGATGGGGTGTAGGAAATCTGGGGGCTAGAGATAAGTGATTGTTCCATTATGGGAAGGGGAAAAAGGAGTGCCAGTGACCTAGCACAGGAGGTTGTCGGGCATCTAGAGAGCCCTGCTATGGAGAATATTGTCAGACGACTAGTGAACTCTGAGGAACTCTCCTTGGACTCCCCATAGGAGAAGCCATCAGGAGTAAAAAAAAAGGTGCTTCAGTTGAGTTGATCATTTCTGCTCAGTGAAGATGAATTTGACCAGAGAAAACTGGATAAAGGGCCACATTGGCTTCCCATAGAGTCAGGATAGAAGATATGGTTAGAGGAAGGGGGAGTGTTAGGCCGGAAGGTGTGTATGTGTATTTTGAATGGTTAAAAACTGCCTGGATCAGATGTCACAACCATAGAGGCTCAGTTGAAGTCTATAAAGGGATATAAAGGCATAAAGAGATCGAGGAACATGGTTTTTCCCTTTTGTTCTGATTCTTCTTTCACAACATGACTAATATGGAAATATGTTTAATATGATTGTACATGTATAGTCTATATCACATTGCTTGCCCTCGTGGGGAGGGGAGAGGAGAGGATGGAGAAAAACATTTGGAATTCAAAATATTATAACAGTGAATGTTGAAAACTATCTCTACATGTAACTGGAAAAAATAAGATACTCAAGTGGAAAAAAAAGAGGTGGAGGAAAAAGAAGAAGAGGACTAAAACTGGGAGGTGTCAGCCAGAGCATAGAGTTGGATTCAGTCTCCATTTATTTCTCCCACACTAATGGGAAATGTGCAAAAAACAACAACTGAGAAATATGGGGAGGACATGCTTTAGGTTTGGACATTGGCTTTTTAGTAGCTTCCTATGAGGGGGGAAAAAAAAACACAAGCCAGTAAATTTAGATTAACACCCAAATTCCAAGAAATTCCCTCTAAGACATGAGTCTTAAGCACATAATGAGGAAGTGACTTGCTCAAATTCCCTCCATCAGCACCCCACTTAGCTCTATTTCTTATTTGTCTAGCCATCTGTCTCTTTTTGGGACCCGAGGAAAGGATTTTGGAACAAACATTAACGATAGACGTGGAAGATTCTCTCTCTTCTACCAGAAACTTTGGGCCACGGAGTTTTGGGTGGATAGCTTCACATGTGTGTCTTTTTTTCTAACAGGATTAAGACAATGGAATTCATGGAAGATTCAGGTTGGAAGAATGGAGGTATCAAAGGTTAGGATCTGAAGACCTTTGACTTCACCCCTTACTTGAGGGCTAAGGAGGAGGGGAGACCTGACAGAAGGAATGCAGAATATCTGTAGCTCCTCCAGGCATACTCTATAAGGCCTGCTTCACTCAAGAAATGTTATTTCTCAAAACTTGTATGTCATTTATGTAAATTGAACTTATGTAAGCCTGCTAAAGCAGAATGACTATGATCACCAACCTTTTGTAAATGAACATTCTAGAGTACTTTTCACTTTCTAGTATTTACTAACTTTACATCAGATTTCATTTTTTCCCAGTTTGGTCCTATCCCCTCCTTATGCTTGTTATTCCTATAAAATATCCTAGCAAGATTTTTCTTCTGATCAACCTCCTCCCCTCCATTCCCACCTCTACTCAAGATATATATATATATATATATATATATATATCTTGAGTAGATATATATGCCCCTGTAAATCTCTGCTTATTTCCTTGCTCCTTTTCTCCCCTTCCTTGGGTCCTTTTTTTTTTTTCCATTTCCGTTTCCTTTTTTCCGGCATTTATCCCTTCTCCACAATCTATATCCCTACTTTAACCCTGCAGTGAGAAAGAAGGTTTGAGCAAAATTAGGAAAGAGAAAGTGGAAGACACAGTTCCTCTTTTCTGTGCCTCATCAGGGCATCCCTTAGAACTAAAGAGGGACCGAGAGGGGGGGTTGGCTGGTCTGGGCGGGGACAGGATGTGAGTGCCGAGCTCCGAGCTCTCGGCTTCGTGCCACCCCACACGTCCTCAGCAGACACACGAAGGCATTGCTCATGCTCAGAGTCTGTGGGCCTGCAACTCCCCCACCTCTCTGCAGAAAGAGGGAGGGGGACGACTGAGGGAAGGTGGAGAAGGGATGTCAAAACAATTGCTAAGCGTCTGAGCTTATCTGGAACCTGGGGGAGAGAGAAGGGGCTTTACAAAGCTCTTGCCCAGAAGGATGGTTCAGTCCTAGGCAGCCAACCACCAAATCGACATTTGAGTCCCATTAGACTTTGGAAAGGCCCACAGTATCCTATAAAATTCCTGTTCTCTCAGAAGTCCCTAATGTCTCCTACACTAACTCAGACCCTTAAAAATCTTTCCATGCTACCCTATTTTATCCTCACTGCTTCCAGACAGATGCTTCTAAAACTCCTTCAGTTCGCCTACTGTAGTCTTGCATATTTCCATTAAACGCCCACCCCCTCCCAAACAAAAACAAAAAACAAACCTCTTTTTCACATCTGTTTCTTTCACTCTTTATCTCTCTCCTCTCTCTCCCCTCCCTGCCCTATGGGGCACCTAAAGTGTGGTCTGGATCTTGGGTTCCAGAAATTCTGGAATCTTAACCATCTGCCTTTACTCTTAGGGGAATGAATATTTTCCTCAAAGGAAGATTTGATTGCTGGCCCAAGCAGACCAGACCTAACCAGACCGGAGCTGAAGCATTGCTTAGGGGGGATGAAAGAAGGGTGGGAAAGCCAAAAGAGGAAGAATTTCCTGGAGGCCTAGGAGGGGGCTTGCCTTAAAGGGAATGTCACTGTCGGCATTTCAAAGGAAAAAGAGGCTCAAATTAGGGAATGCAGTTGGTTGGGACTACGTGTTGGCCCCTGGAGACTGAGACTACTACCCTGGGAAAAGTCGTAAAAGAAAGAGGAGTGTGCAAAACAGAGTGACTTCTGAGGAAAAAGCTGGGGACATAAAAAAGTTGGAGATAAAATAATAAAGAGGTGATGAAAATCTAGAGAGGAGGAAAAAGAAGAGTAACTATTATTAAACAAATGTTTGAAAAGATGCAAGAAAAAGAGAGGAAGGAAGCTCTTTTGCCATGTAGAATACTGATGTAAACCTGGTCTTTTTTCCTGGAATTGACACTCAAATTTCTCACTTCCCTTTTTACTATCACATATTACTCAAGTGTAGAAGCCTGAGTATTATAACAGAGCCATGAGCAGAGGTCCCAGGTGACATAGTCTATCTTATCTTTCCTCCCCCTACACCACCATCAGAGGTAATCACTATAACAAGTGAACCATATTTTTACAATAGGCGTAGTGAGTGGAGGGTTCTAGGAAGTTCAGAGGAGCACAGAAAAGGAGTCAGGGAGTCATGCTGTAGGACCTATTTTCACCCCGTTAAATCATCTGTTAACCCATGTCATAGACGCTGGACACCCCAATATGCTGTGTGCTTTAGAGTCTGGAAATTAGCTCTGGAGGGTTAAAAGTTATCAGAAGTTTGGGCTCTAAATAAACTGTACTTTTTTTTTTTTAACCACAAAGCCCTTTATGGGTTAAGCCCTTCTGTGCAGAGGCATAAGTTCCAGATCTCAGAGAATTTAGAGACAAGTCTTATGCTGAGTCTAGCCTAGGAGCCCAGGGAAAATACTTGTTTTTGTGAGAATAATACCCAATACATTTGCAAAGTCATCAAGGTGCAACCCAAACTCTCTCTTTTCTCTCCTTCATTCTCCTCAACCAGTTATATTGTTTAAAATCCCAAAGCTAAGTTCCTAGGGAAGAGAGGGAAATTGTAAAAAAAGGGGGCTAGGGAGCTGAATTTGGGGGTACACGGCTGGTAAGACACCAGTGCCAGGCAGCAGCCCAAACAATTTATGGAAATCTACCTTGTCTCAAACCTGAAAACTTGCATGGTATATACCTACCCTTGAACTGTCTTGAGGTTTGAACTGGTTGTAGATAATATCATATCTTTCAACAAATACCATTTGGTTTGTGCATATGCTGACGTTTTTCATTTCCTAGTTTTGATACTGCTTTACCACAAAAATCACCCATTTAGATGGGTATTTGCTGCCAGCAATGGGAAGTGAAATGGGCAGAAGAGATTGACCTTCATTTTAAGGCATCACAGTTTGTGGAAAGCCCCAACTGACTGGTGCACCACCATCTCCCCTGGTGTAGTTTCTTCCATACATTAATGCCATATATACTGTATATACTTCTATATGAACATATAGAAGATGTTTAATTTAATTCTGCAGTCTCTAATGCACTTATATCTCAATTACCCCTCATGTCAACATCAACTGTTCTTAGTTATCATCTATGACGTATAAAAAATCCCATGGTCAGGAAGATGTTATTTATAGCTAACCTAGATCTCTCATGCGTAAGGGTTTTGACCAGTCCAAAGTGAAACAGCAAGCCTACAGTAACAGTCTCTATATTTCAGTTTTAGACCATCTGTCCTTTTCAGATAAGCAAAGGTGCCAACTCTAAGGGGTAAATTACAGAGACAATGTAAAAAGGTAGACCCTAATTTGGAAGTACCCGGACCTGAACTGTGTCAGATGTATAGAGCTTTTTGCTTTGGAGGACCTACTGACACATTGCTTTTTGCCTAGCCATTTGTGCATAATCACCAACTGGAGAACATTAGAGTTTAAAAAGAAAAAACAAAAAGCAACCCAAGGACCTCAAGACTTGGAGCTGCTGGTGATTCGTACCGTAGGTAAACGGTCTTTGCTAGGTTAGGGCATGCAGAGATGAATACTTGGGAAATGTGTTGGCTAGTCAACATCATTTAGGGTGAAATTTCTCAAGGATGGAACCCACTCCTGTATCAGGTAGGGTTGTCAGAAGTAAAGGTTGACCCTTTGCTCTCTCACTGCTATCAGGGGAGGTAAAGTCTCAAACAATGGCAGTTGTCTTGACCACATGTGTGTCTGGTGACTTAAGTCTGTGCCCACTCTTCCCATGGATGCCACATGTATTTGTGGGAGTGTGCCCCAGGTTGTAAAGAGGTTATTTTCCAACTCCTTATTATCTTATCTTGCTATGCCATCTGAGTAATGCCTTTACTTTTAGTTAATTGAGATGATGACTGACTAATAATCATGGATGCACACTGATGAGACGCTGTAAACTATAGTTTTAGAAATGGGTACCTACAGGGTACCCCCTTGAAGAGGTAGTAGCCATCCTCTCGGGTGCTACAATCAGTGTCATTTAAACTATTCATCATCTTGAAAAGTTATGTTCCATGATTTCACATGTATAATTCATATCACATTGCTTGCCTTCTCAGTGGGTAGGAGAAGGGAGGAATGGAGGGAGAAAATTTTGAACTCGAAATTTTTTTTAAAAGGAATGTTAAAAATAAATGAATTTAATAAAAAAGAAAAAAGGAAAAGTTATGTGACAGCCTTTCCTAGTACAGTTTAAACAATCTCAATACCTTTATTCATTATTCCCATTTTATTCCCATATTCCCAGTTTTTCTGAGCTATTTCCAGTTGCCGTCACATATGCAGCCTTTTCTGATTTTCTCTCTGTCTTTAAGTTATTTTTTTTTTTTTGGTTTTTTTTTTGGGGGGGGGGAAGGCAGGGCAATTGGGGTTAAGTGACTTGCCCAAGGTCACACAGCTAATAAGTGTCAAGTGTCTGAGGTTGAATTCGAACTCAGGTCCTCCTGACTTCAGAGCCAGTGCTCTACTCACTGCGCCACCTAGCTGCCCCTTAGGTTTTTAAAAAAATTTTTTTTCCTTAAGATTTGATTCCTAGAATTAAATAGATTATTGCCTAACACTCACTATAATGGGAAGATGACTGTGGTTTCTATGCAAATATTATTTACTCTGAAAAGGAAACTTCTGAGACCTTATAGTCACCGGATTCATAAAGCCTAAGAAAACAGAAGGAGGAAAAGCTGACTCAGATCACAGGATATGTGTTCATGCCTAATGAGCATTGACTACATAAGGAAGACACAGGGAAGGATGGTAGAGAAGAGAGGTACAAGTTGTGATTTGCTTAGAAGCTTATATTCCTGGGAGAAATCGAATTTGGATCCCCCATTTTGGGTTCTTTAGAGGTGTGGGGGTAAACTAAATGGAATCTCCAAGTCTGACCTGAATTATATTCCAGGAGTCAGCCCCAGAGTTCACCTTCCATTTTGCATGTCTTTCTCACTGTCTTACCTACACAGCCTCTCTTACTTATTCTTCTGCTCAACACCCTCATTCTTCCCCAGAGGAGAGGTTGCCATGGAGATAATATCATCATAGAGCAAACAAGCTGGTGGAGAAATACAGTAAAGAGGCACAAAGAGTAACAGAGACTCACAAAAGCAGAGAAATAGATGTGGACTTAGGCAGAGCAAGAACCAGAGACAGGGCAGAAGACAGAAAAGGAGGTGTGAGAGGATAACATGTGTAGAGTCCAGATACAAGACAGATAAGAAACACTGACCAGAGTAATAGAAAAGGATACACACATACATGTGTATAGTATGTATATATGTATGTACATACATGTATACATATACACACATATCTACGTGTATTTATATCTATCTACATATAGACCAACATAGATATAGATATAGAGACAGAGATAGAGACAGGAGACAAGAGACAGAGAAAGAACAGGTAAACTCACAGGTATGGACTAGATCCAAGACAAGGACGGGCTTGCTGTCTTGGGGAAGAAAGGGAACTTAAAAAATCAAAATCTTGTAATTGTGAATGTTGAAAAAACTATCTTTGCATGCAACTGGAAAAAAATAAAATACTATTAAGTGAAAACAAAACCCAAACCAAACCAAAGTATTACTGCTAGGTACAAAGACTATCCTTACTTTCTCATTAGAGGAGATAACAACCTATATCAGGGTGGGTCTGACTGGGCATAGCCCATATATTGAGCAGAACCCTGTATCTTTACAGAATTCCGTATTTTTATCTGACAACTACTATAATATCTGGAAGTTATTGACTAATAATGAAATTCTCTAACTTGATTTGCTTATGACTAACTTGTGAGATAGGTCAGGAAATCTAAGTAGGTTTAACTTTTTAAGGATGTACATGAAAGATTGTACACTGTAGTGTAGCAAGAAGACTATTTGTTTGAGTCAGAAAACCAGGGCTTAAGTTTCAGCTCTGATACTTCCTTATGTGACTGGTTAAGTCAATCAGTCGATAAGCATTTATTAAGTACCTACTATGTGCCAGACACTTTGCTAGTCTAGGGAGAAAAAGACAGTTCTTGGAGCAACTAGGTGGCACAATGAATGGAGCACTGGCCCTGAAGTCAGGAGGCCAGGGTTCAAATCCTGCCTCAGACACAACACAAAAAACTAGCAGTGTGACCTTGGGCAAGTCACTTAACCCCAATTGCCCTACCTTCCCCCCTCCAAAAAAAAAAAGACAGTTTTTAGCCTCATGGAGTTCACAATTTAAGTCATTTAAACTCTTTAACCTTCCATTTCCTCAACTGTTAAAATAAAAATTACAGAATTTTTGTAAGGAAAGCACTTTTCATCCTTTCAAGCACTCCGGCCAATTTATTTTGTGAGTTTTGTGAAGTATAAATTAGAGGAAGCAGAGAAGCTAGGCGAGACTACCTGTTAAAAATGACCATGATGTACTAGGCAGATTTTCTCTTGGAGACCTGAATTATAGATCTACTAGAAAACAATGGCAGGATATTCCAGTTATTCCAGGCCTCCAGGCCTACATATTAGCCTCTGCAAATAACATGCATTTGCCAGAGAAAGGAGTGTTGGGCCAACCTAGTATTCTCCTTTTTAAAAAAATAATCAATAATAATTTACATTTATATTTAAGGTTTACAAAGCATTCTCCTTGAATTCCACTAACTTCTTGAAGAGACTACATTTTATTTTCCCCCTTTAGCCTACAATTAGAACCTAAGAAGTCTGAGGCAAGCCAAAATACCCTACTATTTACCTAAGCCTATCTCTAATTTTATCACTCCTTTGTATGACACAGTAAATGTTTGCTTTGCTTCCAATTGTTCTTCTATAAGACTAGCACTTTGAAGCCAAAGACATTTTTGCCTAATGACAAAAAGAGTATTACATTTAGATAAGACAAGGTCTCTGGGTGTAGCATTTAAGAAGGAAGAGGGGTACAGTGGCACAAATTGGAATCTGGCCATTGTTCCATTCTTCACACTGGAGATCTAGCTTCTCACTTGGGTCCAGAGTTACGAGCAAGAATAAGAAAACACGATCTCTGCTCTCCCTTCCAGCTTTAAAAGGCTAAGATGATTCTAAGATTTCCTCCAGTACTGCTACTGTTACTCACGCTATCCCTTCCCAATTCCCTTGACTAATTATTAGATAGAAGAGAAGATCTATTTGTTGAAATGAAGGTTGAGAGTCAAAGGCTCCCAGGCACATCTGGAACCCATTCGGTTTGGGTTCTGGAGACTCCTATAGCTTCCTATGGTTCTTGCTGTATATCATCTGAGTGAGTGAACAGCATCAAGAAGTCTCCCTTCTCCTTTTGCTTCCAATTTTTCCTGGTTCACAAAGGCCCTGTCAGTGGGAAAGATAGTGAAGGCTGGGAATTATGTTTTATGTCTGTGGCTATCCCATGGGGAGAAATCATATGCCATTGGCTGTTCTCCCTCTTCCCACCTTTGCCACTAAACCATAGTTCTTACCAAGCTGAAAAATCTCTCAGGAATTTAGCATTCCAGCTCAGGATAGACTTTCCAAGCTCCTTCCTCACTTTAGAAACAATGAGAAATTCCCGGGTTTTGCTTTTTACTCTACTGTGGTCACCTTTGCTCTTTGCCCTGAACGAATTATTATTTTTTTTTTTTTATGACTCACCATTTTCTTTATTTGTACAAAATAGTGAATATCATACCCTGGCTGGGAAAAAAGGGAGTTTTAGCTTTAAACAAGTCCTTCTGTTCTGAAGCATTTATTTTGAAGGCTTGGGACCAGCAGCTTCAGCCCCAGCATCTTTGGGTTTGGACTCGGCAGGCTTAGCAGCCTTAGAATCAGACTTGGCTGCCTTGGAATCAGACTTGGTGACCTTGGGGTCAGACTTGGTGGCCTTAGCATGAGATTTGGTAGCCTTGGGGCCAGATTTGGTAGCCTTGGGATCTGACTTACTGACCTTGGCGGCAGACTTGGCAGCCGTGGGGTCAGTGGGCTTGACAGCCTTGGGGTCAGTGGGCTTGGTAGACTTGGGGTCAGTGGTTCTGGCAACCTTAGAGTCAGACTTTGTGATCCTGGAGCCTGGACGTTTGATGCCGATTCTAGGACCTGGACGCTTGGTAGCCACCTTGTGGCCAGCACGCCGGGCGCTGGCCTTGGGGATCTTGTGCCTGAGGAGCTTGGCTTTGGAGGCCTTGGTGCTCAGGGCCTTGATGGCCTCTGCTCTGGCCTTGATGGCTTTGGCGTTGTTGGCCTGCATCTTCTTCAGCCCCTTCTTATTGTGTTTCTTGGCAAAGCGCATGTTTCTCAGAAACTTGGGGTCAACCCCTTTCAGAGACTCGTATCTCTGTGACCTGGGTTTCTTGATGCCATTTCTGTGCCATTTTTGTGATTGGTTGTGAGTGGTATGGTTCTTAGACTTAGCCATCTTTACACCTCAGCCTGCGCTAACAGGCACTCCACCGACCGGAAGAGGCCAAAGGGAGAGCGCCCTGAACGAATTATTAAAAGAACTTCTGGGGCGGATGAGTCATTGGGAAATGAGAGGAAAGCTTAAAGGGGGGGGGCATCAATAAAACATTTAATAAAAGTAGAAAGAAGTTTCAAGTGAAAGAGAATCTGTTTAATGGGTAGGCCACAAATGACTTTCTTTGACATGATAGCATTTTGCAGTTTGATATGGGGCTGTTATTGAATCTCTATTCCATTCCATCCCCACCTTTAATCCCTAAGAGACAGCTGTATTTTCAGATAATAAGGAAAGGAAGCCCTCCTCTCAAATACCGGATAAACCTCACTGGGCAAAAGCATCCCTATTCTTGGCAAGGCTAGGATGTTATTCCAGGGAAGGCCTATGGTACCAAGAGGGACATGTGCATGCACCATCTGGGTTCTGAGAAAAAAAAGGAAAACAGGATTGTTTCTGTGCCTGTCTATGCCAGAACTCAGCTCTCTTGATTTACAAAGCACGTTGCTTTATATACAGGACTGTTTCACATTTCTCCAGAATCCAGATGGTCCATGCACACCTATCTCTTGGGGATTGTAGGTCTTCCCTGAAATAACAACCTGGCCATGATAGAGGCCCAGGGAAGTTTATCTTCTGGTATCTGAGGGCTGCCTTCTCCAAATGGATGTGAGGAGGTGAATGAAATGACGCCCCTGCAACAACTGCCTTTGTAAAATGCTATTGAGTAAAAAAGGAAACTACTGCTCTATTCCTGTAGCAGTCTAGTCACCTTTCAATTATCCTTGTATGGCTCATTTATGACAAAATATGAGTCTCAGACTGGTTTCTCTCTTCTATGCAGAACCCTTCTGAACCACCTTTCACTGCTGTTAACTGGTTTTGTACTCAAGGAACACAAGTCTAATTTTACAATTAACCTAAACATAATAAAGGCAAATATGCTAAAATAAACTAACAGAAAATATACCCCTAAACCTAATTTAAATAATTTTGGATTACCAGATGTTTTGGATATACTTCATAACTCCTCCCGACTAGGTGAGATAATTAAGAGCTAATTATACAGACAACAATCTTCCGGGCCACTCACTGTTTAAGTATCTGGAATGCTCTGGCAGTTTCTCAGTTGAGGGACTGTGTGAACTTTTTCATTGTTTGGGACCTGATTTGTTTAATGGCTTTTCTTTTCATAGAAGACCTGAGAAACTACTGTCTGTACTTTCTCCCCAGAAACATGATTTTGCTAGCTGTCAGGATGAACCATCCCTCTGCATTTCTGCACATCTCTGTCCCCTTCAGAGTCACATGAAACTCTGTAACCTGGAAAAACCTTTGTGTTTTTTTCCAGTGGGCATTTTCCTCCCTACTGGAATTTTAAGATCTTGGTCTTTACCTGTGCCACTGTATTCCCCTGAGCATGGACACCAGCACTGCCTAAACATGTGCCTCCTCTCCTCTCACATCCCCCCATTGCTAGTTTACATACAATGTTCACATTACATAAGTATAGGTACATACTCCTAGCTCTTTTTTTTAAAGTCTGTATTCTTCACTGCCTGCTCTCTGATTTTCCTGAATGCCTCTTCCTTTCCATTTAGGCCCTTCTTTCAAACCCTGTTCTTGGACTTCCCTATATCCTGCTTCTTCTGTCCCTTTAATTCACCCAACCCTGCCTTCCAGAGCTCCCTGAATGACTCTTACCTCCATCTTTGCAGGCTGTTTTCAGCATATGTTTTCAGGTCTCACTGCAATGCAATAGCTCCTACCTTATCCTCCTCAACTCAATTTTGCTTATGTCTTTTTCTTAGTTATGGTGATGTGGCTCTCGTTAAAATCAAGAAAAAAAGCCTGTTTTCTAGCCATGGCCCTTTTTCCTGGGGTGCATGGACATTTGGTATACATTGCCACCTGGTGGCCTATTTGTGAATAATTGGTAGGAAGTACCTACAAATAACTTTTACCCCGCCTTTTGGTAACCCAGCCCTTGAGGATGGATGAGTGGGGATACCAAGTGTATGGCATGTCCTGACACAGACAGATATAAGCACAAGAGGTTATTGCCAAGCTTCATTCTATACCATCCTACCCAACCTTCAAAGTAGGACTCCAATATCACTTCTTCCATGAAACCTTCCTTAATATCCCTAGTTGAAAAGGATCTGGTCTGTCTCTAAATTTCTATATAGAATTCTGCTAGAGGAAAAGTATAATCATTCGTTCTTTGGGAAGGGAGCTACTTTGTTCTTGAGTTCAGGCCTTCTAGCATCTGAATATTTATGAGAAAAGAATAAACTGGTTGCAAGTGGTGAAAGAAGAGGGAGATTACCTCTTCCTTTGCAGCATGATCTCTTACGTTTCATGGTAAGATAAACTCTGTGTCATATTTATCCCAGTTCTTCATGTTTTCACCTATAAGATTCCATTCTCCATTTTAGAAGGAGTCTAACTCCTGACTGACCCAAATCTAGTCAGGTCTCTTTCCTACCAAGTAATTCTACTAAGTAATTCCTTTCTCTCCTGCTCTACAGAAGAGCTTAATTAGGTTCATTCTCACATGCTCTCAGTTCACTTTTATTTCTCTAAAATTTAAGTTTAATTTTTCCACGAGGTCACTGTGGAGAGGAATCCTAGGGACAGAGTACCACAAATATAAGCATATCTTCCTATGTTGAGACAAAAACAAAATTGAAATCAGTTTGAGAAAAGCCAAGTAGTAAAGCTTAAATGATCCTGTGATGCTTCTCTTCTCTCCCTTTTAAATGATCTGAGGAAGCAGGACACAATAAAGCCTTCCAGTTTACAATTAATCTTTCATTTTGGGGGGTTTGTAGGATATCAAGCCAATGTTGATAAACATCAGGACATTTTCTTATAACTATCTGAGAAGGCATGATATACTACAACTTTTGTTATTATCAGTCAGTCATGTGCAACTGTTACTGACCTCACAGACCACAGCACACCTGGCTGCCCTTCACTATTTCCTCAAGAATGTCCAAGATCATGTTCATTGCTGTACTACAACTAATAGGAGCTTAATAAATATTGAATGAATAGATGAATGGAAATTAAGCATGGATGTGGGCAAATGCAAGTTAATACATTTAGCAAAGTATCTAAATTATATTCTTAAGATGGACTTTAAACTCTCAATAGCATAATAAGAAAGGCTTCTTAAGAATCACAGACAACAGGAATTAAAATGGATTTCAGATGTGATCTAATCGATCTAGTCTATACCTGAACTAGAATCACTTGTAAAAGACCTGGATAAATGTTCTTTAGTCTAGCATTTGTTCTAAGGAATATAGGCTACCACTTCCCAAGGGATCCCTTTTAATTTGGAGATAGCTCTAATAGTTCGGAAAGTTTTCCTTCTATGTTTTCCCAACTCTTTTTTTATCTGGGCTAACGGTCCCAAATTCCTTCATTTGACATAATCTCAAGCCCTTCCCCATACTAGTCGCCTTCCTCTGGATGCATTCTAGTTTCTCAATGTCCTTCCTGACATGTGGTCCCCAGAATTGAACACAATACTCCAGATGTTGAATGAACAGGGAAGGACAAGCAGCTCCCTGGTTCTTCCCCCCGCCTTTTTTTTCCTTCTTGGAGGGGAGAAGGCAGGGCAATCGGGGTTAAGTGACTTGCCCAAGGTCACATGGCTAGTTAAGTGTTAAATGTCTGAGGCGGGATTTGAACTCAGGTCCTCCTGACTCCAGGATCAGTGCTCTATTCACTGAGCCACTCAGACACCCCTATTACTTCCTTTTAATGCAGTCTGAGACCACATTAGACACCATATACTGTTCCCTTAAGGTATAGTGAAAAAAGTCCAGAAGGTGTCCATCAAAGAATGGATTATCATCAAGAAAGAAAAAAAAAAGACCAGTCAAACCACGTATAATTTTAATGAGCAAGCTTAGCCTTAGAGAGCAGATGAGGAAATACATCTCTATCTTCTAACTGGAGAGACTACAGGCACGGAATAGACGCAATTGTTATGTCAGTTTGTTTTGTTTAACTTTTTCTTTGTTGCAAGGCAAGGCTCTCTGGATTGGGGGAGAGGGGGTAAATGACTGGTGTAAAAACATTTTTAAAAAGATAAAACTTTATTAAAAGAACACTTGCACCAAATATCTCTGATGAAAGTCTAGTATAGCGTCTAAGATATATAGAGATTGACATAAATATACAAATAAAACCAATAGCCACTACAAGTTTTGAACAGAAGAAATGCAAATGACCAACAATCATATGAAAAATACTATTACTACTATGATAAAGCAAATTGCAACAACCTTTAATGTTTTACTTCATATCTAAATTGGCAAGAATAAGAAAAGATTAATGTTTGAATGACCTGGAGAAAAACCAAGTATAATAATTCACCACTGGTGGAGCTATGAATTGATATAACCATGCTGGGAGATAATTTGGAATTATTCAAGAAAATTGAACTCTTCATTCCCTTTGATGCAGTGGTCCCACTACTGGGCATATACCTCCAGGAAATAAGGAACAGAAAGGTCTTATAGATATCAAATTATTAATAGAATCACTTCTTATGGAAGAAAAAAGACTGGAAATAAAGTGGATGCCAACCTGTTAGTCTGCAGCATATGAATGTAATATATTAATCTATAAGAAATGATTAATATGATGAATTCACAGAAAAATAGGGGGAGGTTTACATGAAATGATATAGATTGAAGAAACTATAACCAAGAAAATAATATATATGATGACCACAACAATGTAAATAAAAACAAAATCAAAAGACTTAGAATTCAGATTAAATGCAGGGAACTTGGTTTTAGAGGAACAATAGTGATACACACTTCCCTTGGTTGAGATATAGTGGGCTATAGGTACAGAAGTTTCCAAACATTATCAGATACAGAAGAGACCTTCCCTTTCCTTAAACCAATCTCCAAGAACCTATTACCCAGTTCTTACTAGGCACCAGTGCCAACTTGCTGACCTTCCCCCTCCCATTTCCACTTCTACTGGAGGTGTTCCAGTGGGATCTGCTGACCTCTTGATCTGGGATCATCTGCTCCACCATTCCTCCCCAAGGCCTTTGGGCCCTTGCCATCTGCCTGCTACTTTGTCACCAGGACTTTACATTAGCCATGAAACTAAAACCTCCTTTATGTACTGTCTTACTTAATTAGAATATGAGCACTTAAGAGCAGAGGCTGTCTCCATTTTTTATTTGTATTCCTAGCATTTAGATCAGTACTTGGTTGGCACAGAGCAAGCTTAATAAATATTTTTCCATTTCATTCCTTTATATACCATTCTTATGGTTATTTTAATTAACTTATTATCTCTGTTACAAGGAAGGATTTTATTGAGTGGGGAGTGGTTGAGAAATTTCTATGTATAAAAATAAGCATCAATTTAAGATTTTTAAAAAAGAAAAATAACAAAACATAAAATGTTAAGCCACCCTTATTTAAAACCACAGTATGTATAAACTTTGAAAAGTATATGCAATTCTCAAGAAATATGCAAATCTCAAGAAAGACTTAGTGAAGCTGTGGAATGGTTAACAGAAAATTGAAAGCCAGAATTATAACAATAATTTGGGGAAGGTTTTAAGATTTACAAAGTACTTTCTTTACAGTAACCCTTCTAGGTAGGTAAGATAAATATTATTATCCCTCTTAACAAACTGAAGTTGAGGAAGGTATGTGTAGTGATGTCCTTACGGTCATACATCTATTAAGTGTCAGAGCTGAGATTGAAACCCAGTGACCATAACTAGTTATTCATCTTTTTTGTGTGTCATGGGACTCCTTTAGAAGATTGGTGAAGCCTGTGAACCCTTCTTCAGAATAATATTTTTAAATGCATAAGATAAAGTAGATAGGATTATAAAGGAAACCAAAGGTTAGTCAAAATAAGATATTTTTTTTTTTTCTCATCCAACCACACAGACTCCGGTTTGTGAACCCTAATTTAAGAACCTCTGTTCTACAGTTCTCTTCCTACTATACTATGTGACCTAGTGAGGAGTTAATGAAAATACCTAACTGACTCCCTAGTCACCTAGCCCAGATAAATGACATCCTAGGACACTAAAAGAACTTGAAATGTAAAAACTGAAACTGTGAGTGATCTCTGAAGGATCTGGGAGAACTAGGGTGAAAAAGAGGGAAAGAAGGAATCACGGTAATTAAGATAGACAAGTGTTCCAATTTTTAAAAGGGGAAAGTTCTATTTTACAGATTGTAGGTTGGTGTGCTTGACTCAATTAAAAAAAATACTAGGACAAATGAAAGAGATGGTTTGTGAGTGTGTAGAAAAGGAAGTAAGGATTGCTAGTCAATTTAATTCAGTTTTACAAACATTTATTAAGTCTTTATTATATACAAAACACCCTGCTAGGCCCTTCTGGATAGAAAGACCAAAAGAAACCCCCAGTTTGTCATGACCTGTTCTTAATGAACTTGTATAGTTCCCAGTAGGATGTGTAAGCTTCTTGTGAGCAGAGACTGATTGTTGGGGTTACTTTGGTATTGTTACTCATACTCAGTGTAGGCATGTGATAGTAATGGCAATTAAAGATTCCCCTGTATTGGCTTGGTTTTCAAATTGATTGTGTTGAAACCCAGAGTTTGTTAATCCCACCTGTGGGACGGGCTTGTTGATGTGAAAAGAAAGTCCTGAACTGGGAGGAGCTGGTGATGTAGATTTGGAGAGACAAGAGAGAGGAGATCTTTTTGGAAGTAGCACCTCATGGAGAAAGAGAGAGACTAAGAGAATTGCTGGTGGCCGCTTTGAATTGCCCTGGACTTTTGAG
>NW_027186502.1:3052815-3076002 GCF_028583685.1 Petaurus breviceps papuanus
CCAGGAACTAAGATTGCTGAGAACTTGCCTCTTGTCAAGATGAAGAAAAGACCTCCATTTGGGTATTAAGTGCTGTGTTTAAACTTGATGTAACTCTGGGGTAGATTCAATTGTGATCCAGGGGTGGGGAACTTTTGACCTTATGTTTGGAAACTAATCTCCTTTTGAGAAGAGGGGCTTTGTGGTGGACTTAATTAAGGTATAGCCTAGGGGTGGAGAAGTATTTAGAACAGGGACTTTGTAATTGATTGAATGATTAGAAGGTCCTGGGGTGGGGTAGTACTTGGAGATTATTTAATCACACTTAGTAAATGCTGTAATTTGGAATGATGTCATGTTTTGATCTTCTCTGTTCTTGGTTTGTCACTGAATAAAATAGAGAGCACCTATGCTGGTATTCTGAACCTTGGGAAGTTGCCTTTCTTTTGGCATTACATTACAAGGCACTATTCTATTATGGAGGACAGTGGAACTAGGACTTTCAACATTCTAAATATTACATTTCTGTTAATGTTGCTCAAGTTCAGTATGAATTAATTTATTTTTTGATATGGCAGGTACTAAAACCAATCCAGTCTTGGGCTATATTAGTAGAAGTATAGTTTCTAAAATGGAGAAAGGGGGGAGGGGGATAATCCCACTGTACCCTGCTCTGGAGTGTTGCCTCTATATAAATCTCCAAACTATAAGTAATATGCAATGTCTACTAGAGATCCTAATTAAAAAAGGCAAATGTCACCTCAGGGGAATCACTGACACTTGGCTGGGAAAATACTCATGACTAGAAATCAGATGTGTAAAAAGTTGAGTGGGACTGGAGCAGAATTATAAGAAGATATCCTCGTGTAAGCATAAGGAAACTCAAAGTCTGGGAGGTTTGCAGTTGATCACTTCTACATAATGAAGGCAGGCATCAATGCCAAGTGAATGGAGAATAACTACTTTGCCTCCTCTATTTAGCACTATTTTTTTTTACTCAAATTAATTTGTATGCCAAGCCAGAGAAGGCCATATGAATTTAAAACCTTAAATCAGTTGTCTGGGACAAAGAATCACCTCTTAGCCCAGACGCAGAGTTTGAATTAGTTAGGTTCAATTAAGAATCCTCTTCCTAGAGTTTGACTCTTAACTGAACGTGGGGACTCACAGCCTTGCCAATGACTGAAGCATTGACAGTTCATCCTTCAAAGGCTTTGGAATCACTGCCCACTGTCAGAAATGAGCTAAAATGGCCATCGGGTGCCTTGAATAGATGAAGACCAGAAGAGGAGAGTAGGGAGGAAGCTTGGGAGCCAAAAACATCAGAGACACATAACCACAAGACTGGCAAGGATCAACAGCAACACCTGGTACAACCTACATGCCACACTCAGCAAGAGCTTCACAACTGTCAGCAGATGACTCGGGGGCCCTGAAGCACCGGCAGTATGATGTGTCTTGGGCGTGTGTTTATCACGTGTGTGCCCTTCACAAATGTTCCCTAGATATGTGCATTCTTACTAATAATGTGTGTATTTGGGGGGAAGTTTGGGGGGAAATGGTTTACTGCTATTTATTATGTTATTTCATTAAATATATCTTGATTTGAACTACTTGTGTTTTCTGACTGTTGTGCAAAAGTAAACACATTGATAGGCACTCACTATGATTTTGTGTGGATGTGGACTCTTTTTTTTTTTTTGGAGGGCAATTGGGATTAAGTAACTTGCCCAAGGTTACACGGCTAGTTTTTCTTGTGTGGGTGTTAAGTGTCTGAGGCCGGAACCGAACTCAGGTCCTCCTGACTCAGGGGCTGGCGCTTTACTCACTGCGCCACCTAGCCGCCCCCTTGGATATGGACTCTTAAGAGTATGAACTTTAGAGTACCTTTTCTGGGCATCCCAGGTGTAAAATAGGTCTGGCCCAGGTGCTACATGAAGAAATAGAGGAGTAATTGGGGGAGGGCAGAGGAGGAAGGAAGCAAAGTATAAAGAATTTAGTATCAATGTAGATAGAAACAGAATATTTATGATAACAGATATTGTTATCAGAGTATGCAATAGACTACCTAGAAAGAGGAAATCAATGAAGAATTTGTGAAACATCACAATCGTGGCATACAAAATGTATCAAAGGAAGAACGGGTACTGTGACTTGGGATAGTTACGACAATGTTAGAGGACAGAGGGAATGTACAAATAGCTTAGTTTACCTCTTGTTTCTTTGTCAAGGACACTGAAGAAAACAGAACAAAAATGTCTAAATAGGACTTGACATTCACGGTAAGTAGAGAAATAGCAAGAGCACGTTTTGTGCTTTATGTGCACGTGTCACCAGAACCAGATGAACTACATTCCCAGGGAAGGAAGGACTGGTCGATGTGATTGCTGAAGTATTGTCACTGAACTCTGAAAGACCATGTAGAATGGGAGAGGTATCACAGGAATGGAAAAGGGCAAATGTCCTAGGGAAGGGAGATGATTTATGCGAATTCTAGGCAAGACTTTGAATGCACTTCAATTCTAGGTAGAACTTGTTAATAGAGGCATGGTTGGTGAATATCTAGAAAAAGTTGGTGATCACAAAGAGGTAATATGGCTCCATCAAAAGTTGGTCATGACAGAATGAATGACTTCATTTTCTTTTTTTTTTTTTTAACAAGGTTATTGGTTTGGTAGATGAAAGGAGTACTATAGATTTAATTTACCTACATTTTTTTCATATCTAGATTTTGGAAAAAGCATTTGACAAAATATTTCATTCTATTTTTGTGGAGGAGATGGAAAAATGTGGGGTAGGTAGGAGTAAGAAGGATTCAGAACTGGTTGAAGGGTCTGACTCAAAACAGGGGTCATTAATAATTTGATTAAAGAGATCTCTGGTGAAACAATACAGTGATCTTTAATTGCCTATATACTATTTAATGTTTTTGTTAATGATTTGGATAAAGAATAGATTGAAATTGTACCATATGAAGGTAGTGAAATATTATTAAATCCCCAAGAAATGGTAATTATGAGGAATTCAGAGAAACTTGGATGAGACCAGTCAAGATGTAGAGTAGGAGTAAGAACAGCCCAGCTCTCCTCTCTCAACTGCTCTCATAGAAATTTAAGTAAATCAGACCTAGTAGTGATCGGGAAATTCAAGTAGAAAACACACAGTGCTTTTTCCAGGCCAAGGAGCAGAAACAGGAACCAAGCAGCAGCTGTATCCCTCTGACCTCAGAGCTGGGTTATAGATCCCTACTCTCTTCCAGGCTGTTCTTCCAACTAGACTGTCCATTTTCACTGGTTGTTGCCCATGCCTGGAATGTTTTCCCCCTTCATTTCTGCTTTCTGAGATGAGCCATCATCTTGGCTTCTCTGACTTCCTTTAAGTCTCAGCTAAAATTCCATCTTCTATGGGAAATCTTTCCTGATCCCTCTTCATTCTAGTGCCTTACCTCTGTTCATTATTTCCCATATCCTGTACAAAGCTTGTTTGTTCATAGTTTTTCACATGCTTACAGTTCTGCAGGTTTCCATTAGATTGTGAGCTCCTCTGGCATAAGGGCTGCCTTTTATCTTTCTTTGTATTCCCAGCACTTAGCACAGTGCCTGGAAGATAGTAATAACTGTGAATTGAGTGACTGACTTGCAGGTGTGTATTGCAAGCAGCAGGGACTGACCCTGTTTACCATGCAAGGAGCATGTCAGCCAACAGGAACCAGAGTTTTGCTTGGACATCCCAGCTGGGTTGCTCCACTAGAGTCCTAACTAAATGGGGCGATGTTCTAGGGCTAGGAGAAGTTGCAGATTCAGTTTAGACCTGGTTTGAGGTTGTGACTGGACAGAAGTGAACAGAAGTGAGCAGTAGTTGTTTGGCCCTGACCCCAGAGTAGAGTCATGAATTCAGTCCCTAGTCCTGTCTGAGGCCTACAATTGGGTAACTAGGGCAAGGAACTCAGATCAAGGGGGAACGTGGGTTCTGCGGCTGCTCTGTACCAGAAGAGCTTTCCAGCTGGGAAGGGATGCAGTCAGCAGAAATCTAATGGAATTCTAACCAGGGCAAGCCTGTTATGTCATAGCAACCCAAACCAGAGTCAAAGCCTGCAAAACTCAGATCAGGAGGGAAACAATCAGACTTCACCCTGGATCAAACTGGTCAGGGTGTGAAAGGTTGCAAGTCTCCAGCCTAGGCTGCCCTGAGATCCTCAAAAAACACATAATCCAAAGCCTAGAGAAAGCTGTAGAAGAACCCCAGAGAATATATGTATGTATACAGCTGAAATAAGACCAGCAATTCCCTCCAGAAGGGCTTAGAGTCTGGCTCTAATGTAAATTACCGAATAGGGAAATAAGGCTGGAAGAATGAATCATCATCATCATCATAATCATTATCAACAACAACAAAAGACTTCCACAATAAAGAGCTATGGTATCAGGAATGCCCAAGACACAAACATAGAAGAGAATAACTAAACTATCTACAAGAAAAGCCTCAAAGGAAAACACAACTCAGTCACATCAACTAGAATTACTAGAAAAAATGAAGCAAGACTTTAAAAATGACATTACAAATGAAATAGAGAAAAAAAAATGAAAAGAAACAAGCGTTTTAGTAAAAAGACTTGGAAGGAGAATTAGCAGCTTAGAATAAGACTATTCAATTTTACTTACATAAGAGTATTCTTGAAAATTAGAATGAACCAAGCAGAAATTAACCCCATAAAGACAAGAAATATTAAAATGAAGAGTCTGAAAAAATATAAGAAAGTGTAAAGTTTCTCATACAAAAAATAAATGACCTGAAAAATAGATCCAAAAGAGGTAATTTAAAAGTCATTGAAATATCTGAAAGACACCACCAAAAAGAGGGTCTGGATATCATATTCAAGAAAATCATGAAAGAAAACTGCCTGGATTTCCACAAGCAAGTTCTCCTGCCTGGTTCTCTGACACCCCCAGGAAGAGAAACACCCTTCTATCAAACACCAGGCTCCTCCATTTTTGGGAAGAGGAGAAAGGCCATTCTATAAAGTCTTTATCTTGGTCTCCTGCCTTGGAGGAAGAAGAATAGCATTCCTTCACCTTCCAACATTTGTCCCCTCACTTAAACTGCCTGACCCTGAGAGAACTCTACCCTGAGGTCAAACCCCTATGGATGAGGAAACCTACCAGAATTCATTGCTCAATCATTATTAAGCTTCCCCCCTGCATCCACTCCCCATTCCAGGGATTCTGAAATTCTTCAGCATCATTTAAACCCCACTCCTCATCCCCTGTCTGATTCCTTATTCCCATCTCAATCCAATTCCCTCAATGTCCCTAAACCTACCCACTCTTTCCCTTGTGCCCCCTCTAGAATGCCTACTCCATAGGCAACAAGATTGTTTTCACCTTAACGCCTTTCCTTTCCAGCTCCTTCTGATGACATAACTTTCCTGGCCTCTCTTTCCAGCACTGGCTATACTTTCACTAGTTCTCCCCAACTCACGGGTTGAGGTGGGGAAGTTGAAATATTTCTTGGTCCCCATTTCCCCTTCCAAGTTTTCCCTGTCACTCAGGAACCTTTCCTCCTTTGAGGTACACTCAATCCATATCTACCACCCAATCAAAATTCTGGTGGCTGTTGTCTACCAACCTCCAGAACATTGGCTTTTTCTTTAGTGAGTTCACTGCATGGCTCACAGTTTTTCTCTCTTACTCAACTCCTGCTAGAAGGGCTTCTGCATACATACTGGTACTCTCTCAAACATCCCAACCTCAAGCCTCCTCAGATTACTCATTTCCCATGACCTACTTCTCCCCATCTCAGCCACACACAAATATGATCATACCCTTCATCTTACCACACTCACAAATACATCACTTCTCTATTTGTAGAATACTATCCCATTTACCACAGCAGCTTTTCCAAATCTTTTCATCCCTCTTCAAATGGTCTATTGCTCCTGTCTCCCCCTCCCCAACACACACACACACACACACACACACACACATACACACACACACACAATCTCTGCTGAAAAATTTGGCTCACAGTTTAATGAAAAAATTGAGGCCATATGTCAAAAGCCCCATCTTCTTCCTTCCTCCTCATCTTACATCACTCAGATACGTTCTGCTACTACCTCCTCCTTCACCCTATCTCACATAGTAAGGTTGATCTTCTCCTTACCAAGGCAAACCCCTATACATGCACATATGATCCCATTCCTTTCCCTCTTCTACAGCAAATTACCCCTTCTATCACCCCCACTCTCTTATCTTCAATCTCTCCCTGCCCACTTTGTGCTTCTTGACTGCCCATGATCACGCTCATGTCCAATCCTGGAAAAACCCTTACTTGAATGTTCCAATACTCACTAGCTATTGTCCTATACATCTTTTTTTTTTTTTTTGTGGCTGAGCTCCTTGAGAAGAATATCTTCAATCATTGCCTTTACTTCCTTTTTTTCTTACTCTCTTCTTCACTCTACCATCTGGCTTCTGACTTCATTGTTCAAGTGAAACTTCTTTCTCCAAAGTTACTTGTAATCTCTTAATTGCCAAATCTAATGGCCTTTTCTCAATCATCATCCTTCTTGACCTCTCTAGCCTTTGATACTGTCACTCTCTTCTCCTTGATGTCTCTCCTTTCTAGGTTTCTGTAACACTACTTTCTCCCAATTCACTCATCTAGCTGCTTCTTCTCAGTCATCTTTGCTAGGACCTTTTGCAGAAAGTCTTTTCCCTATCCTCAATTAAGGTAATTCCAGGGATTTCCTTTTGTTAATCACTTCCAATTTTTCTTGAACATAGCTTATGTATATAAAGTTATTTGCACATTGTTTCCTCCATTCAAATGTGAGCTTCTTGAGAGCAGGATTCTTGTGTCTCCTTAGTGCTTAACATAGTGCCTGGCACATAATAAGTGCTTAATGAATATTTACTGACTTACTGACAGATTTATTGGAACCAGAGGGAAAACTGCAAAGAGGAAAAATCCATGGACCACATCTGGAAAGAAAAACCCAAATAAAAACTCCAGGGATGTCACTCAAGAACTTCCAGATCAAAGACAAATTACTGCAAGCAATCAGAAAGAATTCAAATGCCAAGGAATAACATCCAGGAGTGCACAAGACTTAGTAGCTAATACTATAAAGGTACAGAGCAAGTAATATGATGTTGCAAAAGGCTTATAACAACAACAAAAAAAAAACTTACCTGGAAAAACTGAGTATAAATCTACAGGGAGAAAATGGATATTTAATGAAACAGAGGATTTCCAAGCATTTTTGATGAAAAGATCAGAGCTAAGTAGAAACTCTGAAATGTCAAAACATGAATAAGAAATGTAAAAAGATAAATATGAGCAAGTAATGAGAAGCAATTCTACAAGGACAAAGTGCTTACCTTCTAATGGGGCAGATGATACAAGTTGTCTCTTCAGAACTCTAATTCACCAAAAATCACAAAAGGACTCAAATAAGGCCTGGAAGTGGTTTTGTTATTTTTTGATGATCTTAAAAGGAAGAAAAATGAGAAGCATTGGATGACTTGCACGAACTGATACAACGCAAAGAAAGTAGAACCAGGATAACAATATATACAATAATTATCATTGTGTAAATTAAAATAACACTAAAAGTCTGCTGAACTCTGATTAAAGCCAATAATCCATATTAGTTGCATTAAACATGCCTCTTTCCTTGCTCTCCTATATGTAGATGGTAGGTCAGTTTTTTTGATGAACTCATTTCTTTAACAGTGAATACATGTGATTGCCTAGGTGAGCCTGAGATGGCATTTCAGGTCCCTACCTATATTTTCTGCTTTGTGTTTCTTTCCCTGAGTACAGGGGACCAAACAGTGATTTTGAGGATGGATGTTTCTAGCCCTAGTGGATATCTTGTGAGCTCAAGAGGTCTAAAGTCACTGAGAGGTCCTGGTACTGGAAGCAGGAGGTATTTCCTATATCTGCCCTATAACTTGATAGCAAAGATAATTTTTTTTTGAGGGGGGAAGGTAGGGAATTTGGGGTTAAGTGACTTGCCCAAAGTCACAAGGTTAGTTTTTGTGTTAAGTGTCTGAGGCCGGATTTGAACTCAGGTCCTCCTGACTCCAGGGCCTGTGCTCTATTCACTGTGCCACCTAGCCACCCCTGAGAATATGATTCTTAATAGGATGGTAAGCCACCCATCCCTTGATGGTCAGAAGATTTAGAGCTGGAGTTGTTCAGACAGTACAAAGTTCTACCACCATTTTCCTGCTATGCCACTATAATATAGTATAGCATAACATATAGCTCCTCTAAGACTAGTTTCTTCAGATTCTTATTGTACTGTAATACAGAAATGCTTGTTTTGTTCTGTGAATTGAAAATAAAATAAATTTTTAAAAAACCATTGGTGGGCCAGGCCCCCGTAGAGGTCACAGTATCCTCTAAGTAGCTCACACTTAGACAGCATGTGGTTTCTAGAAGTGTTTTTCTCTTATGAAGCTCCCTTTTGGGGGATGGAGTTCTCTCCTGGTCTCTGGGGAGGCTTAGTGACCTCACAGGGCCCTAATGTTGCTTTAGCTTGGTGTGCTGGCTATTGCTTGGCTTCTTGCTTCTGTCACTGGCACACTGAAAACTAGACTAATAAGGTCCAAAAATTTTGACCTTTTCAAGTTTCTAAGGTCATCCATCCTCTGGTCAAGGGGACGGGAGGAGAGAGCCATTCTCTCTCTGACCCAAGAAACCTTCCCAAGCAATTCCTTCTCAGGGGCTTGGATGGAACTGCTCTACAACTAGACTGGCCTGGCATTGGAGTACTGGATTCTGAACTGGCCTGTTGTTTCATTTAATCTCCAAAGATCAACTGATTCTTTTTAACCAAATGTAAGACTTTTCCTGTGTGGTATCATCAGTTTTCAATCAATCCCAGTACTTTTGCCTCACAAATTGATTAAGGACTTATTTGTACCTAATTTATACCTTTGATTGAATAGAAGCCTTAGCAGGTATTCTTATCTAGTTTATGACTTTAGTTGATTGATTCTATAACTTAATCAAAGAGGCATTTTAACTGACAAAGGTAATCAGAGCTCAGAGCATCTTGTTAGTTACATTTATTGAGATGTAGGGATAGGAAACTCCCTTCTTACACCACCATACTGCCTTGTCTCCAGACTCTTAAATAGATCCCCTAGATCTCAATCCGGGGCCAGGATGATTGGGGAGTTCACCATATCTAGCTGACTCCACACACATACCTATACTTCACCCCAGCATATTCTTGCCAGCTCTAATGTATATGTACTCGCCTTTCTGAATCAGAACACTGCCACTGCTTTTAGGTAAGGGAATGTCAATGACTATCATTCATCATCCCTGTGACTTCATCCTTTCTGGTCACCCCTCATCTCTACAATTGACCTGGATATTTTTTGCATTTGTACACCCAGTTCTTAGCTCAATTCCTGGTGCATAGTAAATACACAGTTTTTTTTTCCTCCCTTATTCATTCATTTATTGTAATAAGGGAAGACTATGACAGGGATATTTGGAAATGTGTGTGTCGTAAAAAATATTTTTAAAAAATTTGTTGTAAAATTAATAGGGCTAATGTCAAGTTTTACACTTGTATACAAAAAATTCAATTTCAGAAACACAAGCTATGGGAGGCATGGCTAAATAGTAAATTTTTCTGATAAGGACCTAGGTGTTATAATAGACTGAAAGCTCTGTGAGTCAATACTAATAATTACAGTAAAAAAAAAAAATAAAACAAATGCAATCTTAGGCTGCATTGAGAGGCATTAGGGAAGTCATAGTCATAAATATTTATTAAGCACCTAGTATGTGCCAAGTACTGTGCTAAGCTCTGGGGACACAGCATGAAGCAAAAGATTATCCCTGGCCTGGAGGAGCTCTCAATATTGTGGGATAGAGTCCTGCTATATATACTCTTCCCTGATCAGACAACATCAGGAGCATTGTGTTTGCTACTTGGTGCCACATTTTATAAAAGACATTGATAAGCTGGATGGCATCCAAAAGTGGGCAAGTAGGTTGTTGAACAGCCTCAATGTCTTGCCATAGGATAATCATTTGAAGAAACTAAGGCTATTTACACTGGAGAAGGGACTTAATGGGGACAATTCTGTCCCTGTTCCCAAGAGTTTGAAAAGCTGTGTTTTAGGAAGATTTTGAGCTAGATGTTTGGCCCTAGAGGACAGAACTAAGAAAAATGGGAGGAAGTTGCCAAGAGGCAAATTCAGGCTTGATATAAGGCAAAACTTCCTAACAATTAGAATTGCTCAAGGTGTAAAATGGGCTGTCTCCAAGGGTGTGGGCTCTCATTGCTCTTAAAGATTTTTAAGGGAAAGCAGTATGAATGATTATTCTTTGACTAGGTTGCAAAGAGTATTCTTATTCAGGTAAGGGTTATTACACTAGACTGGGACCTTGGAGGTCTTTTACAACTCTGAGAATATGATTCTAAGATCCAAAAAAAAAAAGGCAGTTAAAAACGATCTCCTTCATTTACTATTATTTTCTGAGGTCTGTCTGGTAATATACCTTATCATTCTTAAAAATAATAACTACTGCTGATAATAAACATAAACCATGAAAATGGTGGTTGGAGATGGGTCACAGAGCACCCTATGGAGCTGAAAGTCTTCACTAAAAAACAGTGTATCTTCTCACACACAGGCCAAATGCCTGAATTTTAGTTTTGATTCTGCTATTCAGTGTGTAACTTTAGAAACCTCTCTGGGCTTCAGTTTCCTCCTCTGCAAAAATAAGAGGGGAGAAACCTGAAATAGATGGATGGCCTCTAAGATCCTTCCAGTTCTAGGATTCTAAGTCATTGGATGATGAGCAAGGGAATGGATTTTGACAACTATGGGAGATCAGACTACATCTCTTCCCAGTGTTCCCCTGTCATTTCTTTGCTCAAGGCCCACCTGAGAAGCCCACCTTTGCTTCTTTCCTTTCCTCGAGGTCCTCCTCCTCAGCTCCCTGTTATTAGACTCCATGAACTCACCACAAAGCCCTAGACCCCGACCTTGTCTTCTGGGATCATCTGGTAAGGGTTCTGATGCGGTAAGTCCTCTTTGGAGGATACTTAGGGCATCGGGGCTCTCCCGATGGATGTGGGCACAAGCTCACTGGACAGGGGATTCTGGAGGGGGGAATTCTGCTTCAGGGTGGGTCACTCGCAAGCTATGTGACCTTGAACGAGTCCTTTCAGCTCGGTTTCCTCCTAGAGGAGAAGGTGGAATCACCAGGGGTGGGGTGGAGAGGTCCTTTCCTTCTTTGGCCTGGAGCCGAAGCCGGGCACTAACTAGTTGTCAACCCCGAGAAACCAGACCTTAACCTGGCCCCGGGGGCCGTGAGGGTCTTCCAGCCCATGGCCCTGCATCTCCAAGCCGGGAGGAACCTAGTTCGAATTATCCGTTATCTTGGTTCCTTTTGAATTTTATCCGTTCACCTACTCGCCCCCAGATGCAAAACTGCCTCTAACATAACCACCCATCCCCATCTCTATCCCCCATCCCACCCCCGCCCAGTCCCGTCCTTCCCAGCCCCACCCCTACCCGTGGGGCCGGTACTCCTCAACTCCAGCCCCGCCCCGCCCCGCCCTGCCGCATCCTCCCCATCCCTGCCCCGCTGGGCAGCTCCCCGCCCCGCCCCGCCCCGCCCCTTGGATACTTACTCAGCCCAAGGCTGGCGGGCCTAGCGCCGTTGGCTTTAGTTCCCCGTCCAGACTCAGCCTCGGGCGACGCTGGGCTTTTCAACGTTCTTGGGACCCCCCATTCTCGCCCGCCTCGTGAGGGTCTCCTCCCATGTCCCTTTCCAGAGCTGCCCGTCCGGCTTCCAGAGATCTCCCGCCCGCTAGCCCGCCCCTGGGTCGCTGGGACAGCCTCTGGGGAGGAAGAGGACGAGGGGAATTGGAGGAGGAGGAGAGCCGGGGCTGCCCCCACGCTCCTCTGCCCGGCGCCCGGAGGCCAACGGCTTTTTCCCCTCGGGCTCTTGGAAGAGGCCCGCTCCAGGGCTCGAGCCCTCGAGTGTCCACGCCCCACCGCTCCGGCGCCTCAGTGGTGTGGCTCATAAGTGGGGCTTCTTCAGGCGGGTCCCAAACTGCGGCTGATTTCGGGGTTGGGGAATTTTGTTTTAATTCTTAAACACAGCCTTGAACGATCTGGCCAGAAGCATTATAGGAGCATTCTTAGAATCTGGGTTTGAATTTGGGATTGGAAGGGTCCTACCTAGGGGATGATTTAGGAGCCGCCTGGAGTTCCGCTGGTTCCCCGCCCCGGGCCACTAGACCCAAGCCCTTCCTTTTTTAAAGATGAAGAAATAAATGTCTGTGGAGATCGGGAGAGAGCTGGAGAGTCTTGCCCAAGGTTGAGGAGGGTTTTGAATCCAAGTCCTCTGACTTCAAAGCCAGTGTGCTTTCCACTGTATTAGACTTTAACATCATGGGATCTTGGACTGGAAGGGACCTTATTAATTGTCTAATAGTAACAATTTGCACTTACATAACACTTAAAAAATAGTTAAAAAAGAACAAAACCTTGTAACAGAGTCAAGCAAAACAAATTCCTATATTGACGATGGCCAAAAAAATATCTTATTTTGTAACCTCAGTCTACCACCTCTCTGTCAAGATTTCACCAACGGTCATCTGGAATTATGCTTGGTCCAATGAAAAACCATGCCTTTCAAAATCATCCCTCTTTTCAATGTTGCTATAGTATAACTTTATTTACTTCACTCTACATCAGTTCAATGCAGTCTTCCTAGGTTTTTCTGAAACTGTCCTTCAAGTCATTTCCTACAGCAAAATTACATTCACATGCTATAATTGTTTAGCATTCTCTAACTGACCAAGCACTCACGTCGTTTCCAGTTGTTTGCTCATACAAAAAGCTTCTATAAATACTTTTGGATTTTCCTTTCTCTTTTTTTTTCTCTTTGGGGTATAGATTTATATAGTGGTATCATTGAGTCCAAAAGAGGAGGGGTATTAGGAATCAGGGAATCAGGAAAGGATTCATGTAGAAGATGGTGCCTGAGTTGAGTTTTGAAGGGAACCAAGCATTCTAAAAGTTCTGTGTGAGGAGGGAATATATTTCAGGGTATAAAACGGCATAGAGACTGGATTTGTGGACACCAATTGTAGAAGAAAGCTATTGCAATAGTCCAGAGAAGATGTTGGCTAGGAAAGCCTGAATTAGGGAAGTTTTTACCTGAGTGAAGAGAAAGAACGAGATTCTATGGAGGATGAATGGACAAACAAAAAACTATGCCAATCTCCCTCCTCCCAACCCCCCCCCCCCCCCATAACAACATCAAAAAAACTTGGCCACTGATTTTATATTTAGGGTGAGTGTGAATAGGGAGTTGAAGACTGAGGTGGTGAATCTGAGAGACTGGAAGGATGGTGGTATTCTCAATAGAAATAGGGGAATTCAGAAGAATGATAGAGTTTTGGGAAAAAATAATGACTCCCATTTTGGATATGTAGAGTTAGTCATCAAGCATTTATTAAGCAGTGACTATATGGAAAGCACTGTGCTAAGTGCTGGGGATATGAAGAAAGGTGAAAAACAGCCCTTGATCTCAAGGAGTTCAGAGTCTAATGAGGGAGACGACATGCAAACAACAATGTACAAATGATACATACAGCATAAGTTGGAAGTCATTTCAGAGGGAAGGAACTAGCATTAAGAGGGATTGAGAAAGGCTTCTTGTAGAAGGTAGAATTTAAGGCAGGAAGCCAGGAGATGGAAATGAGGAGAGAGAAATTTTCATGCATGGAAGAAAGAGAATGAAAATGTCCAGAGTAGGGAGATGGAGTGTCATTTTTGAGGAACAGCAAGTGAATAGAAACTAGAAAGGTAGGAGTGGGTTAGGTTATAAAGGGCTTTGAATGCCAAATCAGACTTCTAATTTGAAATGTCCAATAGGAAATCAGAGATGCTTTACTGGAGCTCTGGAGAGAGACTAGAGCTAGATTTGTATGGAACTGGAAATCATCTCCATAGAGATATTAACTAAACTCAGGGGATTTGATGGAGTCACCAAAAGAAAGTCTGTAAAGAAAGAGAAGAGGGTTGGGGCATCTAGGTGGTGCAGTGAATAGAGCACTAGCTCTGGAGTCAGGAGAACCTGAGTTCAAATCATCTTGGGCAAGTCACTTAACCCCAAATGCCCTGCCTTCCCCCCTCCAAAAAAAAAAAAAAAGAGAGAGAAAAAGGCCTAGACCTTGGGGTTTAACCTCAGAGGGAAGGTTATCACTACTGTGCTTATACCCCAAATAGAAGAAAGAAAGCAGAAAAGTCTTATATATACAAAAGTATTTATAGAAGCTCTTTTTGTGGAATCAAAGAATTGAAAACCAAAGGGGTGCCATCAACTGGGGAAAGACTGAATAAACTATGGTATATGTATGAATGTAATAAAATTGTGTTGTATTGTAAGAAGTGATGAAAACAGACAGTTATTCTCCCAAAGAGAAATATGAAAAGACATTAAGAAACTGTATAGAGTGAACTGAGCAGAAGCAACAGAACAATTTATAACAGCATTGTAAAAATTAACAATTTAAAAGACTTAACTCTGATTAATACAATGATCAACCATGACTACAGAGGACTGGTGATGAAGAATGCTACCTATCTCCTGATAGAAAGGTAATACATTGTGAAATATACATTTTTGAACATAGTCAATATGAGAATTTATTTTGTTTGACTATGAATATTTGTTACAAAAGGTTTTTTTTTTAAATGTTTTTCCAGTGAGGGTGGGGAAGATGAGAGGAACAGAAAATAAACATTTATTCCTTAAAAAATAAAATTTAATTCTAAAAGATATAGAGAGGGCTATAAAGATCTGTCAAAGAAGCCTGAGGAGAGATTGGACAAGCAGGAAGAGAACCAAGAGAGAGCAGTGTCACTAAAATGTTAAGAAAAAAACATTCTGGAAGAGATTGTAGTACAGAGAAGTCAAGAAGAGATAACAGCCTGTTAGATTTGGCAATGAAGAATTCATTAAATCATAATCCACCTTGAAAATTATGAGTCTCAGGGGTGGCTAGGTGGCTCAGTGAGTAAGAACACCGGTTCCAGTGTCGGGATGACCTGGGGATCAAATCCGGGCTCAGATACTCAGCACCACACCCAGAAATAACTGGCCATGTAACCTTGAGCAAGTTACTTAACCCTGACTGCTTATATAAAAAAAAGGAAAATTATGAGTCTTGTTTTTCTTCTTTAAAAAAAATCATTAACTTTTGAGAGAGTGATTTCAGTTCACTGATGAGGTGGGAAGACAGATCACAAACAATGGAGTGAGAGAAGAGGAAGTGGAAACCATGGATGTAGGTAACTTTGTATAGGAATTTGGCTGGGAAAGAGAGGAGAGATATAAGGTGCTGCAGTGTTTAGTGAAAGGTTGGCTGCTGGTGGGGGGCAGGGTAAATCTGCTGGAGGATACAGAAGGGGATGGGATCAAGAAGACATGTAAATAAGGGACAGGCTTTGCCAGTGGAAGGACCACTTCTTCATCAGAGACTAAATGAAGGAGGAAAGAATGGAGGATGATTCGAAGAGTTTTTCACATGTAGAAAAGGGGAGGAGCTCACAGTGAATGGCCTCATTTCTCCATAAATTCAGCACTTCCAGGTTGTTCATGAGCTCTGAAATTACTTATCACCATTTATTGACTTTTCAACTCTCTCTGCCTTCCAAAAACAAATTCTGTTTGTCTATGCCATGACCCTCTAGTCCCCAGCTCTCAAATTCTCTCCTAGGCCATAGTGCCTGCACTAGCAGCACTCTCCATCTTTC
Organism: Petaurus breviceps papuanus; assembly: GCF_028583685.1. NCBI lineage: Eukaryota > Metazoa > Chordata > Mammalia > Diprotodontia > Petauridae > Petaurus > Petaurus breviceps. The sequence continues at coordinate 3,068,610 of NW_027186502.1, forward strand.
CTGATATTGGCCACTTGGTGAACCAGTTAAACTGCCTCTTGAGTCCGTTGTCCTTTAATCATATCAACATATGCCCTGCCACACCTCAGCCTTGGATCATTCCCACCATCCACTGCCTTCACTCATATACTTGCTGCTGAACAACAGTGGAGATAAATCATGTAACCATTCTGAACAGGCCCACTACAAATTTATGGGCCCTCACTGCTGCTAGGCAATCCTATACTTCCCTTATTAACTCACTATTCCACTCTCCCTAGTGGCTCTTGCAAGTCTTTCTTTCTCTCCTCAAACCTCCCATGGCTCCCCAACCCCATACCCTCTCAGCTAAGAACCTTGCCTCCTAATTTATTGAAAAACTGAGACCACTGATCAAGAGCTCCCTCTTCCCTCTTTGTCCTCCTCATCTAATATCACTCAAATGTCTTCTACTACTATTTCCTCCATACAGAGAGGAGGTGGTCTTTCTCATTCCACAGGCAAGCGATCCCATTTCATCCCAACTCCTCCAACAGACTGCCCCTTTTTTTATCCCCACTGTCCCACCTGTTTTCAACCTTTCCCTGTCTACTGGTTCATTCCCTGCTACATCCAAATATGCCCATGTCTCCCCCATTCTCAAAGAACCCTTATTCAATCCATCCATCCCTGCCATCACCCCATTTCTGTTCTGTTGTTTGTGGCTAAACTTCTTGAAATAGCTGTCTACAACAGGCATCTCCACTTCCTTTCCACTTACTCCCTTTTTAACTCTGTAAAATCTGACTTCTGACTTCATTATTCAACCAAAACTGCTGTCTTTAAATTGACTAATTTTCTCTTAATTGCCCAATCCAATGGGTTTTTCCTCAGTTCTCATCCTTCTTGACCTCTCTGCAGCTTTTGACACTGTCAATCACTATCTTTTCCTTTATATTCCCTTCTCCCTAGGTTTTCAGGACCCCACTCTCTTCTGATACTCCTGCTTCTCAGTCTCCTTTTTGGGATCATTAGCCAGTTCACACCCACTTAAAATGGGTGTTCCACAGCACTCTCTCCTCTTTTCCCTCTATACTACTTCACTTAGTGATATCATCACAGCTCCCAAGGATTTAATTATATACAAAAAATATAACATAACATAATATAATATAACATAACATGATATGATATAATATGACATGACACAATATGACATGATATGATATATGATATGACATGATATGATATAATACAATACAATATAATACAATAAATATAATATAATAAATACCATATAATACAATACAATACAATATAATAAATATAATATAATATATAATAACCTCTCTGCTGACCTCCCTGGCCTACTGTACATCTCTAACTGGAGGTCCTCTAGCCATCTGAAACTCAAAGTTTCCAAAAAGGAATTTATTATTTCTCTCCCCAAATCCTTCTCCTTTCCAAACTTTCCTACTGCTGTTGAGGGCACCACCATCCTTCAGTCTCCCAGGCCCACAGCCTAGGGTGTAATCTTCAACTCCTATGATCTCTCATCCCCCATACCCCCCATATCTGTTACTAACATCTCTCAAATACTTTTCTCCTCTGATACTTCTACCACATCATGTTTGCTGGTGGGTTTGACTGCCTCATCTATCCCCACTCCAACCCATCTTCCATTAAGCCACCAAAGTGATATTCTTGTCACTCCCCTATTCAATAAACTCCAGTGACTCACTATCACCATCAGGATCAAAGTAAAAATCACATTTGGAATTCAAAGTCCTTCATAACCTAACTTCTACCCCACACATACTCTCAGATCCAGTGACACTGGCCTCCTCATTATTCCACAAACAAGGCACGCTATCTCTCAGATTTGAACATTTTCTCTGGATGTTTCCAATCTTGCAACGCTTTCCCTCCTCATCCACCTCCTGACCTTCCTGTCTTTTTTTAATTCCATGCTAAAATTCTATCTCCTGCAGAAAACCTATCCCAACCCTTCTTGATTCTAACACCTTCTGTCTTTTAATTGTTTCCTATTTGTCCTGTATATAACCTGTTTATATGTTTGTTTGATTGTTGTCTTATCCATTTGATTGGGTGCTGCTTGAGAGCAGAGATTGTCTTTTGCCTCTTTTTCTGTCCTCAGGGCTTATCACAGTGCCTGGCATCTAATAGACACTTAATAAATGTTTATTTATTTATTTGTTTTTGTTTTTTGGAGGGCAATTGGGGTTAAGTGACTTGCCCAAGGTCATATGGCTAGTTTTTGTGTTAAGTGTCTGAGGCCAGATTTGAACTCAGGTCCTCCTGACTCCAGGGCTGGTGTTCTATTCACTGTGCCCCAATAAATGTTTATTGATTAACTAATTGATAGATTATAGTTGGATAAAAAAAATGTCAGGATTCCTAGTCATGGCATTAGAGCATCTGTGGGTGATGGTAAGAGCAGGACTGTGTGAGGGTCCCTGTGTGTGGCTGTGGTGGAGTGAAAACAGGAAGTTATGGGTGTTGAGACTGAGGAACAAGGAAGCCAAAGTCAAAGTGTTTGATTGTTGATAATGCATATGTAATATTATAAACATATATAATGATGTTCCCTAATAAAAGGATAGGATTTGGGGTGGGGAAGGACACCAGAGGGAGAATAACCTGGGGTTGTCACAAAGATCTGGACTGGGTGATATATTTAATAGAATGAACCTCAGAGGAGGAGAAATTGCTGAAAAATAGCGGCATAGGAAGAGTCTAGAAGTGGGAGCAAGGAGCAAGGAGTGTGCCAACTCCCATCTAGGACTAGCATGTATTGGAATCAGTGATGGTCAGGGAGTGTCTTCTGACTATAGTCAGGTCTCCATGTGTACCAGAAGATGGAAATAGCATGAGAGGACAAGTTCCAAAATGAAGGAAAATTCCTTAAAGATAAAATGAGAGTAAGGGGTGGCCAGGTGGCTCAGCAAGTAAGAGCACCGGCTCCAGTGTTGGGATGACCTAGAGCTCGAATCCTGGGCTCAGATACTTAGCACCACATCCAGAAATAACTGGCCGTGTAACCTTGAGCAAGTTACTTAACCCCGATTGCTTTAAAAAAAAAAAGATAAAATGAGAGTGGCAGAGGGCTCCATGTAAGGAGTGGGCAGAGCTGGACTGGGACACAGGAGAGATAGGGTTGAGGTGAATATGGATGAAGAAATACCAAGTAGGGATATGAGGTAGGTAGCAGAAGAGTACCCATTTTGCAGATTAATAATTGAGAAGAAAAGTGCCAAGTCAAAGGACCCAGACTCAGACACAGGTCTTTTGATTTAAAGCTTAGTGCTCTTTCTATCATAAGCTGCATCAAAGGGATAACATACAAAACAAAGCATACTTTGGCATTTATTGAATTTTTTTTGTCAACAGTTTCCATGTTTCATAATATGTCCATTTCAACAATTTCCTGCTCTCTAGCCATCACCATGATGCTGTTTCTTGCTCAGAAACCATTAGTTAGGAAGGATATGGGGAGGGGGAATCCATGGAAATATAGACATATATTGACTATGCAAAGAGAAGATGCTCTAAGACTCCAGCGTGTTTGCTCCAAGGCCTTTCATTACACTTTCCCTGCTATTCTCTTTTCCATAAATGCCAAATGCAATCTAGTGCTGTCTAGAGTGTTATAGGTAACTGCTGAAGCTTCCAGAGAAAAGAACCCTATGATTATCCTTGTTTTGCTAGGGAAAAGGTAACTTAGCTCCAGGACATGAGGCTCCCATAACCTAGGCTATATGTTTGACTAACCAATCTATTATTATTACCATCACTAACAAACATTAAAGGGATACAAATAGAAAACTGAGACAGCCCTTGTTTCAAGGAGGATACTACTGGAGAATACATGATCACAGATAAGTAAATTAAAATAGCTACAAAATAAATACAGTGATTTTATTGGTAGACACTAACAATTGGGAAAATCAGGAAAATTCTCTTACAGGACCTGGTAGCATTTAAGCTGAGCGTTGAAGGTAGAGAAAGGGATTCCCCTAGCCAGAGATGAACAGTAAGATCATTCCAGGAATTTAGGCATAGTCTGCACAAAGGCTTCAGAGAGGAGACAGAATGTCCTGTACTAGGGAATAACAAGTAGACTAGTTTGGCTAGAGTATAGTACCTAGGGGGGATAATGTTTAGTCAGCCCAGAAAAATAGGCTTGAGCCAGATTGTAAAGGGTTTAAAATGCCCAATAAAGGAGTTTTTATTTTATTGTACTCCCTTCACCTCCTTTAAAGTAAGGGAACCCTGGAATCAGTGATTAAAAACAAAATTTTAGACTTGTGGCTAGGCTTCGGAATTTTCTAAGGACAATCAACACTATTTCCACTGAGCTGGCAGATTTTCTGGTTTTGCTAGTGTAAGGTGGAGAAGGGGTACAGGGTAGGTTCCAGACACCGTTAGCAAAAGCATAGGAATAAATGACTCAAATATAATCTGTGTTAGTGTAATTTTCTTATTTGTTTGCATGCTTTAATATTAATATAGGTAAAAATCTACTCTTGTTCAATTAATTAAATATAGCACCCTCAAAATTCCTAACCATTTTTACTTTCTCCCTGCACCTTATGGTCCAGTGAGGCAGGATATTATAATGGAAATAGTGCTAGATTTGCAGAGAAGACTTGGGTTCAAATTCTGGGTTTTCTTATCTGTAAAATAGGGACAATAGCACCTAACACAGGACTGATATGAAGGTCAAATGAAACAGTACTTATAAAGTTATATAAATATGAGCCACAATCCTAAAGTTTCACCTAGAAGTGGCAATATGCAAGTTAACTTGTCTCCCTGCTTTCTTATGTACTCTACTATGCTATAGCCATAAGGATGATGAAATAGGAGTTTCACTATCATCAGTCATTCGTGGCCTCTTCTCAACTCCAGACCAATCCTCCTGGTCTTCCATCCTGGAAGATCCTAACAAAAGGTTCTTTTGGCTAAACAAAAGGTATCTATAGAAGAATTTAATCTTGGACAGGAGAAGGATACTTCTAACACTAATTTGAAATTTTCTGAGATCTCATATCACACTAGAATTATAAAAAATATGAAAGAATTACTGATGTCTGGTCATATATGACCTAATCCAAAAGGCCAATTTTAATCTTCATAAACTTCGAAGAAGGAGCATATTCTACAATTGGCAAGTCACTTAACCCCATTTGTAGTCATGCAAAACATTTCCATTTTATCATGTTGTGAGAGAAAACATAGACTATCCCCCCCGCCAAAAAAACCCCCATCAAACCATGAACAAAATAAAGTAAAAAATAGTATGCTTTAATCTACATTAAAACTCCATTAGTTCTTTCTCTGAAGGTGGATAGCATTTTTCATCATTAAGTCCTTCAAAATCATCTTGGATCTTTGTATTTCTGAGAATAGCTAAGTCATTCACAATCTTCCATCATACCATATTGCTGTTATTGTGTACAATGTTCTGGTTCCTTTCACTTCATTGATGCAAACACCAGTTCATGTAAGTTTTTCCAGGTTTTTCTGAAACCATCCTGGTCATCACTTTTTTTTCTTTTTGAAGGACAATTGGGGTTAAGTGACTTGCCCAAAGTTACACGGCTAGTTAAGTGTTAAGTGTCTGAGGCCGGATTTGAACTCCTGACTCCAAGGCCAGTGCTCTATTCACTGTACCACCTAGCTGCCCCCTGCTCATCACTTCTTAAAGCATAATGATATTCCATCACAATCATAGACCACAACTTCTTCAGCCATTCCCCAATTGATGAACATCCCCTTGATTTCCAATTCTTTGCCACCACAAAAACAAAACAAAACAAAATGCCATAAATATTGTTGTACATATAGGTCCTTTTCCTTTTATCTAATCTCCAAAATTTGTCATTTTTCTTTTTTCATATTAGACAATCTGACAGGAGTGAGATGGTACTTCAGAGTTAGTTTAATTTTCATTTCTCTAATCAATAGTTATTTAGAGAATTTTAAAAATGTCAATAGTATTTTATTTTTTTCTAATTACATGTAAAGATATTTATAAATATTCATTTTTCTTCTTCTCCTTATTGGTTTTTTGAACCTCTTTTGTCATTTGAGTTAGTCTTTTTTTTGGAGGGGGGAAGGTAGGGCAATTGGGGTTAAGTGACTTGCCCAAGGTCACATAGCTAGTAAGTGTTAAGTGTCTGAGGCTGGATTTGAACTCAGGTCCTCCTGACTCAAGGGCCAGTGCTCTATTCACTGTGCCACCTAGCCTCCTTGAGTTAGTCTATTTTTAAGGTGTTATTTTTAAACATTCATTTTTTTTTTAAAGCAATTGGGGTTAAGTAACTTGATCATGGTTACACGGCCAGTTATTATTTTTGTGTGGGTGCTGAGTATCTGAGGCCGGAACCAATTCCAGGTCTCCCGACTCAGGGGCCGGCACTCTTACTCACTGCACCACCTGGCCGCCCCTAAACATTTATTTTTATAAGATTTTAAGTTCCAAATTTTTCTCCCTCTCCTCTTCACCCTCCCCAAGACAGCAAGTAATCTGATATAGGTTATACACATGTAAAATCATGTTAAACATACTTCCATATTAGTCATGTTGTAAAAGAAGAATCAGAACAAAAAGAAAAAACCATGAGAAAGAAGAAACAAAAAAAGTGAATATAGTATGCTTCAATCTGCATTCAGACTCCATAGTTCTTTCTCTAGATGTAGATTCCATTTTCTAGCATGATTCTTTTGGAACTGTCTTGGATCATTGTATTGCTGAGAAGAGTTAAGTCTTTCATAGTTGATCATCACATAATGTTGTTACTATGTACAATGTCTCCTGGTTCTGCTCAGTTCACTCAGCATCAGTTCATGTAAGTCTTTTTAGGTTTTTCTGAAATCTGCCTGCTCATCATTTCTTTCTTTTTATATAGCATTTAAAAAAGTTAATTTATTTATTTTTAGTTTTCAACATTCACTTCTATAAGTTTTAAATTTTCTCCTCCTCCCTCTTCTCCCCCCTCTTCTAGACAGCATGCATTCTGATATAGGCTTTACATATACATTCCTATTAAACATATTTTCACATTAGTCATATTGTATAGAAGAATTTGAATGAATGGGAGGAACCATGAGAAAGAAAACAAAACAAAACAAAATAGTCTGCTTCACTCTGCATTCAGACTCCATAGTTCTTTCTCAGGATGTGGATGGCATTTTCCATTATGAGTCTGTTGGAACTGTTTTAGGTCCTTGCATTGCTCAGAAGGGCTAAGTATATCAAAGTCAGTCTTTGCACACTGTGGCTGTTACTGTGTACAATGTTCTCCTGGTTCTGCTCATTTCACTCAGCATTAGTTCATATAAGTCTTTCCAGATTTTTCTGAAGTTTGCCTGTTCAATCATTTCTTTCTTTTTTTTTTTTTTTTTTTTT
>NW_027186502.1:3076102-3079791 GCF_028583685.1 Petaurus breviceps papuanus
TTTTTTTTTTTTTTGCTTTTTGGAGGGGGGAAGGTTGGGCAATTGGGAGTAAATGACTTGCCCAAGGACACACGGCTAGTGAGTGTTAAATGTCTGAGGCCAGATTTGAACTCAGGTCCTCCTGACTCTAGGGCCAGTGCTCTATTCACCGTGCCACCTAGCTGCCCCTGCTCATCATTTCTTATAGCACAATAGTATTCCATTACATTCATATACCACAACTTTTTCAGCCATTCCCCAATTGATGAGCATCCCCTCAATTTCCAGTTCTTGGCCACTACAAAAAGAGCTGCTATAAATATTTTTGTACATGTAGGTCCTTTTTCCATTTTTATGATCTCTTTGGGATACAGACCTAGAGGTGGTATTGCTGGGTCAAAAGGTATGCACATTTTAATAGCCCTTTAGGCATAGATTCCAAATTGCTCTCCAGAATGGTTGGATCAGTTCACAACTCCACCAACAATGAATTAGTGTTTTGATTTTTCCACATCTTCCCCAACATTTATCATTTTCCTGTTTTGTCATGTTAGCCAATCTGACAGGTGTGATGTGGTATGTCATAGTTGTTTTGATTTTCATTTCTTTAATCAATAATGATTTAGATGCTCATCATTTCTTATAGCACAATAGTTATTCCATTACATTCATATACCACAATGTAATGGTAATGGTAATTTGAAGATCTTCCCTGTCCCTTAATAAGCCTGTGGAAGTTTGAAGACCTTCCTTGCTTTAAAAATAAACTCTGCCCCCTAATAGGCTGAATGTAATCACATGGAGCCTGTGGTGGGAGGAGTTTGCTTCAGGGTGGAGTAGAGCCCACAGGAAACTGGGAGTCAGAGCTAGAGAGACAGTGGGAAAAGAGAAGATGCTCAGGCAAGGAGATAGGATGGTGAATAAAAGTTGTTTTTTTTGTCACCTGCTGGGACAGTTAACCTTGTACTGGTTTGTGGGAAGGCTAAAGGATGGCTCGGCTCTCTAATATTTTGTGGTACATTAACTTCTATGTTGCTATGATGGATTCAGTTTCCTGGTTCTGGGATTTGGTTTCCCAGTGTCCGAATAAATGTTTCCCTTCTGTCTTCTATGTGGAAGGCTGCTATATTTTGTGATCAAGTGCCATGTGGGAATATTTATAGTCATGGTTGGTGCTGTAAATATTGCATTAGCACTACACACATCTTGTTCAGCCATTCCCCAACTGATAGGCATTCCCTTGATTTCCAATTCTTTGCCACCACAAAAAGAGCTGTGATATTGTTGTACATATAGTTCCTCTCCCCCCACCCCCCTTTTTTGATCTCCAACATTTATCATTTTCTTTTTCTGTTATGTTAGACAATTGGATGGGTATGAGGTGGTACTTCAGAGTTGGTTTAATTTGCATTTCTCTGATCAACAACGATTAAGAGCATTTTTTTCATATGACTATAGATAGCTTTGCTTTCTTCATCTGAAAACTGCCTGTTCATATTCTTCAACCATCTATCAATTAGACACTGACTTGAACTCTTATAAATTTGACTCAATTCTCTATGTCTTTGAGAAATGAGGCCTTTATCAAATATACCTGTAAAATTTCTCCCCCCGTTTTCTACTTTCCTCCTAATCTTGGCTGCATTGGTTTTGTTTGTGCAAAAACTCTTTAATGTAATCAGAATTATCAATTTTATTTTTCATAATGCTCTTTTTTTTTTGCTTAGTCATAAATTCTTCTCTTGTCCATAGATCTGACAAGTAAACGATTCCACACTCCCCTAATTTGCTTATGGCATCACTTTTTATATCTAAATCATGTACCTATTTTGACCTTATCTTGGTATATGGTGTTAGATGTTGGTCTGTATTTAGTTTCTACCAAACTGTTTTCAAATTTTCCCAGCAATTTTTGTCAAATAGTGAGTTCTTGTCCCAAAAGCTTGGATCCTTGTGTTTATCAAACACTATATTACTATGGTCATTACCTACTTTGTATTTTGTACCTTATCTATTCCACTGATCCACCACTGTGTCTCTTAGCCAGATTGTTTTGATATACCACTTTGTAATACAGTTTGAGATCTTGTATAGCTAGGACACCTTCCTTCATATTTTTTTCCATTAATTCCCTTGATATTTTTGATCTTTTATTCTTCCAGATGAATTTTATTATTTTTTTTCTAGCTCTATAAAATCATTTTTTTTTTTTTTTGCTTTTTGGAGAGCAGATGGGGTTAAGTGACTTGCCTAAGGTCACATGGCTAATTTTTGTGTTAAGTGTCTGAGGCCGGATTTAAACTCAGGTCCTCCTGACTCCAGGGCCAGTGCTCTATTCACTGCACCACCTAGCCACCCCTATAAAATCATTTTTTGATAGTTTGATTGGTATGGCACTAAGTAAGTAAATTAATTTAGGTAGAATTGTAATTTTTTAAAATATTGGCTTGGCCTACCCATGAGGATTAATATTGTCCTATTTGTTCAGATTTGACTTTATGTGAAAAATTTGTTTTATAATTGTGTTCATCTAGTTCCTGGGTTTCTCTAGGCAGGTAGACTCCCAAGTATTTTTATATTGTCTATAATTATTTTAAATTGACTTTCTTTATTTCTTGCTGCCAGACTTTGTTGGCAATATATAGAAATGCTGATGATTTATTATTTCAACTAGTTTTTAAATTTATTCTTTAGGATTCTTCAAGTATACCACCCTATCATCTGCAAAGAGTGCTGGTTTTATTTTCTCATTGCCTATTTTGGTTCTTTCAATTTTTCTCTTCTCTTATTGCTATAGCTAGCATTTCTAGTACAATATTGAATGGTGATAATGGGCATCCTTGTTTCACTCCTGATCTTACTGGGAAGGTTTCAAACTTTTCCCCATTACAGAAAATGTTTGCTGATGGTTTTAGATAAATACTACTTATCATTTTAAGGAAAGTTTCATTTATTCTTATGTTTTCGTGTGTGTGTGTGTGTGTGTGTGTGTGTGTGTTTAGTAAGAATGTTATATTTTGTCAAAAGTTTTTTTTTTCGGGGCGGCTAGGTAGCACAGCAAGTAAGAGCACCGGCTCCAGTGTTGAGAAGACCTGGAGATCGAATCCCGGGCTCAGACACTTAGCACCCACCCAGAAACACCTGGCCATGTAACTTTGAGCAAGTTACATAACCCCAATTGCTTAGGGGTGGCTAGGTGGCTCTGAGAGTAAATGCGCTGCCTCCAGTGTTGGGACGACCTGGAGATCACATCCCGGGCTCAGACACCCGGCACCACACCCAGAAATAACTGGCCGTGTAACCTTGAGCAAGTTACTTAACCCTTAAAAATAAAAAAAAAAATATTAAAAAAAAAGTTTTTTTTTCCTGCATCTGAAATAATTGAGATAATCTGAATTCTGTTGTTTTTGTTATCAACATGGCTGATTATGCTGATAGTTTTCTTAATATTGAACCAGTTCCACATTCCTGATAGAAATCCTGCCTGATCATAGTGTATGATCTTTGTGATATATTGATGTAAAATCCTTGCTAGTATTTTCTTTCTTTCTCTCTTTCTTTCTCTCTCTCTTTCTTTTTTCTCTTCTTTCTCTTTCTTTCTTTCTTTCTTTCTTTCTTTCTTTCTTTCTTTCTTTCTTTCTTTCTTTCTTTCTTTCTTTCTTTCTTTCTTTCTTTCTTTCTTTCTTTCTTTCTTTCTTCCTTTCTTCCTT
>NW_027186502.1:3080191-3095588 GCF_028583685.1 Petaurus breviceps papuanus
TTTTTGTGTAGGTGCCATATATCACTGAGAAAAGGTATATTCCTTTCTTTTCCCATTCAGTTTTCCCCAGAGGTCTATCATATTTAACTTTGCTAAAATTCTATTCACCTCTTTAGTTTCTTTCTTATTTTGTGGTTAGATTTATCAAGTTCTGAGAGGGGAAAGTTGAGATCTCCTACTAGTATAGTTTTGCTCTCCATTTCCTCCTGCAACTCATTTAACTTTTCCTTTAATAATTTGGATGCTGCACCAATTTGGTGCATATTTTTAGTATTAGTATTACTTTATTGTTTACTAAATTTTAGCAAGATGTAGTTTCCCTGATTTTCTCCTTTAATTAGATTTTTGTTTTTGCTTTGTCTGAGATATAATTGTTATCCCTGCTTTTTCTACTTCTACTCCAGCCCAGTCCCTTATTGTATCTCTCTCTCTCTCTCTCTTCTTCAAGTGTGTTTCTTGTAAACTACATATTGTTGCATTGTTTTATAATCCACTCTGCTTCTGTTTTATGGGTGAGTTCATCCCATTCACAGTTATGTGTATTTCCTTCCATTCTTCTTTCCCTGTTTCTCTCTCTCCCTCCTTTCACTCATTGTTCCTCAAAAACATTTTTCTTCTGACCACCCCCTCTCCCAGTCTGCCCTCCTATCTATCATCCTCTCCCAACTCCCTTTTCTTCTATCTCTACTTTTCCCTGTAGGGTAAGATACATTTCTATACCCAAATGAGTGAGTATTTCCCTTTTTTTAGCCAGTGTAATTCCATTTTTTTAGCCAGTTCTGATGAGAGTAAGGTTCAAACATTGGCGATCAACCTCTTCATCTTCTCCTTTATTGTAAAAGCTCTTTTGAGCTTTTTTTATGTGAGATTTTATATATATGCCCCTCTCTATTTCAATATATAATTGAGGTATAATATACCCCATTCTACCTTTCCCTTCCTCCTTCTCTCAGTGTATTCCTCTTTCTCACCCCTTAATTTTCTTTTTTGGATATCATTCCATCATAGTCAACTCACATCCCAGGTCCTCTGTCTTTTTATACTCTTTTAAACTGCCCTAATATTGTTAAAGTTTTTAGAGTTTTAAGTATCATGTTCCTATGTAGGAATGTAAACAGTTTGACTTTATTGAATCCCTTATGACTTCTTTTTCCTGTCTACCTTTTTATGCTTCTCTTGAATCTTGTATTTAAAAATAAAATTTTCTGTTCATCTCTGGTCTTTTCATCAGTAATGCTTGAAAGTCTTCTAATTTGTTAAATATCCATTTCCCCCCCTGAAGGAGTATACTCAGTTTTACTTCATAGGTGATTTTTGGTTGTAATACTAGCTCCTTTGCCCTCCAGAATATCATATTCTAAGCTTTCCAATCTTTAATGCAGAAGCTATTAAATCCTGTGTTATTCTGACTGTGGCTCCACAATATTTGATTTTTTTCTTTCTAGCTGCTTGCAGTATTTTTCTCCTTGACCTGAGAGTTTTGGAATTTGGCTGTAATATTCCTGGGAGTTTTCATTTCAGGATCACTTTCAGGAGGTGAATAGTGAATTCTTTCAATTTTTACCTCATGGTTTTAGGACATTAGGGCAGTTTTTTCTGAATAATTTTTTTGATGATGGCTTTCAGTTAGTACAATTGTACAGTTAGTACAATAATTATTTTTTAATTTTTTGGTCTTTATTAATTTGTTTGTTTACTTTTAGTTTACAGGATTCAGTTCCACAATTCCTTGAGTTTCAAATTTTCTCTCCCTCCCTTCCCTTCCCCCCCCCCATGACGGCATACAATCAAGTATAGGATCTGCAAATACTTTCACATTAGACATTAGTCAGGTTATAAAAAATGATTGTATCAGATGGAATGAACAATGAGAAAGAGGAAACAAAACCAAACAAGAAAAAGATCAGGTAGTTTGCTTCAATCTGGATTCAAACTCAGTTCTTTCTAGTTCTTTCTCTGGATGTAGACATCTCTCTCCATCATGAGTCTTTTAGGGTTGACTTATAACCTTGCATTGCTGAGAAGAGTCCAATCTATGAGAGTTGGTCATCAAATAAACATTGTGTCTAGTACAATAATTCTTAAATGATCTGTCCCATCTATTTTCCAGGTCAGTTGTTTTTCCAATGAGATATTTCAGATTTTCTTCTATTTTTTCATTCCTTTGATTTTGTTTTATTGTTTCTTGATGTCTTGTGGAATCATTAGTTTCCACTTTCCCAATTCTAATTTTTAAGGAATTATTTTCTTCAGAGAGTTTTTGTACCTCCTTTTCCATTTGGCCAACTCTACTTTTTAAGTTGTTTCTTCAGTGAATTTTTTTTTTTAAGCAATTGGGGTTAAGTAACTTGCTCAAGGTTACATGGCCAGTTATTTCTGGGTGTGGTGCTAAGTCTCTGAGCCTGGATGTGATCCCCAGATCATCCCAACACTGGGGCCGGGGCTCTTACTCACTGAGCCACCTGGCCTCCCCTAAGCAACTGGGGTTAAGTAACTTGCTCAAGGTTACACGGCCAAGTGTTTCTGTATGGGTGCTAAGTATCTGAGCCCAGATTTATCCCCAGGTCATCCCGATACTGGGGCCGGTGCTCTTACTCGCTGTGCTACCTGGCTGCCCCTCTTCAGTGAATTTTTGTACATCTTTTTCAATTTTTTTTGCTTCCTTTACCAAGCTGTTGACTTTTTTTCATGATTCTGTTGCATAACATGATTCTTTTGCATTATTTCTTTCCCTAATTTTTCCTCTACCTATATTATTTGATTTTTAAAATTCTTTTTGAACTCTTCTAGGAATTCTCTTTTTTTGGGGGGGTGGGCTGACACCAATTCACCTTTTTCTTTGAAACTTTGTATGTAACCATTTTGACATTTTTGTTCTCTTCTGAGTTTGTATTTTGATCTTCCCCATCACCATAGTAATTTTCTATGGTCAGGTTCTTTTTTGATTTTGTTGTTTGCTTATTTTCCCAGCCTATGTCTTCTCTTTTAACTTTATGTTAAAGTAGGACTCTGTTCCTTGGGCAGAGGAGCATTGTTACAACCTTTAGATTTTTTATGCTGCTGATTTTAGAGCTAATTCTGCAGACATGTAAGTTTTCTGTTATTCCAAGGTGGTATGACCTAAAGAAAGATTTGGTCACTGCTCTCCTGGTCTGTGAGTGCCCACAAGCACTCTTTTCTGCTCTGGAAAGGTTTGATCAGTGTCCCATTCCCCTGTGGCTTTGAGCTCTAGTGTGCTAGTGCTGATCCTCAACCTGGAACTACAAACTAGGCCTGCAACCTGTATCCCCATATGGGTAATGCAACAGAGTCCTGCCCTTGGTGCCAGTTAAGTGTCCCCTCTAAATTTCCTTCTGACAAGTTATCCAGTCCCCTTAGTGTGGGTGGGTTAAAAGTCCTTGGAAGTCACTGCTGCTGATTCAGTAAGCTGGGTTTTCAGTGCTCAGCCTGCTGATGGCTTGCTGCCTGTGCTGGACTTTGCTCAACTCTCACTCAAGTGAGACAGACCTTTTCTGTAGAGCTTCTAAATTGTCTTGGCCTGGAAAATTGTTTCATTCCTTCCTTTTGTCAGTTCTGCCACTCTAGAATTCATTTGGATGCATTATTTTAAAGTTATTTGGAGGGGAATTTGGAAGAGCTCACTTGAGTCCCTGCCTTCACTCCACCATCTTGGCTCTGCCTTAAGAAATTGTTGAGTTGAGCTATTAGAGACTGAGATTTCTGGTAAAGGGAGAACAGCTATTTATTTGTCTGCAACGTTGCAAAGGGACATATATCTGCAAAATCTGTTATCCTATCACTCCCATATATCCTAAGTCTTCCCAGAAATACACTGCTTATATTACACACAGAGTTGTGCTATTCCAAAATGCAATTCATATAATTCAACACTTGTCATCTATTATATGCAGAGCATAGTGCAAGGTATGGGGATACAAAATTTAGGTAAGACATAGGTCTTGCCATCCTGTAGTTTCTAATTTAGTAGTGATGTAATACTACAATATTATAATACTGCAAAACACAGTAACTACAACTTAAAAAATAAAATAGTAGATTTAAGAGTGCATTACAAAAATATTAAACTGTCAAGAGAAGTATAAGGAGCAAAAGGACTTCAGAGAAGGCAATTAGGTAAACTTTTGCCACAGGTGGAAAAGTTTAGATTTGAAAACATATCCAAGGGTTTGGCATATTTGTTTTTTTTATTAAGTTAAATTATTTTGTAGAGATACTGCTACCCTGGTGCGATATACAGTAAGCTCCCCATCTTCCTTCCACTCCATCTGCTACATTTAAAGTGATGGGAAAACCATCTGGAAACCTTCATCTGGCAAGATGATGCTGTGTGAGCCAGGGACTAGTCCTTGAGCTTCTCTGTGCTCCAGTCTTCTGTCATCTCCAGGGAGAGACGTGTTTTTTTCTTCCCTGCCTCCCTCCTTCTCTCTCTTAGGAGGCATGAGGTCATGTGTTAACAGGTGTGTCGGGAAGAGATAAGAAGCATAAGGAAGTATTGCTTATATTCCGGGTCACCAGGAAGTATGCTGACTTTAATGGGTTAACAACCCACACACAAGACGATGAATTTGGATGAGGGTGGTACCCTGGTGGACTCCACTAATTAGTTATACTTTCTGCCGTCTCACATGCCCATCTCTCCTTATTTCCGGGTTCTCTTTCCCTTCCCTTCTTCAGTAAAATAACTGGGTTCTCCTCGTCCCGCCTCCCAATCCTAAACCTAACCCGGCGAGAAGTGGGAAACCAATGGGAGCCTCGTCTCTACAGTGCTTTGTTTATCCTTTTTATTACGTCATCCCCAATTTTAACCAATCAGTAGGCCAAGGGGGCGGGGCCAACCTTACCATTTCCTGCCCATGCAGCCACCTCTCCTTTGCTTGTCTCCGACCTCATGACAGACTGTTATATTAGCCAATTCAAAAGCGAATTTGTGCCAAACCTACTCACACTCTAACCAATCAGAGAGAGACAAAGAGCACTAGGGGCGGGGAAGACAAGCTTGACCCCTCTTTTGGAATGGATTTGAGGAAGATTACAATTGGTTGAACTTCCAATTAAAGCCTGGCGGTCGCAGCGTGGAATTTACTTCGAGGGTCGCAGCTATTTTCTTCTTCCTCCACCCCACGCCAAGTTGGGTCCTTTACCCCACTTCCCCTCTCCCCTGTCATTTTCAGCTTCCAGGAAGAAGCCAGCCAGTGAGTGGTATGCCCTCACTCCCCGTCTCAGGCCACACAGCCTAGGAGAGCCCTTTTTTGATTCCCCGCCCCCCAGCTCTGGTGTCAATCTCCCCTTTCTGCGCGTCTCTTTCTGCGACTCTCCTCCCATACACAGGTTCCTGAGTCCAAGCTGCAGGGGTGGAGGGGGGGAAGAGGGAGGAGCTGATTGCTGGGGAGTGACTGAACCATCTTAAGGTGGAGCAGGACAGTTGTGACTCTGTCTGGACCTCAAAGCAAGACTAATGCCACTTTCTCTACAGTCTCTCTTTCTCCAACTTTGTGCTTTGCCCCAGTACTGATTGAAGTAATCTCCCAATCTTGCAGCCCCATGATACCTTCCATTATCCCCCTCCGGCATCATCTCCAGACCAGTCTTTGCCCCCGAACTTTAGTTAGTCCCCTAGAGATGACTTAAAAGGAATCACAATGGTATTTAGAGAGTAAATAGAAAATATAAGAAAAGAATTTAATTAGCCAGAGATAAATTTAATAACCTTGCTGTATGGCTTATCTGTCTCTGAGGGCTTCAGTCAATCAAGAAACAATTATTTAAGCGTCTGCTTCGTGCCAAGCACTGTGCTAACTTACAAAGAAAGGGTAAGACAGTTTCTACTCTCAAGTCGCTCACAAAGGAGAGATACAGAATATAAACATATTCAAACAAGCGAAGTGTATACACATCATATATATTTAACATATATATGATAAATTGGCTTATATGCTTTATGGCTAGTGTTTTATTGTCCTCACAGTATTTGTGAAATAGATGCGAGAGAGGGCTTTGAGGAGGGGAGAGAGTCAGACTAGAGAGGGTGGTTGGAGATGTCCAAGGAGGGTGTAAGCTTGTGCAGTGGCAACCTGTATGAACAGATGCTAAATAAGCGAGGAGAACAATTTATACAATTACAACGCGATAAAGAAAAACAACTCTGAAAGACCTGAAAACTGATCAGTTTAATGGCCAACCTCGATTCCAGAGGAATAATGTGATGGAGCCTGCTACGCACCTCCTCAGAGAGAGGCAACGGACCCAAGATGCAGAATAAGGGGCAGTTTTGTGGGAATTTGTTTTGACTATCCATATTTGTTACAAAGGCTTTGTTCATCTTTTTTTCCAATGGGAAAGGAGGTTGAAGGGGGAGTAGGGATAGGGAAGCCAAAAAAAGAAAAAAAAAAGATTATACATTGGTGTTAACACGAATCTAGGGGAAAAGAGGGCCTGAAGAGGGAGCTGGAGGAAATATAAGCTTGTCCTGCAAAGGGTCAGGAAGTTGTGAAGTTGTTAAAGGGATTGTAAAACGAGCTGCTGGAGAGTTCTAGTAACCAGTTTTTCTGCGGTGTTAAGAATCCCACCTTCTGCATGACGGCTTCACTTTATCCCTTTCAATGCAAGTGGCTTCCCTCTGGGATTACCCTCAATTTATCCTGTACATAGCGCTGTTTGTACATCGTTATTCTCCCTATTAGACTGTGAGCTCCTTGAGGTCAGGATGTTCGTCTTTATTTGTATACCCAGCGTTTCGAACAGTGCCTGGCAAAAAAAAAAAAACCCAAAAAACAGGCGTTTAATAAAATCTTGTTGACTTAATTTTAATAGTCCATAAAGGACTTTGGGATGCATATGTATGTTGATTCTCTTGAGTCTCATAGTCTGGTGGGGGGAGTAGTCTCTCCCTTTACAAACCAGGATAAGAGAGGCTGCAATTTGCCCAAGGTCACAAGCTACTGGACCCGCAGGCTTCTGACACTCAGACTCCGCGCCTCCTACCCTAAGTGCATCTCGGACCATCCCCGCCCGGGCTACTAGTCTCTTCCGGATGGGTGGGAGGAGGTGCCGATTATCTTGCCCGAGGGAAAGAGCCCTCGGCGGCGCCCGGGCCAAGGGGAGGTGGGAGCCCCTGCAGCTCCCCGAGCCTCCTTAACCCGGGCGGGGAGACGCCGGCCGTGACTGCCGGGCTGGGCCGGGGGGCGGGGACACGAGGGGAGGGGGGCGAGGAACCGCGCGGAGGCCGGGGAGGAGCCGGGGCCTGCAGCGGAGCGCAGCCGGAGCCCGAGCCGAGCCCGGGGACCGCGCGTATGTTCGCCAGCTCCTCCGCTCGCGCGGAGTCCGGGTAGCGTGGCGTCCGGGGTGGCGGCGCGGGCAGCCCCGCGGGCCCCAGGGGGACGAGGCGGCCGGGTTGCCGCCGCTGCTCCCCCGCGCCTAGCCCGAGCCCGGAGCCGCGGCCTCCCTGCCCGACCAGCCGGGCAGCCCCCACGGAGCGAGAAGAGAGGCGAGACGCCGCGCCCGGGGCTCCCGGCCTGCCTCCGCTGGACCGGAGACCTCTTGAGCCCGGGCCGTGCCCCGGGGGAGCGCGTCCCACCCCGGAAAGCGGGGGCACCCTCCTTCCCACCCTCCTGCGTAGACACACTCACTTCTTAGTTCCAGACTTTCTGGGCAGTGGGGGAAAGGAGAAAGGCGCCCTCCCCCCTCGTGCCCGCTCTCCTCTGTCGAGAGCCGAGAAGACTGCCCGGACCCAGGGGCTGAGAGGACACCGCAGGGCAGGGGAGAAGGGCAGCGACATCCCCAAACCCCGGTCCGCGGGCTTCTTCCTAGGACCTAGAAAGTGGAACCCGGCAGCGCCTCTCCCCCTAGTTCTCCAGCAGGCAGAAGAAGCCCCTCGCCCCTGAAGGAGTACGTTTTGAGGGGAGGGGGACTCTCCCAAAGGGGAGGAGACAACCCCAGGTTGGGTGAGGCTCCTCCCCTTCTCCCCAGGATTACTGCCAAGGCGTGGGGGGTCTACCACCTCCCGCAGGTAGGACCTCCTTCTCCTCCTGCTGCTGCTCCTCCTTCCCAGGGGACTCACCTCGCCACCCCAGCTTGGGGAATTCGGCAAAGCCCACGAAGAGCTACTGAGGATGGGGCCCTTGGCCTGCCCCTAAAGAGAGACACCCCTTCAGCCCCAAACTCCAGTGCCAGCTGGCTCCCTTCCTTTGCCAGGAGAACCTCTGAGGCAGGTGAGTAATGATGTCTGTGGTCAACGTCTCCTCCCTCCCCCTTTTCCTTTTCTGACTACTTTTATGAACTAAGTGGATCTAGGGGTGGAGGTCCAGAATTTGGTTTTGACATCTAGGAAGTGGATTTTTCTGGGCCAGGGAGTTGCAGAGGGATCAGAGGAGTGAATACTTGGAGAATGGATCTCCTAGAGATGACAAATGGATCCTGGGAAGTGGAGCTTCCGCAGCTTGTGGAGAATGGATCTTATTGCCACGACTCTGGAAAATGAGTTCCCTGGAGTTTGGGGAGAGGTGGAATTCCCCCCTCATCCCCAAGGAGATCTTGCTGAGCATGCTTCGAAGCAAGGGGGTGAGGGGGGGATCAGAAAAGTGCTTCACACAGACTGTTTATCATCCTCAGCCCACCTTCCCCCGAAAGCCCTACAACTCTGGATTGATTTGGCTTTCATTCACCAAGCACTTCATAAGTGCCTTCCATGCCCAGCTCTGTGCTAGGCCTGACAGACCCAGGGCTGGCACACTTGGATAGATCATGGAACTCTGTCTGCTCTTAGATCCTAATGTCTAGCTCTTAGACCCAGAGTAGGTGGCCCCAGGCTTGGAAGGCTGGTAGTCACATGAAGTTTTAACTTTCCCTCTAGTCCCTCTTGTGTTTGGAGGTTTTATTTTGTGTAATAGCATCATGGGATGATCATCATGGGACATCGAACTAGAAGAGCCCTTAGACCTTATCTCATTCAGCCCCTTCATTTTGCAAATGAAGAAACAGGGGTGCAGTGAGTGAAGGGATTTGCCTGGGATCTCACAGGTATTAAATAGTGGAGTTGGGATTGTAACCCAAGTCTTCTGAGTGCAAATCCGGCTGTCTTTGCACTGTACTGTGCTGCCAGTTGCTTTAAGATTTGACACTGGCCATGAGCCCCATCAGAGCTGCCCAGGTTAAGCTTGCTGAGCTGCAGGGACTCCCTCCTGCCCCTGGCCTGGGCAGAGGATGAACATCCAAGATGCTCCATCCATGTGTGCATCTCTCGGTGACTGTGAAGGTAGGGGCAGTATCACAGAAAGCCCTCCTTCTCTGTATCTCTATCACTAGATGGGGTCATTTTCCTCTCATAGGTCATAAAAACTATTTAGAGTTGGGATCTTAGAGGTCGTCTTGTCCAGTCCCCTGATTTTGGAGATGAAGAGTCAGCATGAGAGGTTATATGACTTGCCTAAAGACACAAAGCTGATAGGGGAGAGGGCCTGGATCTCCATTAAACTCAAAAGAAGTATGGGAGACCTGGAATTCAATAGCCTGCAAAGACTTCAGGAGAACCAAAGCTCCTGAGCTGAAGTCCCTCCTTAGAGAAAGACCTATACCTCTCCTATACCACTGTGCGTCAGGCTTCAGTCCCAATATGACTGTACTTCAGGTGAGAGCAAGTATGATTTAACCGGAAAGGGATGCGTATAGTCAGCACTAAGTCCCCTGAAAAGAAGCTCTGTCAAAGAGATCATGACCTCTAAGAAATGTCTTAGATTAAGGTTCCATTCCAGAAAAGCCTCAATAGTTTCTTTCTACTTCATGGCCTGGCGTGAATGCTCCCCAGTTTGTACACAAGCCTTTCTTAGAATGTTGAGGGAAGTCAAGTTGCAGTGAGAAGACATTTCTCCAAAATAGCAGGGGGCTGGGGACTCCCTCCTGTTAACCCTTAGACTGTCTCCAGCAAAACTATCCCTTCTGGAGATCTGTTAACCCCTCTCTTTTTTTTTTTTTCCTTTTAATCTCAGAGTCAGTGAGTAAGGTGGATGACTCCAAGCCTGTCAGGCACCTTATCTTTTTCTGAAGTATTCTAGCCTTTGCCCTCTACTTTATTCATTCCCACCCATCTCACAGCATAGCTGGGTGTGGAAGAGTAACTAGGCTTGGGTTCTTACTTTTCCTCCTGCTTCTCCACCTCTAGCCCAAGCCCAGGATGGGCTGCCTAAGCCCCTGAAATTGCTTCCTTACTCAGAAGTACCATTCTATAGCACATATTTGGTGGGAGAGACAGGATCGGGTCTGATGGATTGGCGCCTGCTAGGCCTAGGGGCAGGATCTTCCCCAAAGGGGAATAGGATATTGTGTAGTAGATTTGAGAGTATAAATACTATTGAGAAGGCATATATAGGATGCATATATTGGTATATTACATAGCTGAATGATAATTCAAGTGTATATCTCCAAGTATCTATGTTTGGAGTGTATATGTCTGGGTGTGATTGAACATAGAGCTGCAAATACCAGGGTACCTAGAATCATGTTTCTAGTGGGGGCTGTACATGGGGTGGACCCTTATGAGTCCTGGTGAAGTATAGATATACACAGAGTAGGGTGGGGATAGGGAATGCTTTTTTGAAGCCTGACATCATTGAACTGTTTTAAAGCAATAATCATAAATATCAGAGTACCCCAGGTTGGGTTCAATATCCTTGGAACTTTGGGAGTGATAGGAGAAGGCTCTCTAGGTTTGGAGGTTATCCAGAGATATTTGAGCCTTCACCCCAAGAACTTTATATTCTGGCAAGATCCAGCTTTGCTCTGACAGCTTCTTTCTTCTCCCAAAGCACCTGACCATCTGGTCAGGAATAAAAATTATTCCAGCACCCCAGCTACATGGGGGAGCTTGATCACAGCCCAACTTAAAATGCTACCTTTCTATCTGACCCCTAAATGGGATCAGGTAGAAGATGACTTTGGCAAAGGACTATAGATTTAAAGATTGATTGATCTAATGCAACCCCCTTATTTTACAAATGAGGAAACTGACTGTGAATGGTTAAGTAGATTGCCTAAGGTCACATAGGGTAATAAGTGGAAATTCTGGGATTTGAACACATATGCTCTAGGTTCAAGTTTATGATTTCCTGCAACTCTGAGCATCAGGGCATTCATGTGGATGCTTATCCTTAAATAAGCTCCTAGACTTGGTCAGAGTTAGAGTAATTCTATTTCTGAAAGAAAACTAGAATGAACCCTAAGGACTTGGCAAGCAAGCGGAACCAAGCAAGTTTTAGGTTTTATATTTTATCTTGTCCCTGTTTTCCTTCCTTCCTTCCTTCCTTCCTTCCTTCCTTCCTTCCTTCCTTCCTTCCTTCCTTCCTTCCTTCCTCCCTCCCTCCCTCCCTTCCTTCTTTCCTTCCTTTTTTCTTTCTTTCTTCCTTCCTTCCTTCCATCTCTTTATCCATCCTTCCTTTCCAAATTGGTGCTGTTCAATGGGTTAGCCCTGTGATCTGATAGGAAATATTCTCCCAAAGAGGTTATCTCAAATTGAGTGGAAGAAAACACTATGCTCTGGGAACTTTTATGACCTATTCAGTATCTACCTTGGTACAGTGGAAAGATCATGAACTCTGGAGTCAGAGGACCCGGTTTTAAATTCTGTATCTTATGATTACAACATGATCACTTAAGCTGCCTAGGCCTCTGTTTCTCATCTATGAAAATTAGCAGGATGGTAGGGGCTTAGGTTAGATGGTCTTCCAACTCCTATCTATGATCTTATGATAAGGGAGAGGATAAAGGAGGGGAGAGAATAAGCATTTATATAGTACCTGCTGTCTACCAGGCACTCTGCTAGGTGCTTTTATAAATATCTCATTTGATCCTCACAACAGCCTTGGGAGGTAGATACTATTATTATTTCCATTTAACAGTTAAGGAAACTGAGGCAAAGAGAGCCTGTGGTCACATAGATAGTAAGTGTCTGAGTATTTTAATTCGTCTTCTAAGTTGCAGACCTGCTGCTTCTGACAACATACATCTTGCCTAAGTATGTAATGTACAGAGAGGCAGCCTGGTTGTAATGTAAAAAGTTGAATTTGGAGTTGAGGCCTGAGGCTGAATCCTAGCTCTGACATTTAAGAGCAGGTATATCTAGGGCAAGTTCCTGCCCCTCTGAGTCTTTTTCTTCTGAAAAATCAGGATAATAAACACACAGGAGTGGAAGCAGGAATGGACCATAAAGGGACATAGAAATGTGAGTTATTAGGAACGGCCATTTTTTTAGGGAGGCAATGTTGGGGTAGTAGGTAAAGAGCTGATCATGACTCAGAAAGGGCCTCCTGTGACACAGACTGTGACCTTGGGCAAGTCCCTTAACCTAAGAATGTCATTTGCAAGAAGGTGCTGATCTGCACTGGTGGGTGGCAGAAATTCCTCACTGGGAGCTGGCTCCCTACACCAGTGAAATCACAGGACTGGGGAGAAAACATTTGTAAGTCAGCCCAGAGTGGTAGTAGAGGATGAGCATTTATTAAACACCTACTATATGCTAAGAGCTTTACAAATGAGAGAAAGCTGACCTTAGAGTCAGGAAGACCTCAGTTTAAGGCTGGCTTCTGACACATTCAGGCTGAATGACTAACAGGGTCACTTAATCCGTCAGTGCCTCAGGCAATACTCTAAGACTGCATATGGCCACAGTTTATCTGTATTGGTAAGAGGAGTATCCATACTTAGAGCTTCCTACACTTTGAAGTTATAGGTCCAGGCAGAAAAACCTTAGTAGTAAAAATATTATGAGTCAATCTGTTGGGCTAAGTGTGTGTTTATTTAGCAATCTTATCTAGTATTTATGAAAGGGAGAAATCATTTCTCTCCTGCCCCCTACTCTTACCACTCTCAGAAAGTATATTTATGTAGGGAAACCTGCCCCTTTAAAAAAAATCAGTTTTTTTCAAGAAACAAAAATACATTTTTTTTTCTCTGTACTTCCCCCATATTGTGGGAAAAAAAAAGAAAAAAATAAAACCCTTTAACAAATATGCATAGTCAAGCAAAACTGATTCCTCTAATGGCGTGTCTCATTTTATATCTTGCCACCATCACTTCTCTATCAGAGATAGGTAGCATGGCTGTCCCATGACAACCTTTTCCTAGCTCCTGATAAGCGTTATTTCTTGGTCTCTTAAACCAAAGAGACAAGGATGTGGCCTTGTCAGGTTCTGTGGCAATGTAGTAGCATGAATCTCCCCCCTCTCCCCCCCATAAGAAAGAAAGGTCTGGACTTGTAGTGGGGAGAGACAGGGGCAGGGAATGATGAGATGGAAACATCTTCTATTTTTTTCCTTCTAATAATAACCTGATGATTAGCCTCATGCCATTTTTTGGGGGAGCATGAAGCATATGATAGATAAGAGCTTAATTACTTATTTCAGTGGAAGAAAGGATGAATTGTTGGTAGGGATTATAGTCTGGATCTTTTGAGTGAAGAAGTCATCATTGTTTTGAATTGAGAGGGTTGGTTAGGTATATTTAGAGAGTTGATGGCAGCATTGGGAATAGCATTGAGGCAACATGTTTGGGAGTCTCTTTTATGGAAAGTATGAGGGGAGTAAGGGAAATAAGATGGATTAAAGGAGAATGGGGATGGAGGATCCCACTGCAGCCAGATGTGGTTCCGGGGACCTTTGCTCTAGGCTAGGGAAGGGCCTGACCCAGCCTGGAGCAGGGGAGCTCTTCCTCCAGTGATCACTATATCCTTGCTATGGCATAAACATGCAATGCTGAAGGAAAAGTTCCCCACCACTTTGAATTCACCCTCATGCTCCTGCTCAAGGATAAGGCAGTTTTAAAAATGTGACTCTCTAGGGCTTTCCATGTGCTATTTCCTTGAGCTCCTCCACAGAGATCAGAAGTATATTTTGGTAGCACATATTCACCTCCCGAAGCACCCAGTGGGAGAAGCTGGGAGCCTGACCTCTTGAGAATGGAGTTAGCTCTCCATTCTCCTTCTTTTCCCAGCCCTCCAAGGATGGTGTTTTGCTTTGCCTGACTAGAGAGGCCTTGCTTTGGCTCAGTCTGTGATGGCTGTCACAGCTGCCCCACTCCCTCCTAGACACGGCAGCTTTCTGATTTGGTTGGTTTGGTGAGGTGCTGGAAGACCTGTTGGTGCCTGAAAAGACGGGTGACTGACTCTGTACACTTCTGTGGTGTAGGGCTTCTGGGTCCAGGATCAGAGCATAGTGGAGAAACCTCTTCCTGGTGCTATTTATAAGCATGTCATTTTTTTTCTCCTGTCAGTCGGCTCTTGGGTTGCATTGGCGTCCTGGCTGCTTAGACCCCTAAGGCACTAAGGTGTTTCCTTCAGTTCTGGGGAGCTGGGCTTTCACTTTGCATTGCAGCATGGGTGTGTTTGTTCGTGTGGATGTCAGGACTGGGTGCCTGTACGTACATGCACAGAAGGCTTGGGTGGGATACACCCTTGGTGGAAAAGGGCAAAAAGTTGTGGGGATTCCTGAGCCTTGGGGGAAAATGAGGGCATTTCTTAGAGGGGAGGAATGGTCACTTTTTAGTAGACGACTTAGGTTTAAGGTAGAGTGGAATCGTTAGCAGCAGAGTCTGTGTAGGAATATGTGTATTTGGACATGGAGGAGAGATCGCATTCATGAATGTGGCTTAGCCCTGAGTGACCCTGGAGACATTCCAGCTCAGGCTTTTCTGAGGAGTGACTGAGGATTCTCAGCAGGGGTGCCCCAGGTAAGAGGTTGTACCAGCTAGAACTTAGGGTGAGCAGGCATAAACCTGTTAGGTGGCAAATCTTGAGGGGGCTGATGCTCTCCTCACCTCAAGGGGAGTGCCACTGGGGGATTTCTATCAGCCCCATCCAGATACCACTCCACAGGTGTCACCCAGCTTTCTTAATTTTCCATCACTGAGGCTTCACCCTCAAGGAGCCACCTCCCTGCCCTCGAGAGTGCCCAGGCTGTGTGGGTGGCAGGAGGGTTTGCAAACCAGGCATGGGTGGCCTGGCAGTGATAGGAGTCTGCATGGGGGTTTAGGCAGGGTGCATGCCTGGCTGGGAGAGAACGATAGAGGGAGGGAGAAAAGGAGTTCAGCTCATCACTCCAGAGGGGCTATTTTTAGGCAGCCTGTCTGATTGTTACCGGTGCACACGCAGCTGGGTGTCTCCCTGGCTCATGGAGCCATCACGCTGGAGTGGTGGGAGGTGCCTCCCATGGCTTCTTCCTTGTGTGCACAGGCATGAGTGTGTGGGCGTGTTTGTTCTGGGGAAACTGCTGAAGGTGTCTAGGAGGGTGGCTGTGTGCTCTGTATGTGATTGCTTTATTGGTAATTCCTTATAGCTGTAACCTCTGTAGTGTGGCATATATAGTACATTGTGTGATTATGTATGTGTGTGTATGTG
>NW_027186502.1:3095598-3166252 GCF_028583685.1 Petaurus breviceps papuanus
ACACATACATACACAAATACTCACACACACACACATACACACACATATACAGACTGAGTCAGGGTCCCCATGTAATTAATTCTAAGCATTATAGATCTGGAATTTGAGTCATAGCTTTGCAATTTACCATTTGCTTACATTTGGGCAAACCTTTCCAGGACTCAGTTTCTTCATTTGTAAAATGAGGGCTTTTGTATTTTAGATCTAAACCAAATGACTCTGGGGGCCCAATTAACTTTCCCTCACTACTGGCTATTTATATATAGGTTTTAAATTTTGCTGTGTTGTAAAACCCCAGTTCTGAAAGGGTAGTCTCTGGACTTCTGAAGTTCCCCAAGCCAAGACCTTACAGGGGATTTGTGAGCTCAAAACTATTTTTATGATAAACTAAGACATTTATGCACTAAAATACTCCCTTCTTCTCAACTACATGTCTGTGAGACCAGATTTTCTTTATGTATTTCAACCAAAAGGACACATCACAACAGGCTGAGTGCAGAAGACAGGAGAATCCTTTTTGTCTTCTATGAAGCTAAACATTAAAGAGATTTTCAGAAATATGTAAAATCCCACTTTTCTAACTGATTTTTCTTTTTTGTTTTGGAAAATGCTGTTATTTTTCATTAAAATGTTATTTATGTTAATATGTAGTAGCATTATTATTTTGAATGAGTATATAAATATTTTTAAAATTAATCATTTTTAGTTTCTAACATGGTAGATATCAATAGATATAGCCCACATAAACCAAAGCTCCTTGGGGCCTCAGTAATTTTTAAGAGTGTAAAGGGACCTTGCAGAGTTGAGGGACTGGGCAGTTGTTCTCAGTGTAGAGAACAGTTTAGCTCCTGCCTAAGGAAAGAGTTCCATCCACCTTGTCTCAGCGTAGGATGGACAACGAGGAAGAGTTGCTGTGATCTTTTTAGATCATGGTCAGATGGGTAGAATATTGGGGCTTATGGGAATGAGGTGAGAGGATTAGGAGTTGTTCACAAGAGAAGTCATTTAAGGAAATGACAGCTAGCAGAGTGAAAATCCTCTAAGGGGTTGGAATCAGAATGTGCTCCTCAGGAGCTAGACACTGTTTTAATTAATCATTCAGCGAGCATTTAAATACCTGTGATATACCAGACACTACATACATTGTTCTATATACATTATACTCATTCATCCCATTCTCTCCCCGTGTACTCTTCTGCAGAACCTGGCAGCACCATGGCTTCTGACCTGGAGAGTAGCCTCACCTCCATAGACTGGCTTCCCCAGCTGACCCTTCGGGCCACCATTGAGAAGCTGGGGGGAGCCTCCCAAGCGGGGCCCCCTGGAGGTAGCCGCAAATGCCCACCTGGTTCACCCACAGATCCCAACGCTACCCTGAGCAAGGATGAAGCAGCTGTCCACCAGGACGGCAAGCCTCGATACAGCTACGCCACACTTATCACCTATGCCATCAACTCCTCCCCAGCCAAGAAGATGACCCTCAGTGAGATTTACCGCTGGATCTGTGATAACTTCCCATACTACAAGAATGCTGGCATTGGCTGGAAGGTAGGACTGGCCCTGTAAGCTCATGCTTTTGTTGTCAACAACCGTGCTTTCTGCCCCATCTCTTTCTTATCCAGCTCTGATTCATTCTATTCTAGCACAGGGAGAGAGGGACTTTTGAAAAATATATTTTGCTCTTATCTCTTGCCTTATTTTCAGGTAACTTGATCATAGTAAAATTACTTCTACAGGGTGTACCTTGGAAATTCCTCCAATGGCAGAATCCTAGACAGTTTCCAGGCTATTATGACTTTCCCAGCTATCCCAATTTCGTCTCCCCAAATAGACCAGGTTTTTCGTCTTATCATGTCTCAGGACAGAAGTACTATCAAATTTCTGTGTCTGTGTTTCACATGGCCATCCTGCCTTTTTAAAAATACATTTTCACTGATATCTTCTGTTGTTAAGTCACATACATTTCCCATTATATCATACATTTCCAATTATATCCCTCCAGAACCCTTCTTTATAACAAAGCATAAAAAGGGGGAGAAAGTTCAGCAAAACTTACTAATATATAAGTTTGACGTTATTTGCAGTGTCCCATACCTGTAGTTCCCCACCTCTACAAAGAAACAGGGAGGTACCTTCTCATATTCGTTTGTTGGGGTCTAGCTTGGCCATTATAATTTCACAGGATTAAGCTTTGATAGTTTTATTGTTACCATTCTTTCCATTTACATCATTATAGTTATTGTGTATGTTGTTTTATGGGTCCTGTTTATGTCACTTTGTATTCAATCATATGGCTTACTTTCCTTCTCTCTATTCATTGTATTGATTATTTCTTACAGTACATAATATTCCATTATATTCATGAACCACAGCTTTTTGTCTCCTTTCTCAGGTTGAGACATCTAGTTTATTTCCAATTTTTTGCTACTATAAAGAAGTGTCCCTATAAACATTTTGGAGTATAAGGCCTGTCTTTTTATCATAGACTACCTTGGGATCTTTGGGTTAAAGGTTATGAATATTTTAGTTGCCTTTTACCATAATTCCAAATTGTTCAGATTCCAGAATGTTCAGATCAATTTACATCTCTGCCAACAGTGCATTAATGTTCCTATCTGTCTGTAGTCTCTTCAACACTGAATATTCCTAGTCTTATGTTATATTTGCCAATTGGTAAATGTATCTTGAGAAATATGTCAATTAAAGAAAACACATAGTAATGAAATTATCCCCAACGGTAGCAGCTTATTTTTCAAACAAGTTAAAAGTGGGTAAGTTGTTTAGATAGAGGTGAGAAAGCATGGCCGGCCTACCTCTTTTGGCAAGGAAAAGACCCTTTGTTCTCACTAATCTTTTGAAAAAATAACTTGTTTGTTAGTTATTGAATGGAGACTGAATGTATGTATATGTGTATATATGTATATGTATATATATATATATAGTTCCTTCACTTTTTAATTTCAAAAGATTTTTATTAAGCAGTTATTAAGTATAAGGCACTGAAGATACAAAAAAAAGATGAAAAGCAATCTGCCCTAAAGAAGCTTACATTTTAGTGGAGGAAGAAAGATATACTATTTATTTGTTTTGAACTTAAACACCAAAAAAAGAGCATTTCCATACACAGCAGAACATAAAAAGAGGATTCTCTGTGAAACCATTGGTTTCCATTTCATACTTCTTGCTTTTAAAGTAAGTAAATAAATTCTACATGTTACTATTTAAAGCTATCCTGATTCTCTCTGTTGCCTTCTGGATTTTCTCCTGTGCATTTAAAAAATTGTTCTAATGTCCCAAGAGAAAGATATGAGGGAAAAAACCCTTGTAACAAATTAAAAAATTAAGCAAAACAAATCTGCACAGTGGCCATGTCCAAAAAATGTCTCTTTCTACACCTTCATTTCTCTGTACCCATTCTCTGGAGATATGATTAGTCATTGCAATGATCATAGTTCTTAGGTCTTTCAAATTTATTTTTCTTTGTAATGTTGTGGTTCTTAAGTAATCTGCATTGGTTCATAACTATCTAGGATTCTCTGAAATTGTCTTGTGTCGTTTCTTACTGGTCAGTAATGTTCCCTTACATTCCTATATCATGATTTATTCATCTGTTACCCAGTTATCAAAGATGCAATGTAAGGTGCCCCCTTATATTATTTTTCTTTCTTTACCCTTTTATTCCCCACTTCAGAATCAGGGAATTTGTTTTGTTTATAGCTATTAATTCCTTGGTATTATCTTCCTTCTTAAAACTCTTCCACCCCCAACACACGCATTCCTGAATCTTTTTCCCTATTGAGTTTGATATATGTGTGTTCAGCCCTCTTTGGTTTCTTTCACATGAAATGAGGGTCAGCTGATGCCCAGTCCCTGCTGCCTCTTCCTTCATGTTTGAAAACTCTTCTTCTCAATTATGAGAAATTGCAAATTCCGCCCCATCCTTCCTCCTTTCCACACCTCGGTATTTCTTTTATCCTTCCTTCTCTTTCCCCATTTTAAACAATCAGAACAGATTTAATCTGCTTCCACACCTTTTGTTTTTCTTATTTAACTGCGTTAAAACCCTTTGAAGATATTAAAGTTCTGAAGGGACGTGTTTCTTCACCCCCTTATTAATGTCAGCACTATTCCATCATATAGCTCCTTCTAAGTACTAAATTTACCTTTCGAAGTTTCTCTGGACTCTGGTCCATTTCATAGCTTCTGCTCAACTCTGGTCTTTTCATCAGGAATGCCTCCAAATCCTCTATTCTATTAAAGATCTTTTTTCTTTTTTTGGAAAGAGGGAAGTTGGGGTTAAATGACTTGCCCAAGGTCACACGACTAGTTTTGTGTTAAGTATCTGAGGTATGATTTGAACTCAGGTCCTCCTGATTCCAGGGCCGGTGCTCTATTCACTGTGCCACCTAGTTGTCCCAATCTGTTTTTTTTTTTATCCTGTAAGATTATACTCAGCTTTGTAGTGTAAGTTATTCTTGGTTGTAAGCCTGTCTCATTTTCCCTTTGGAATATCCAGTATTTGGATATTCCAGGAAGTATCTCGTCATGTTAGCTCTTATGTGATCCTGATTCTGTTCCTTATATTGTACTCCTTATATTATACTGTTTGTCGTATTTTTTCTTTAGTTTGGGATCTCTAGATACAGGCCATAACATTCCTGGGACTTATTTGTATATTCATTCTATCTTTACTTTGCCCTTGATTGTCATAGATCTGGGCAATTTTTACTTATGATTTTCTGAAGTGTAGTGTCCAGGCTTTTTTTTAAATCATGATTTTCAAGGAACTAAT
Source organism: Petaurus breviceps papuanus (assembly GCF_028583685.1). NCBI lineage: Eukaryota > Metazoa > Chordata > Mammalia > Diprotodontia > Petauridae > Petaurus > Petaurus breviceps. The sequence goes on from NW_027186502.1 coordinate 3,100,391, forward strand.
GATTCTTAAATTATCTTTTCTTGTCCTGTTATTGATGTCAGTTTTTTTTGACATCAGATACCTTTTTCAGCCTTTTGAATATTTCTGAATTTGAATATTTCTCGCTCTCATGAATAATTTCTTTCTTTTTTTAATTAAAATTTTTTTAAATTAACATTTATTTTTTTCTTCCTTCCACTCCCACACTTCTACTAGGAAAAAGAAAAAGAAGAACGAGAAAAGCAAGAATCATGTAATTAATACTTATGCTCAAACAAAACAAATTCCTACATTGGCCATGTCCAGAAATGTGTCTCATTCTGCATATTTAACCCATTATTTTTCTTTCAGCAAATGAGTAACATTCTTCAAACCACTGATTTTAAATTAGGCTTGGGTTTACTACTTTCTTTTCTAAACCATTTATTTTTCCAATTCTTCCAGAGTTTTTATTTCATTAAAAAGAAAAAAAAACCTCTTACTAAACTTCTTCTAGATGTTCATGTGAAAAATCCATTTTTTCCACTTTGAATTACTGATTACAGTTGCTACAGAGTTAGTTGTTCCTTCTTTTGGGGGATCTCTAGATATGTAATAAATTTTTATATTGGTTAATATTTTCTTTTATTTACTTATCTTTCCAGCTTTAGTTCATGAATTGGCGCTTGATGCCTTGGCTAGGCTTCCCTCTCCCTGTTGCTTTTTTGGATAGATGTAGTGGACTCTACTCGGTCTTGCCCTGTGCACCTACACTGACCTCCACCTCCTGCGTTAGACTTCCCTGGATCTTTGAGGTTCACATATTCAGCACTTTTTGTGCTTCTCAGGATACAGCCTTAGGGTGTCTTGCGCTGAGTGCTGCCATAGCACTAATCTGCTCCCAAGGTTTCCAGCTCCCAAGTCCTTACCTTAGGACTTTCTTAGGAAAGCTCTCCATTTAGAACCTTACAGGCTCCATATGGTCCTAAGCCCATCTCTTGTCATACGGGTGGCTCTTGAAACTGGCTTTGCTGATGGCCTCATCTCCCATTGCCAGCAGGCTTCTGTTTAATCTTTTGTGCAGTTCTGGGGTAGAGGAATTCATGTATTGCAGTTTCTCTTTGGATTTCTTGATCATTATTCTGTCTAATGTGAACCTCAGGGTTTCGCTGTGTAGTATTACGCAGGGATGTGTTAGAATCAATTTTTGTTAAAATTTCGATGTGAACATTTGCTCCTTGGAAATTGGCAAATACTATGAATTGGGGCTTGAATTATTGGTTTGTTGATCGTCTATTCTAAGGTAAGTGATAGAAGTTATGTTAATAATGCATTTTCAGAGAGCTTGTTTTAAATATTTACCATCATACCCTTGGTAATACATGGAGGCTGGTGGGCTTTACTGCTTGTTAGGGCAGCCGCCTTGTCTGGGAATTCTTTCTTTATTTCTTAGTTAGCAGTTGTCTTCTGAAAATATAAGCCAAAAATAAGATGTGGAACTTTCTTTTTCTTTGGACATATACTCCAGAGATCAGTTTTTGGATTTATCTAAGCATCCTTTCAGTTGCTTTTGAGAGGACCAAGTGGGTAGGTTCCTGTTTCCCTATTAATTAATTCTTCATTGTTGAAACACTTTTCAAAAGTATTTGGTTATGTTTCCTCTCTATGTCCTTATTGTCATAAATTTAACTCTTAATAGGAGTTCTCCTGGCCCAGTTGCTGTTGCCATCTGATATATAACTTTTAATAACACAAGTAAATTGGCTCTAATCCTATCTTATATCTTGACTTCTATCTTTGTTCTAAAATTCTTCATCATTTTAAAGTCTTTACTGATTCTTTTAAAAAATTGCTATTAATTTCCCACAACCTCATCTCATGGAACACTCTCTCATAACAAATAATAACTGTTAACCAAACCAAACAAACACAATGGTCACGTCTGACAGACAGTCTGTCCCTCTTTCTGAATGTACAGCCCATCTCCTCCTCATCAAAAGTCTGGAGACAAGATGGCTTGGTGCACTCATTAATTTAAGTTCTACTGTCATGCATTCATCTGTCTATGTGGTTTTATTGATGCTCTTTTTTTTGTGGCTTTTTGGAGGGCAATTGGGGTTAAGTGACTTGCCCAAAGTCACACGGCTAGTAAGTGTGTCAAGTGTCTGAGACCGAATTTGAACGCAGGTCCTCCTGACTCTAGGGCCGGTGCTTTATTCACTGTGCCACCTAGCCACCCCTGATGCTATTTTTTTAAACATCTATCACTTTCCCCCGACTTTCTCACCTCCTCTATGGAATCCTCCTTTGTAACAAATAAGGACAGTCAAATAAAACAAATCTGTTAACCTTTCGGGGTTACTATTCTTTCAGTTTTTTTTTTGTCTTTACCTCATTCTGCTCTATTCTGTGCTTGGGCCCCTTAGCCTATCCCTTTGTATCTTAAGAAACAGTCTCCTGCCTCATGGAACCCTGAAGCCTGATTTTTCTCTCTGTGTCCCTAGAACTCAATTCGTCACAATCTTTCTCTCAATAAATGTTTCCGGAAGGTGCCGAGACCTCGGGATGACCCTGGGAAGGTGAGTTGTTGCTAAAACCTGTTAGGAGAGAGCAGCAAGGAGTAGAAGGTAGTTGGTAACCAAGGCCTCCTGCATATTTTAATGCCCCACAAGAGGAAATAATGTCAGACTAGCACCTTTATTTTTTTCAGTATGGGAACTTCTTATGAGGTCCCTCTGGAATTGGTGATTAAGGGGGGCTGTGGAAGCCATTTCTAGAATGGTGTCAGCACTGCTACTCCTCTATTTGTTCTGATTTGGCTTTATCTTGACATTTAGAAACCCTTTATGGCAAATAATTATGTGTTGAAAACTTTCTAAAATGATAACTTAATTTTATCGAAGGAAGAGTATGTTATTTTACTCATTTTATACATAGGGATTCTTGAGGCCCCGAGAAAGGTAGGGATTTGCCTGAGAACACATAAGGAGAAGAATTAGGTAAAACATTTTTTAAAACCTTTTGTACTATTTCCAACTTATTCTATTCCTAGTACTTTTACTAGCCCACATTGAGCTTATAAATTGGACCATTGGAGTAACAGCATCCTGCCTCCAGCCCATATTTGACATACTTAATATTCCCTGTTCAAGTTCTTCTTCTTAACATTGAATAGTACTTTGGAGAGATGACTTGAATTTTTCCTTGGCTATTTGCTTCACTTTGGTACCATGTATATTTGAAACATGTCCCTTCCCTGTTCCTTCAAAACTAATTTGCCTACCCCAAGCTAATCATTCTTTAACTTTTGGTATGGAATATGCTTTCAGGGCTCTTACTGGACAATTGACACCTGTCCTGACATCTCTCGTAAGAGGCGGCACCCTCCAGATGATGAGGTAAGTTCTAACCCCACAGTGTCTCTTCAACCACTTCTCACACCTTTTTTTTTTTTTTTACCTAAGTTGGACAGAGTGACTATAGATAGACAGTGAAACCAAGGGTATTGGGGACATGTTTTTTCTGCACTTTTCTGATACTTTTCCAACTTCTTATTCATTCCTACAGCTGTCACAGGACTCCCCAGAACAGGAAGCAAGTAAGAGCCCACGAGGAGGTGTCCCAGGGAGTGGAGAAGCCTCATTGTCTCCTGAAGGAAATACTCAGATGTCACTGCAGAGCACTACACCCATCACCAGCTTCAATCAGGTAGGTAGGACAGGTGGGGACAGAGTAGAGATGGAAGGGATGAAGTAGAGGGAGCAAGAGGAAAGAAAGTAGGCAAAGAGATTAAGAAAAAGAGAAAAATAAAAGTGATGGGAAAGGAAGTAAAGGAAAGTAGGAGAAAAAATGATGGAGAAAGGAGGTTAAACCATAAAAGGAATGTAGAATTGTAGAACAGAGAGGAAGAAGAAAAGTTTGTGTGAAAGAAAAGAGCCTTAGGAGCATGATAAGAGAGGGAGAGCATAGGAGAAAGGAACCAAGAAGGAGGAAAAAGAGGAAAAATAAGAGGAATAACTAAGGGAGAAAAAGGATAGAGAGGACAGGTAGGTCCTCTCAGGTAACTGACTGAGAAAGACTACACTGGTTTTTCAGCTAGGGCACTGACCTCTGGTTGCAGGGTTCAGGACCCGTGGATGGTGCAGTAGTTGCGGCTGGTGGTTCAGGACGAGATGGAGCTGACGGGCCGCCTCCATTGTATAATACCAATCATGACTTCAAATTTTCCTACTCGGAGATAAACTTTCAGGATCTGAGCTGGTCCTTTCGAAACCTCTACAAGTCCATGCTAGAGAAATCGTCCTCTTCCTCTTCCCCACATGGTGAGTCATTGGTTGGAATGGGAGTCATGTATATATAAGCAGTATATACATATATATATATAAAACAAGGAGTATTCTTCCTTTGGGGTGAAAGGATGTCTCTTCTCTTTCTTCTTTGCTTCTGGAGCAAGTAGAAACTTATCAGAAGGGCCTGACAAGAGGAAGATGTTTAGGACAGGGTTCTAGTTTCATTTTGATGAATAACTTTCTTTAAAAATCATTTTATTGGTGACTTTTTAAAAGCACCACAATCATTCCCCCTTCATTTCCTCTCTGTCCCTTGTAAACCAAACCAAGCCTAAATATTTAAGCAAAGCCAACCAGCCACCACGTGTGAAAATGTGCACGACATTCCACATCTGTAGACCACCTCTGCTGATTTTATTCTCCTCACTTTGCTCTGCATCAGTTCAAACAAATCCTTCCATATTTCTCTGAAACCATCCTTTTCATCATTTCTTATGGCACAATAGTATTTCATTACATTTATATTCTATAATTTGTTCAGTCATGCTCTAGTCATTCCCTTAGCGCCTGTTTTTTTTTTTTTTGCCACTACAAAAAGACTGGCTATAAATATTTGGGTGCTGGTGGGTCCTTTTCCTCTTTCTTTGATCGTGATATCCCTGGGTCTCAGAATATGTTTAGTTTTGTAATTTTCTGGGCATAGTTCCAAATTGCTTTCTAGAGTGGCTAGACCAATTCACAGCTCCACCCACAGTGCATTAATAACAGTGCACCACTTTACTGAGCACTCTTTTTCAGTTTTCCAAGACTGAGATTATTCAGTATATGAATACTGACTCCTATCAGGATATTGTCCTCGAATATTGAATTGGAGGTGGATATAATCTGGTCAGTCACAGGATAACTCCTGCCAGTCATTTAGGAGACAGCCACTAGAGGACAGTGTTGTCACTGGTATAGTACAATACCATCTCCCCAGGCTCTGATTCCTTTTGATAATGGTTTAAATTTTGAATAAAGGGGCTTTGAGGCATCTTTGGAGTCAGGCATAATTCTCTGTACATTTCTTTTTTGTAGGAGGGACTTGGGGACAATTAGGTGGCACAGTGAATAGAGCACTGGCCCTGGAGTCAGGAGGACCTGAGTTCAAATCTGGCCTTAGACACTTAACACTTACTAGCTGTGTGACCTTGGGCAAGTCACTTAACCTCAATTGCCCTACCTTCTCCCTTCCAAAAAGACAAAAAAAAAAAAAGAAAGAAAACAGGAGGGACTTGAAGGTGAAATTATGTCAATAACATTTAATAAGCACATGCCAGGCATTGTGCTATAAGTCCTGGAGAAACAAAGAAAGGCAAAACATACATAGCCCCTGCCTTCAAGGATCTCCCAATCTAACGGGTGTGAGAACATGTAAATAGCTATATACAAACAAGTGATATATCCAGGATAAATCAGACATAATCAGGAAAGAGAAGGCACTAGAATTAAGAGGGATAGTGAAAGTCTTCCTGTAGAAGGCAGGATTTAAGCGGGTACTTGAAGAAAACCAGGGAAGGGGGGCAGCAGGGATGAGGAGGGACAGTCTTCCAAGCATAGGGAACTTCTAGAGACAATATCTGGAGCTGGAAAGATGGAATAACCTCTTTGAGAAGCAGCGAGGAGGCTTGAAGAGTACATGAGGAGATGTAAAGTGTGGGAAGCCTGGAAAGTTAACTGGAGGCTAGGTCATAAAGAGTTTTGAGCACCAACTAGAATTATTTATTTGAGCCTGGAGGTGATGGAGAGTCATGGTAGTCTATTGAGTAAGGCCAGGGTGAATTGGTCGGATCTGTGCTGTAGGAAAATCACTTTGGTGACTGAATGGAGAGATTCATGGCAGGCTGACCATGGCACCACTGGGCAATCGAAAGGGTCCAGACATGAAGTGATGAGGGCCTATACCAGGTGGTAGCAGTGTGAGAAGAGAGAAGGGGACATAGGCCAACCAGAGATGCCACAAAAGTGATGTTGACAAGCCTTGGCATTAGATTGGAGATGGGGACAGGGAAAGAGAGAGAGTGAGGGGTTGAAGATGACACCTGGATTGTGAGTCTGGGAGACTGAGAGGATAGTGGTCCCCTGAACACTAATAAAGATGTTTGGGAGAAAAGAAAATGAGTTCTGTTTTGGGAATGCTGAGTTTAAGATGTCTACAGGGCATCTGATTAAAGTTGTTTCATAGGCAGTTGGAGACACTAGGGCAGAGAGCTTAGGGCTGATTAAGTAGATTTGAGTCGTCAATTGAATCTGTAGGAGCTGATAAAGTCCCCTAGTGAAATAGTATAGAGAGAGAAGAGAAAGGCCCCAGGACAGAGTCCTGTGGGACACCCATGGTTAGTGGGAGTAACCTGGATGAAAATCCAGCAAAGGAGACTGATAGGAGCAGTCAAATAAGTAGGAAGAGAAGTAGGAGAGAGAAGTGTCACAAAACCTAGGGAGAAGAGAGTATTAAAGAGAAAGTCAAAGGATACAGAGAGGTCAAGAAGGATAGCGACTAAGAAAGGTCTATTGGGTTCAGAAATTAAGAGATCACTGGTGACTTTGGAGAGGACAGTTTTAGTTGAATGATGAGGTCAGGAAGCTGACGGTAGAGAATTAAGGAGAGAGTGAGAGGAGAGCGAGTGGAAGCATCTCTTGTATATGGTCTTCTCAAGGATCAAAGAATTTTCGTCTCTGTGGGTGTGATGGCATCTGCTTGAGAAATTTTACTTTCTGTTTGCACATGGGTGATGGGAAGAGAAACACAAAAAGGCATAGAACAGCTCAGAGTAGGCCAAGGCACCAGTTGAATTATCTTATAGGATATTGATTCTGATTTAATTTTTATCAGATTGCTAAAATAATCCCTCATTCTCCTTCCCTACCCAGCATCTCCTTCTAAGAGTGTTCATATAGCTCCCATGGCAGTTAATGGAGGTACAATTATAGAAGGGACAAGATGATGGAGAGGGGCCATGCATGGGATAGGAAACCCAGGGTCCCGTGGTGTTGGCTTTTATTAATTTCTTGATTTATCTTCAGATTAGTTCCTTTTGAGCTTTTGAGCCCAAACTGATCTAGGTTGATATCCTCAAAAGATAATATGGTTTGGTCCTACTTGGGACTTTGCTGATGCCTCTGGTTATACTATTTTTTTTTTTTAAAGAAAGGAAGCTCCTTGAGAGAAGAGACTGTTTTATTTTTGTCTTTGTGTTACAAGCACCTAGCATGGTTAAGTGTTTGTAGAATTCAGTTGGTCATCAGGTTCATGCCCAACCTTTGTTGGGTAAACTTTAGCTGTGGCTACGTTGGCCATGCACATGCCTTAGTCCCAGCTTGAGGTCTGTGCCATACCACAGGAGGTTACAAGGTCTTTTCTAGGGATGCTGGCTTTCCTTGGGCAAACCCTCCCTTCTTACTTTGGGGTTTCTGTAAGCATCTCCCACCCAAACCCCAGCCTACCTTGCTCAGGTTGCCTGAGTCCCTTATTTCTTCCTACCTTGTAGGTTTCTCGACTCTCCTGGGTGATATGCAGCCTTCCAATCACAACTACTACATGTACCAGCAGCCACCACAGCCACCCCAGCAGCAGCAGCAGCCACCCCAGCAATCTCAGCAGCAAGCAGCAGCACAGGGCCCTTCTTCTGTAGGGGGTGCTCCTTCACTGCATACTCCCAGCCCAGAGGGCTGCCCCCCACCGGGAGGGAAGCAGCCCGGGGCTGACAGCTATGGGACACCCTCTGTGATGGCCATGCATCCGCCCCCACTGCAGCATGTGGGCTATCATCCCCATCAGCACCACCCCCACCCGCATCCACCCCAGCAGCCGCCACCACCGCCCCAGCAGCAGGCACCATCCCAGGCTTCTATCAACAATACTGGCTTTGGTGAGTAAGAACGATAGGGAGAGCCCAAGAGGAAAATGAGGTTGGGGGAATGCCTGTGAAAGTGACTTGACCTTGGGATACTCCTAATCTGTGGCACTGGGAGCAGCTGGGTGCCTCAGGGGGAGTCACTTAGCCTCTGAGCGTCAGTTAACTTATCTGTAAAATGGAGCTTATTGCATATACTTCAGAGGGTTGTTAGAATCAGATATGATATTGTATGTAAAGCACTTTATAAACCTTAAAGCCTTATATAAATGAGCTATTACTATTTGTTAGAAAATTGAATCTGGGTCCCTTTAAAGTTGGGCTTTGTGTCTTAGACCTCTTTGACAGTATGGTGAAGTCCCATAGACTTTCTCAGCATAATATTTTGTTCATTTTGTCTTTAATTCATAATGAAAGAAAATGCTATGTTTCAGTTAGAGGTTAGTGAAAATAGAGATATATTAATTCAGAGATCCTCTGAAATCTAACTACAGACCCAGGGCTTGTTTACCCCAGATTAAGAGCCCCAGCTTTATGAGAGTTTTTTTGGTAGCTTCTTTTCTGTACCCACCAAATCCAGTATGCCATGAGATCCTGTATGATAGAGGGGAAGACACTCCATAGAGCTCATCATTCGGTATTTTAGAACACTTCTGATTTCAGGCTAAATGGTGCCTAAAGCCTTTTCTTAAAGATTTCCTGGGAAGGAGATTCCATGACTTCATTTATGGATATGCTTAATAACCTGTAAGTGACTCTGGAATCAAGATCGTAGTAATTAGTCCTCTTGAAGTTACTGCTGTCCCACATCTCACTTCACCGACTTTTGTCCATTGTTCCTTCTGTCCCCAGCATTTCCCCCTGACTGGTGCTCCAATATTGACTCCCTGAAAGAAAGCTTCAAGATGGTCAATCGGCTTAACTGGTCCAGCATCGAGCAGTCCCATTTTTCAGGTTAGTGGCCACAGGGAGAAACCTGGGAAATTGCCGTCATCCTTCTAATCCTCCCAGTCTGAAACCTCAGGGTCATCGTCATCTGTCCTCAATATCTAATCAGTTTCCAGCTCTTACCATGCCCACTTCCATTGCATGTCATGTTCTCATTTCCTTCTCTTTCTCCTCAAAAACATTCAAGTTCAGGCCCTCATTCATTCTCTCTTGGACTGTTACACTCTTAGAACCAACGTGGTATTCAAGACTCAGGTTAATTTCCTACATGAGATCTTTCCTGTTTCCTCTGGCTGCTAGTCTTCCCCTTAGCCCCTCTACCCCCATTGGCTGTATTTTGTGCATGCACATACACACACATATTCTGTCTATCCTAATAGAATTTAAGACAGATAATGTTTCAGTATTTTCTTTGTAATCTCAGCACTAAGTACAGTGCGTGGCACACAGTAACTCATAATAAATGCCTGCAGATTGATTGTGGTTACTATAACATTAAAGCAGTTTATCATCACTGCCATTAGGTAGAATAGAAATGGTCAGATTCCTCCTGACCAGTAGTCAGAGGACCTGGATCTTTGTCTTAGATTCACTCCTGACTATATGGATGACGATCATGGACAAGTCTCTTCACCTTGTCAGGCTTCTGTTTTCTGATCTGTCAAAGGAGGGGGGTTGGACAAAGGAACCTCTGAAGTCTCTTCCAGCTCTGGAGCTATGGTCCTGTGATCCTTTGACCTCTCTGGCCCTCATGTTTTCACCCATATAATTGGTTTCTTTGTTTGTTTGTTTTTTGGAGGGGGGAAGGCAGGGCAGTTGGAGTTAAGTGACTTGCCCAGATTTCACCCATATGATTAAAATAATAGTAGGTATCTCATAGGACCTCACAGTACTGTTGTGAGGATAGAGTGAGATCATGAAGATGAATGTAAATGCAATGTGTCATTATTGCCCTTAATTACTTTTTGATAATGATGGTGTATATGCATTTAGCACTTTACCTGTGGTATAAAGAGGAAAAAACAATGAGAAGTAATAATTAGGGAGGTGTACCTGAGAATGGGGAAAGCCTAGGACTGCTACTGGGGTCTGTAAAACAGAAATAACAGGGAGGACAGGGGTTATCTTTGAAGGTCACAGATCATATGCCTTTCTTGTTTTGCAGAACTAATGGAGAGCCTCCGGCAGGCAGAAAGAAAAAACTGGAGCTTGGACCAGCACCACATTGCCAATCTCTGTGACTCCCTCAACCAATTCCTTACCCAGACTGGTCAGCTGCCCCACCCAGGGGGGCCCCATCAGCCACCACCTCCCGCTAGAATTGCTGACACCTGTGCCCTGACCAGCGGCAAGCAGGAGTCTGCAATAAACCAAGGTAACAGGCGGAACCAGAATCCCAAGGGCAGGCAGAGGCTGGGTAGCTGAACAAGTTAGGGAGTGGGGAGGTAGATGAACAGGCAGGAGTGGTGAAAGGACACACTGGGGATCTCCTAGTGTTCAGACACGTGCTTGTGCAGGTGGTAGAGGGATAGTAACAGAATTCCTGCTTGTCTGGTAGAAAGAAGCCTGGATTTGGAATCAACACTTGTGTTCAGAGCCCGGCACTGCAGCTTACCACTTGTGTGACCTTGAGAAATCACCTCATCTCCCCAGGCTTCATTTTTAAAAAATATTTATTCATTGATTTTTAGTTTTCAGCATTCCCTTCCATAAGCTTTTGCGTTCTAAATTTTCCTCCCCTCCCCCCACAAGACATTGTGCAATCTGATATAGGCTCTACAAATACATATTTTCACATTAGTCATGTTGTAAAGAAGAATTAGAACCAATGGGTGAAACCATGAGAAAGAAGAAACAAACAAAAAGAGAGCAGGTAGCATGCTTTGATCTGCATTGAGACTCCGCAGCTCTTTCTCTGGATGTGGATGCATTTTCTGTCCTGAGTCTTTTGGAGTTGTCTTAGATCCTTGCATTGCTGAGAAGCGCCAAGTCTATCCAAGTTAGTCATCATACAGTGTTGCTGTTACTGTGTAGTGTTCTCCTCCCAGGCTCCATTTTCCTTGTAAGATGGAGGAACTGAATTGATGACCTCTGAGATCCCTTCCAAGACCTCAGTCTGGTCTGGAGAACAAAACTGTTTGAGGCAGAAGAGGAAATGGCTCAGGGCACATCCCCATTTTTCACTTTTCAGTCTTCCGAACCTGTTCTATGTACCCTTTTCCCCAAAGGGGATCAAGTGTCTTGGCAGTCCTGTTTAATTCATGGTTCTTAAATGAAGGAAACAAGGCAGTGGGCTCTTAATAGGATTCCTATATGTAGCCTCCTCCTCTTCATAATCCTAGAATTTAGGTCTCCTTTTTACCCTTCTCCAGGAAATGAGAGCTGGTGGCTTCTGGAGAAGCTGCTTGTGTGCTACCCTGATTGGTGAAAGCCTCCTGCCCGAAGCTGTGCTTCATCCACGCTGTTTGCCGGCCTTGCCGCTGCGTTCCCATGTCCCACCCCCTGCTCCCACTTTCTGCCCCTACCATTGCTTCTGGAAAGAGCCTATCATTTGGCTACCCTATCTCATTGTTTTCACCATCCCTTTGACTCCTCAGATCAAAACATCCTTTCCCTAGCCTTATTTCCCATAGAATTCTTGGATTGGCTACGGTCATCCCACACCTCTGATCTCAGGCTGAATGGTGCCTAAAGCCTGCCTAAAGCTAAAGGCTCTCCTATTCTTTTAAAGATTTCCAGGGAAGGAGATTCATAGCTTTATTTATGGATATGCTTACTAACCTGTAAGTGACTCTGGGATCATGATTGTAGCAATTATTCATCTTGAAGTTGTGTGCTATCCCACATCTGATTTCACTGAATTTTGCCCATGCTCCTTCCATCCCCAGCATTTCCCCCAACTGGTGCTCCAACACTGGCTCCCTAAAGGCAAGCTTCCCTTCTCTCTCCATTAGAATATAAGCTCCTTAGGGCAGCGACTGGTCTCTCTTTTCTATTGGTATCCATAGTGTCCAGTATACAGTAAGTGCTTAATGAATGATGTTTCATTCATCCATTCATTCAAGAAAGGGAGATATCATGGCAGCATCAGTCCAGTGAGGTCAGTAGCTCTGCCCAAATCTGAATATGATCTCATTTGTCTCTTTCAGTGAACTCTTATGGACACCCGCAAGCACCCCACCTCTACTCTGGCCCATCGCCCATGTACCCAATCCCTACCCAGGACTCTCCAGGATATAACCGTCCAGGTAAGTTGCTGTTAGCTCATGTGGTCAGCAGGCCTAAGAGGAATCTCATTCTTTGGCTGGTGTCTTCCTTTTCTCTTGTTGCTCTTTTCAGAGGACCTTTCAGTACCCCACCTGATGTGGTGCAAGAGAGGCTTGTAATGTGCTTGTAGAGAGCCAAGAATGTCATCCAGGCCTTTTTAGGAGGAGAGACCGTTTGCCTACAAAAGAGAAAATTGTATGCTTGGGATGGTTAAAAAACAAACCAGACATTTCATTTAGTTAGTTCTCTTTTTAATGAATGAAAAGGGAACAAAGAATGGATAATATGAAAATAATAGATAATCTAAAACAATTTGTTAGGCTTTAGAATGTGTTCAGAGAATAGTCAGAAACAAATGCTGGTACCCATTGACAATGCCTTTGTGCCAAGGTCTGGTCTCTCCTACCCATTCCTTGACTTCTTCACCTCCCAGTCAGCTAGCACTGCTTTAAGCAACTTCAAAAGGAGAGCCCCATGTCGCTCTGAGTAATATACATAGTGGTTAATTCATGTGTGGATAACTGAGCTGACTGAATTTTACCACCTGAGAATACCCCAAAATAATAATAAATAACTAGCAAGTACATCAGTTTGTGCTAGTTAGTTACAAGGCCTTCTCTACAGGTGTTTATCATGCCAGCTAGAGGGAAGTTATGACTTTAACCTCTTCATTTCTTTCCTGACAGCACACCATCTGGTCCCCCGGCCACCTGTCCCACCTCCTGGTTCCAACGAGGAGATCCCTGATGATTTTGACTGGGACTTGATCACTTAGTGTATCACAGACTGAAGAACCCAGGGCCAGTGGTGGTGAACCCTGGCAAAGAATCCAGAAATAGCCCCAGTCCAGTTCCCCTTCCCCAAGTCTGTACATAGATATATAGATATATAGATATATATCTATTTCCTCTTTTTCTTTTTTTTCTCTTTGCCAGAGAAGCCACTGCAAGATGCTGCCGAAGATAACCCTGCCTTCCCTGTCTTTCTCCCCATTCTTTTGTTATTATTGTTATTATTATATTATTGTTATTACTAATAATATTATTGATTACTTTGCTGGCCCCAACCTCCGGCCCCTGGTGCCATGGACCATTGCCACCCCCAGGTTGGGTGGCAGGGCGGTAACAACCAGGGAGTAGCAGGGACTCAAACTTCCACATCTTGGAGACTCAGTGCTAATCTTACCTGTTAGCTCTGGATTGGTTACTGCCCCACTCAAACCTCAGTTCAGGGCTAGAGAGAGTAAGTGGATGGGCCTAAAGGGCTATGCTGGCATCATTGATCCCAAAGGAGTCTATGAGGTGGTGCTATTTCCTCCCCCATCCTGAAATAGTTCTCACTCCCCCCCCATTCCCCACCCCCGCACTGGTGCCCAGTAAGGCCAGGACTTAAAATCCCCGTGAATAAGAAGCAGGACAGGTAAAAGGTGAGGTAAGTAGTGATTGGTGACCGAAATAGGAAGGCAAGATCTCAGGAGATAAGTAGGGTTTTGATCAGGCAAGAGAAATCCAGAGTGTTTGTGAGACTCTTGTAGAAAGGTGGTGATCTGAGTGTGTTTGGAATTGGACTGCACTGCCATTGAAGTCAACCACTATAGTGGCCCCCCAGTCCACAACACCAGGAATTAGGATTGATTTTAACTAATGAAATCAACCCCTGCTCTTGAGGGGAGTGAATGTAATCAACCCTAACTTGATTTCTAGGAGAGAGTTTCTATTTTACCTTTTTTTCCCATTCTAAATCACCTCCTTAAATGCACATCTCAATTATAAATGGAAATGGTGGAAATGGCCATCTTTCTATGTCCACCTCCCACCCAACAAATTTAATATTTTTGTCCAAAGGTCAGTTTTTTATACTGATCTTCCCTTTGGCCAGTCATCCCTTTGACCTTCTCAGAGTACCATAAGTATCAGCAGAATCAAACAAATGGCATCGGGATACAAGGGTTTGGGCTGAGAGGAGAGAAGGTGTTGGAAGTACAAGTGGGGAGTTCCTGGCCATTTTAGTTGCAGAGGCAAATGTTTGTCTCTCGGGGCTGGAGGTTTTCCCATTGGGTTTTTGAAGAGCACAGAGGCCTAAGAGAGGAATACAGTGAAGATGGCAAAAGAGAACAGTGTTTAGTGATAACTGATGTCCTTTAACAATTGGAAGTCAACATAGATCGACTAGCTTAGTGCTCTCTTTATGCTCAGTGACAAGTCTCTGCTGAGTGTTTAATTCTGTACTTCAGAGCAAATTCACTTCCACTTCCACCCCATATATTTTCACTTTTCAGGAGGAATGGGTGGACATAGGGTGAGGCCCTTTTCCACTTCCTGAAACTCCCATGTGGGGCCTTCCATTCCTGTTCCCTGTTCTCAGGATTTCCAAGACATCTGTTTCGACTCTTTGCTTTTTCCCTTCTCCTTAGAAAGGACGTCAATTGGGTGTGCATCGCTGCACAATAGAAATAAAATGAGATTGAGGTATAGGGACAGGAAGAACTAGTCTCTGGGAAGAAGCATTTATCAGAAGGAAATGGGGTGGAGGACCAGTCCATTGTGTGGCAAGGCAGTAAGTTGCACCTGGCATAATGTTTCTCATTCTGGAGGGAGAACCTCTCCAACAAGTGGGGCATAGTGTCTGTCTTCTAACTCCATTTCAGGGATCCAAGGAAGGGGGCCTCCTCTTTTTTGTACTCAGCATCTCCTACACAGATCTCAGTGAGGAGTCCCTACTGCTGATCACAGCCTCTCTCCCTGTAAATCCCTTTCCCCTTTTAGATAAATGCAGAATTTAGAAGAATGGACTTATTTGCACAAGCAAATGAGCCACCTTGATAGCAAATCATCTTTCAGGAAATAGGCGTACTTCAGGACTCTGAGCAGTCAGAGGGAATGGGACCTACTGATCACAACAGGAATTTGGGTGTTACATTTTCTGGGTTCCCAGATCCCCTCTGCCAATTTCAGCCCTATTCAGTTGCATAGAACAAGTCTCTTTCTGTACCTCAGCCCCACCCTACCTTCCCCAGCCCCTAGTGAAATGGAGAAAATACTACTCCTTCGTTGGTTCAAAACTCCAATGTGTGCTGAAGAGGACTGTTTGCTGAATGTGAAGTGTAGTTGTCATTGTATTGAGTGATGTGTGATAGCAGGAGCTCACAGGTGGCAGGAAAAAAATATGGTAGAGGGGACTGGAAAGTGGTAAGGAGGGAGCAGGGGAGCAAGTAATTGGTGTAGATCCACCCTTCCTTGCCTATCTCCCTTTAACCCCCATGTATCTGGTTAGGTGATTCCCTCATGACACTCATGATGCTTTGTATCAATGTGGGCTGGAAAGGGGTGGGGGAAGAGTTGGCCTCACAATTTTTTTTTGCATGCTTTCTTAATAAAACAAACAAACAAATAAGAATGTTGACCCTTCTTGTGCCAGTGTCAGACTTTTGTTTGGTGAAACACATTTGCTTGAATTCATCTTCAATCCTTGGGGAGAGTATGAGGGAAGACAGGAAGGAGGGTTTGAGATTGATTGGAGCAGAAGTTTCTTGTAGGCTTGATGGCCTACCAAAATGTCAGAACTAAGTGGACACGCCCTCTACTTTTTCACTGTTCCATTAGCCACAGTGAAATTTTGCATAGGTAATCCACCATCTCTTTGGTGTGTGGCATTGGGTACACCTGGCTTCTATTCTAGAACACGTGGAAGTTTGAAACAGGACTGGAGCAGTTGGATTCCAGAAAAGTAGAGGCTTTCAGACCTTGGGTAGAGTACTCCCTCAGAGGTTTCCTTCAAAAGTACCAACAGCAACAGCAACAATACTTAAGTTTAGTACATTTGAGTTTTAGTAGCTTAAAACTACGCGAAGACTTTCTGGACGCCCTATATAAATTGATGCAAATCAAAATAAACAGAACCAGTAAAAGGAGGTGGAATTTTGAATAGTTGAAAACCCAGTGAAAATCCTGGAGGACTGATAATTAAACATAACTCCCCTCCCCTTGGAGTAGAAAGGCAGGGGACTATTGGACAGAATATTGTCAGATACAGTCACCATATCAATTGTGTTTCTTTGACATAAAGGAATATTTGATTTTGGGTGTTGGAAGTTGAATGACTTCAATATAAAGGCAAAAGACATCAATAAAACATTTTCAGTTTAATAAAATAATATCTAAAGAATATTATTTGCAGATAAATCAATACTCTTTACACACAATAGGTACTCAATAAATATTTGCCATTTTACTAATTGGCTAAACTCTAGACAGGCCCTCATAGGGCATATGCACTATGCTCTGCCCCGTTGTATTCTATACGTTACACTTTATCATCAAGGACTTCCAAAATTTCTTTTTTCACATTTTAAAAATATAAAACATGAATACATCAACTGTTCATTTTTAATAGAGCAGAATAAATGATATTAAGTGGTAGCAGGGAGAGGATTTAGTTTAGAATGAAGCACTTCAGAATGGCGAGAGATTGTAGCCTCTAGGCGTCTAGGAATTTTCATCTAGACCTGAACTTGCAGCCAACCTAGCATCCAATGTTTGGAAGAGCAAAGAGTGACCAACATTCCAGTCTTTTAGAACGACATTTTTGATCTAACACAGGAGTAGCTGGGCTCATCTGGCTTCCTTTGCCCAAAGGAGTCATGCCTCCTTTGGATATGAACTTGGTGGGATTAATGTTATGTAGAAATTGTACCAAGAAGGGGCGGCCAGGTGGCTCAGCGAGTACGAGCACCAGCTCCAGTGTTGGGATGACCTGGAGATCGAATCCCAGGCCCGGACACTCAGCACCACACCCAGAAATAACTGGCCGTGTAACCTTGAGCAAGTTACTTAACCCCGATTGCTTAAATAAAAAAAAAAAAAAGAAATTGTACCAAGAAAAAAAAATTATGCTAACTTAATGCTCTCAGAGTGAAGTGGTGTGGTGAGAGTGTGTCCCCAAAGTGTTGGAGGGAGGGATCTTTGTACTTTTGTTCTTGCTTTCTCTTTGAAAGATAAAAAGCTAAAAAAATGACAAGAGTAGTTAAACATTAAAATAGATTTTTAATGGGGCAGCTAGGTGGTGCAGTGAATAGAGCACCGGCCCTAGAGTCAGGAGGACCTGGGTTCAAATCTGGCTTCGGACACTCAGCACAAAAACTAGCCGCATGACCTTGGGCAAATCCCAATTGCCCCTCCAAAAAGCAAAAAAAAAAAAAAAAGGTTAAAAAAATCAGATTATCATCTGTTTCAATTGGCCTTATAGATCTTATCCTTCACCATCTCTTGTCAATAAACCTTTAACTCTAGTTTTTATGCATTAAAAATAAACTTAAGTTTCATATCTACCAGAATTTTAAGAGTTCGAGGTGAAATCTTGCTGTACAATTCCTTTACAGATGAGGAAACTGGGAGCTTAATTGACTTGTCCAATGTCATGCAATCCTGTACAAACATAGGGATTATTATAGATCAGGTCTGACCATGTTGGTCAGGTATCTCAGGTTCATTGTTGGAAGGAGACAAGACACTTGCAGCTTACAGAAATTGCTGTAGCAGGGGAAGGAAATTTGGAGTGGGGAAGGGATCTAGGATACAGCTTTGACTCATGTGAGCATAGTTCTGCTGTGTTGTTGTTAGTAATGCTTCTGATCTTTGGGCAGAAATCTAAAAGAGAGACTCCAGGTCCTTATGTTCTGGATGTTTTTGTATTCAGCAAGTTCTTGAGTATTTATTGAGGAAGCTCCCTCAATAGCTAAAGCCTGAATTCCCCGAATCAATTAAATTTTAAAACTAAACTAACTTCTGTGGGTTGGGTCCTTAGAATATTGCTCCTAGCACCTAGAATGATTTCTCATGGTTCCCTCTAACCATCCAATTCTATTCCAAATCTAGACACCACGAAATCTTCCACTCTGAAACATGCCCTAGGATATACCTTTACTGGGGCCGTGGGGTGTCCCTACCACATCTTCTCACACAGCTGTACTGACAATGTCTTGAGTCAGTGAGGTTTTGTTCTGGGGACAACTAGAAGATTGGACAAGATCCTCACTGAAGGCAGCCTCCAGAATGCCCTGTATGGACTGTTTCGCTTTTCGCCTGAAATCCTTCCCCATGAAGGCATAGAACAGGGGATTAAGGCAGCTATTGGCAGATGCCAGTGCAATGGAGAGGTTGTCCAATGCCATCACTGCCTTCCCAAGTGGAGTATATGGAGATGCATACAATGACAGGACCCCAATAATATGATATGGAGTCCAGCAGACAAAAAAGGTGACTACTATCACTATAGCCACTCTCAGGGTTTTGCTCCTAGATTTAGCAAAGTGACCTCTGTTTAAACGAAAAATAATGAGGGTGTAACAGATCACCATGATGATGAAGGGCAGCAGGAAACCTACCACCAATCTTGTGATTGTGATTGCCACCAAGGTTGTTGGCAGTTGGTTCCCAATGAAATCATAATTATAAATAAAATCTGAATAATTTACTGTCACTTCAGGCATATCTAAAGGATTGCTGGAAGCCCTAGGTAAGTCAGGTAAAACAATAGGAATCTTTGGTAATTCAGAATGAGGACGTTTCTCTGGGAGTTCTGACAAATCAGAAAAGGGGTGATGACTATATGAGTTAACTGAATCCGCAGTGAATGTACTTCCAGAATGACCTCCAGTAACTTTAGTAGAGAAGAAAACATTAGAAGTTCTAGGTGTATCAGTGGTGGTAGAAGGCCAGGGATAAGTATCTCTCCTGGAAGACCAAGGATGTAAGATATCTTCCATTGTCCCAGTCAACTCAGATGTAGAAGGGTTCTCAAGTGAACTTTCTTTTACAAAGCTAGGGTTAAAGTAAATATAATCTTGTGAATCGTACTCCTCAAAGTTGTAGGTACATGTAGTATAGTTGTTGTCAGTAAAGGTTTCCCGGTACAAAAACCCAGGCATGCACATTGCAAAAGCCAGGACCCAGATGCCTGCACAGAAGGCAAAGGCCATCCTCACAGTGCGATGATTCTGGCACCATATTGGTTGGAGCACTACAACACAACGATCAAGACTGATGGCTGTCAGTAGGAAGACACTGGCAAACATATTGAGTACGATGATGGAAGGGATGAGCTTGCATAAGAGCCAACCATAGGGCCAATGCCCCTGGAGGACTATGTGAATAAGGGAGAAGGGCACAGAGAGGCAGCAGAGGAGGTCAGCCACGGTGAGATGGAGGAACCATACTGTGTTCACTGTATGCTTCATCTTCAAACCAGTCACCCAGAATACCAGCCCATTTCCTGGCAATCCCAGCAAGAAAGTGAGGCTGAAGATGGCTATGGAAATAATCACTTGGGGTTCCCTCAAGGGCTGGAGAATCAAATCAGATGAACTGGTATTGGTTAGAGTTGGAGGCATCCTGCAGATTCTGCAAAAGAAGCATAGGAAATGCAAATTCTAGTCATACCTCCTCACAGACTTCTTGTCCTTTACAAACCATTCATTGAGGGACTATCTTCTCTTCTCTACACTTTCTCTCTTGGTGAGATCATCTTCTCCTAGAGGTTCAGTTATCATTCCCAAATCGATACATCCAATCTTAATCTTCCATCTTTCAGAAGGAATACAGTCTTCTTCTCAATCCAATCTCTATTGTCTAATATGCAGTTCTCCTAAAGTTTCACAGCAAACCATCCCTTGACATTGTTAGACTAATGACAGCTCATTATCCCAAATTTTTCTACCTTCTTAATAAAGAACTCTGAAAATTTTCTGACTACAGCCTCCTATCCTTCCATCATTGACTATTCATCACTTCTCTTAAACCTCTACATCCTCACCATGATCTCCAATGCATCCAATCTTCTCTGTTCTCCCATCCAATCCATTTACCCATTCTGTGGCTTCTTTTTTTCCTCCTTTATAGCCTTGACCCAGATGTTGGCTATTTCAACTATACACCATCAACCAGAGCTGAATTCCTTCTTCCCTGTCCTATTGCCACTTTTCCAGAATCCAACCATCCAACTTCTTCCTCCCTACGCATAAGCTGCCTGTTCTTCCTGGAGAATAAATGGGGTTCACTATAAATTTGTCATCTAATTGCAACTGGGCCCTCACTGTTACATGACAACCTTTTATTCTTTCCTTATTGGCTATCATAATCTCCACACCAGCCATCGTAAAACTTCTCTCTTTTCAGACCTCCTGTACCACTTCCTCTTGGCTCCCTCATAGCAGACTTCACTTCTACTTCACTGGAAGCCACACCTCAAAATACTTCTTTACCATTCTCCATTCTCCTCTCCTTTGCTCAAGGCTCTAATGAAGCCTGATTCCTTTCACTTATGACCCTGATTTCATCTTTCCCTTTTTCTGTTGGAAGTTTGACCCTTTGGTCATTTTATCTTTTTCTCATCTTCAGTCTGTACTTGGTCACTGATTCTTTCCCTGTCTCACATCTTTTCCATCCTTAAAAAAATCTTCAATTGACACTGCCAACCCTTCAAACTATCATTCTAGTTCTCTTCTGTCTTTCAAATCCAAACTCCTAAGAAAGCTTTGTTTATACTCATTGATCCCATTTCCTTAATTCTTACTTCTCAATTCACCACTAACTTCTCCAGTACATATTCTTCTATTTTAGCTTCTATGAAACTGCTCTCTTGGTCCTACCTAATTGCTCCTTATTATCCTCTGCTATATTATCTTCCATATCTGTATATCTTCCATCTCACTAAGTGTAGAAGTCCTTCAGGCTCTATTTTGGGTCCCTTTCTCTTTTTTCTCTAGATGCATGGTCTCCTTTGGTCATTTTATCAGCCCTCATGCGTTCAATGCTCACTTCTATGGAGATGACTGAAATCTATGTGTCTAACCCCAATGGTTCTCCTAATTTCAGTCCTACATTATCAATTGCTTGCTACACATCTTCAAGTGGATGTTCCATAGACATTTCAAATTCAACATGTTCAAAGTGAAATTCATTCTATTTCCCCCCAAACCTATTTCCCCTCCATTTTTGTTGACACTGCCTTTCTTCCAATTACCCATGTTTATAACTTTGAAGTTATCCTTGACTCTTCCCTTTTCCTCAATACTGATATCTTCTCAGTTGTCAATTTTTATGTATTCTACATCTTCAACATCGCTCTCATCCATTACTTTCTCTCTATTTACACGGCCATCTTAGTTCCGATTCTTATCACCTCTTCCTTCATACAGCTACAAAATGGATGTTTCTAAAACACGGATTTGACCCTGTTGCCCTTTCACTCAAAATTCCTCAATGACTTCTCATGACCTTAGTGAAAATACAAATTCCTCATGCTTGACATTTCAGCTCTTTACTTTGTGCCTTTGCACAAATGGTCTCCCTTGTCTGAAAGGCTCGTTTTTTTTTTTTTTTTTCTCATTTCTGCCTCTTAGAATTCCTACCTACCTTCAAAGAACAACTCAGGACCATCTCCTTATGAAGTGTTTCTTCATTCTCCAGTTACTAACACCCTGTCCCTCCTCAAATAAAATTTTACAGTGGAATGCAAATTACTTGAGATAAGTAATTTGGAGGGGAATAGGAGGGCAATTTTCATTTTAGGAAAAGGGAGCAAATCATACCCTAAAGAATCTTAAAATCATCTATTTATTTTAATACATAGGATGATCTTAAAATCTCATTATAAATGAAGATTTCAACAATGACCAAATAGCTTTTCTTTTACGATGGAAAATGTACCTTAGCAGAAGAATGGGGTAAGCAATTTTGATATGGTTTAATCTTGTGACAGCAGTGGTCTTGTTATGGTCATGCTTCTACTGATAATAGGCAGAATGTCTGATTTTTGCTTTTTTTTTTTTTAGGAGGGCAAAGGCAGGGCAATAGGGGTTAAGTGACTTGACCAAGGTCACATGGCAAGTAAGTGTTAAGTGTCTGAGGCTGGATTTGAACTCAGGTCCTCCTGATTCCAGGGCTAGTGCTCTATTCACTGTACCATCTAGCTGCTCCAGAATGTCTGATTTTGACCAGGTGAAATTGGTTTGAGCTGTTTTCTTTGCCTTAAGTAAGTTTTTTGCCAGTTGAGTAAGGGATTTTGTGCCACAATGTTTCATTTTTCTTTTGTTTTGTTTTTAATTACATAACTCAAAAGAATAGACATTACTCTTATGAAACACGCAAAAGTTATAGCTTATAAAGAGCACATTTCACTGACCATTAGGGGCATTGAGGTGGCTATTGATGTAGAGAAGTCAAATGTTTCAAGTATCAATCAAGCCCATAGTGGAAAAGGATTAATTTAATTGAAGCTAAACAGACAGTGAGGTTGAAAATCCAAAACAATACCAATACTTGATCAACTCTTGCTGCAAAAATAACCTAATTAATCCTTCAAAAATAAGCAAAGACCTTTAGAGAGATCTGGTAGCTAGAGGTACTATTACTGATTCTTCCACAGTATGGCACATAGATTTATTGAAGTTGTAAGAAGAGTTTTTTTCTTTTTTAAAACTGTTTTGGAGAAGATAATACAAATACTGGATTATTGACAACTGGATAAAGGTAATTTTTACTAATGAAACTAATTTTTTCATTCAAGATTATGCCAAAAATCATTAGTATAATTAGTTCAGTTGAACCTATAAGATCTGAATATCTTCTTCAGGTTCTAAAATATCCTCCCAAAATATTTTGGAAATTTTAAGATTTTCATTGGGTCCAGATGTCCTATCTCCATTGAAGGAATGATGAACTCTGATAAACATATTGATATCCTAAGAAGTAGAACTGTTCTGTATAGAATACTGCAGCACAAACTTGCACTACACCTTACCTCATGAAAAGTTAAGAAATTTATCCAAGAGAGCTAATTCTGCTTCAACAATCTGAGAACTTTTTGACTTAAACCCCACTGAAAACCTATGAGGTACTAAAATTCCAGAGAACTGATAATGAAGCAAGCTACCCTATATTCTGACAGAAGGAAGATGGATTCAAGATATAGAAGGGGACACACATTTTTTTAAACACGATCAATGTGTAGATTTGTTTTGCTCAACTATGCTGTTTGTTGCAAGAACTTGTTTTTCTTTTTCTTTTTTTTTTCAATTGGGCTGGGGATTGATGGCGGGAGGAAGAGGCTAATGAGTGTTTTTAAAAGAAAAGAGGATCCTTTATGTATATAAAAGAAAATGCACAGAGGAGTACAGAAAGATGTTCAGAAGAAAAAAGGTAAGCAGAACAGCTCTGAAAATAAAATGTTGACATTTGCATCATTGAATGGAAATGGTTAAACCAATTGTGATACATCATGTCATTGAATATTACTAGGGCATAAAAAAATGAAGATTTCAACAATGATTAATTAGTTTGTTTTCTTTTTTTACCATTGAAAATGTACCCTAGCAGAAGAATGGGATAAGCAATTTTGATGTGGTTTAATTTTGTGACATGATAAATACAGAGAAGCATGAAAAGGCTTACTAAACTGATTCAAAGTTAAGTAAGCAGAGCCAGAAAACAATATACACAGTAACCATAATAGTATGAATGACAACCACAAAACAACAAAAGCCCACAAAAATAAAAACAATAAAAAATGAATGTTGTAAAATTATGAAGAATAAATTTGGCCCCAAAGACAAGATAGATTCTTCTTTATTCCTTTTCAATATGGGAGGAGGTTCTCAAATGTGAACTGTTGTATATGATATACAATCTATCAAAAATTTCAATGTACTAAGCTTTTTTTCTCTTCTACATTTTTTCTTTTCTTTTTAGAAATTCTATATTGTAAGAGGTGGTTCTCTAGGAGGCAGAAGGAAAAATAGGAAATCAAAACAATGTAAACAAAAGATATCAATAAAATTTATTGAGAAAACATGTTGAATTTGTTTTCAACTTTAAAAAAGAAACTATGTAATAAGTATTTATGGTTTCCTATGTAATCTTTTTTCTATTCTATTTTGTAGATGGAAATGTCCCTTTTGTGTGTGTTTGTTAAGTGAAGAATAAAAAAAGAAAAAGAAAACATGTGGGTCATAATCAAGGCTAGATTTTTAAAAGCGGATTAAAGCTATACTTAATCTATAATTTGATATGTTGTTTTATGATAAAGATTTAACAGATATGTGTCAAAATCTTGTGAACTCAGTGTCAAATTTTACAAAACAAGTAACTGCAGCAAAAGGAAGCCTTATTGCATATTCATTTTTTTAAAGATGTAAAACTTTATAAAGTTTGTTGTGCAAGTCATTACATTTAATTATTTTTACTTTCTCCCAGTTAATTTGCACACTACAGTATATGCTTCATATTTATTTATTTGTGTGCATGATTAGAAAGTAAATTCTCTGGGGCCAGTAAGTCTTCTTAATGTCTTGCACTTAGTAGGGACAAATATTTCTTGAATTGTATCAAATTAGTGGATTGAATCTCCTGAACAAAACCATATATCTTCAAATGTTTGCTGGACATTCAATTCACATCAATCCACCAAGCATTTAAGTGCTTCGTATAGTCTAAGCATTATACTGGGAGCTGGGGATAAAAAGAAAAAGAAAACTACCTGCTCTCAAGGAGCTTACATTATCTTGGAGAGAAACAACATACACACAAATTCAAAATAATTTACATGGTTGGGGGTAGATAGGAATTATTAATAATTGAGGAAAATGGGAAAGACCCCTTATAGGAGGTGAACTATGATTGAACTAGACCTCAATGAAAGGTAGAGATTTTAAGACACAGAGATGAGGAAAGCACCTTCCAGGCATGGGGGAACACTTGTACAAAGGCATAAAGATAAGAGGTAGAATGTCCCATATGGGCAACAGGTGTTACATAACCATATGGATTAATTTTGTTATTTTGTCTTTTTTTAATCCCTCATATCAATCCAAATCAAATGATTCTACCTCAATGACATCTCTTACCACTCTTTCCACTCACAATGTCTTCACCCTACATCAGGTCCTCATCACCTTTTACTTTTATTCAATTAAATAAATATATGGTTTTTCTTGTAGTCATGCAAAACATTCATAATAATCATGTTGTGAAAGAAAACATAGACAAGAAAAAAAAACTCAAGAAAAATAAAGTTAAAAAAATATGCTTCAATCTGTATTCAGATACCATCAGTTCTTTCTCTAGGGATGGATAGCATTTTTCATCACAAATCCTTCAGCGTTGTCTTGGATCATTGTATTGCTGAGAATAGCTGTTATATATGGATGATCCCAAATATCCTCTTCCCATGTAGGAATGTAAACAGTTTAAACTTATTAGGCCCCTTATTTCCCTTTTCTGTTTACCTTTTCATGATTCTCTTGAATCTTGTATTTCAAAATCAAATTTTCTTCAGTATTTTTTTGGGTCTCCTTTAGCAGGCTGTTGACTCTCTTTTCATGATTTTCTTGCATCATTCTCATTTCTCTTCCCAATTTTTCCTCCACTTCTCTTATTTGATTTTCAAAATCCTTTTTGAGTTCCTCCATGGCCTGTAAGCAATTCATATTTATCTTGGAAATCTTTCTTGGAAGCTTTTGATGCAGGAGTTTTGACTTCGTTGTCTTCCTCCCGTTTCATGCTTTGATCCTTTTTGTCCCCCAAAAAGGATTCTATGGTCTGTTTGTGCTTCCTTTGCTTGCTCATATTACCAGCCAATTACTTGACTTTTGAGCTCTTTGCCACAGTAGAACTCTACTTCCAGATTGCAGAGAGCCTTGTCCCAAATTGCTGGGGTTTTTGCAGCTGCTGAAGCTATTAGGAAGGTGCCCTCTCTGCAGCCCCTACAAGCTCAGGTTCACTGGCCACACACCCCAGGATGACCACCCAAGACCACGATCCAGATCCAAGTAGATTAAAGCAAAAGGGATTACCCTCTGAATGTTCACTTAGTCCCCCTACATCTGTAGGCTAGGAGATCTGGAGGCAGCCACATGGCAGCAACTGCAGCCTCTGCGTCTCTGCCACTTCTCACCCTGGGGGCAGGGGCCAGACTGTGCTCTTCTCCACCCAGTTCCAACAAAGTTCCTGACTGACCTTTTACTTTCTTTTTGGCATTTATAGGTTGAGAAGTCATGGAAACTGCCACCACTGCTGGTGATTCACTCTCCTGAAGTCTGCTCTGGCCACTGCTAATTGTGGCTGCCCTGGGGCTGGAACCGCATGGCTCACAAGGGACTGCGCTCAACCCTCAGCTTGGTGCAATAGATCCTTCCTGTCAGCCTGCTGGGCTGCCTTCAGTGGGAGCTTTGTTTCTCTCTGTCACTTTGTGGGTTCTGTAGCTCTAAAATTTTAGTCATTTTTTTTACATGCATTGGAGGTGGTGGGAGCTGGAGTTGTGCAGAAGTCCTATTTTTACTTTGCCATCTTGGCTCTGCCCCCAAAATAAAATTTTCTATTCAGTTCTGTTCTTTTCATCAAGAATCCTCTAAAGTCCTCTATTTCAGATCCCTGTCTATACACAAATCCAAGTCGCAGATCTTCTATTTCATTGAAGATCCATTTTTTCCCTGAAGGATTATACTCAGTTTTGCTGGGTAGGTGATCCTTGGTTGTAATCCTGACTCCTTTGCCCTCTGGAATGTCATATTCTAAGCCTTCCAATTCTTTAACGTAGAAGTTGCTAAATCTTGTGTTATCCTGACTGTGTTTCCATAATACTTCAATTGTTTCTGGCTGCTTGCAATATTCTCTCTTTGACCTAGGAACTCTGGAATTTGGCTACAATATTCCTAGGAGTTTTCCTTTGGGGATCTCTTTTGGGAGGTTACCAGTGGATTCTT
Organism: Petaurus breviceps papuanus; assembly: GCF_028583685.1. NCBI lineage: Eukaryota > Metazoa > Chordata > Mammalia > Diprotodontia > Petauridae > Petaurus > Petaurus breviceps. The sequence continues at coordinate 3,127,501 of NW_027186502.1, forward strand.
TCAATATCTACTTTACCTTATGGTTTTAGAATATCAGGGAAGTTTTTCTTGATAATTTCTTGAAAGATGATGTCTAGGCTTTTTTTTTATCATGGTTTTCAGTGAGTCCAATATATTTTAAACAATCTCTCCTGGATTTATTTTCCAGATCAATTGTTTTTCCAATGAGATATTTCACATTGTTTTCTATTTTTTCATTCTTTTGGTTTTGTTTTATCATTTCTTGGTTTCTCATTAAGTCATTTATTTCCATTTGCTCCATTCTAATTTCCAAGGAATTGTTTTTTTCAGTGAGTTTTTGGACTTTCTTTTTCATTCAGCCAATTTTTTCTATTTAAGGCATTCTTCTCCTCATTGGCTTTTTGGACCTCTTTTACCATTTGGGTTAGTCTGTTTTTTTAAGGTGTTATTTCCTTCAGTATTTTTTGTGTCTCTTTTACCAAGCTGTTGACTCACTTTTCATGATTTTCTTGCATCACTCTCATTTCTCTTCCCAATTTTTCCTCTACCTCTTACTTGATTTTCAAAATGCTTTTTGAGCTCTTCCATTGCCTGAGACCAATTCAGAGCTTTCTTGGAGGCTTTGGAAGTATGAGCTTTGACTTTGTTATCTTCTGAGTTGTTTTGATCCCCTTTGTCACCATAATAACTTTCTATAGTCAGTTTTTTCCTGTTGTTTGCTCATTTTCCCAGCTTATTAGTTGACTTTTAAGTCTTTGTTAAAGTAGGGCTCTGCTTCCAAGGTAGAGGATGCATTGTCCCAAGTTTCAAGGGGTTTGTGCAGTTATTTTGAAAGATGCTTCTAGGGACCTGTAAGTTTTCAGTTCTTCCATGGTGGTATGATCCAAGGAGAGGTGTTTACTCCTCCCCTGGCCTGTGCTCTGATGTTTTGGAGACCACAAGTACTCTTTCTGCCCTAGAACCGTGAGGAGGTCCCCACTGCACAGTAGCTGCAAGCTCTGCCTTGCTAGTACTCCTCCTCACCCTGGGAATACCACCCAGGACTCAGATCTGAGGATGGGCAAAGCAACTGAGTCCTGCCTCAATGCTAGCAAAAAGCCCCCTGGAATCTCCTTCTGACCAGTTTTTTAACTCCTTTACCATCTTTGGGCTGAGAGCTCTGGAAGTAGTCACTGCTGCTGCTGATTCAGTCACTCACAAGGCCTACATTTGATTTGCTGGGGTGGGGCTGTGCTGGCATGATCTGTCCTGGACTGCGCTCCTACGTCACTCTGGTGCAACATACCTTTCCTGCTGATCTTCCAACTTGTCTTGGTCTGGAAATTTGTTTTTACTCTGTCTTTTTGTGGGTTCTGCTGCTCTAGAAACTGGAGTAATTTTTTTATTTGCTTTTTTGGAGGGGGAAGGTAGGGCAATTGGGGTTAAGTGACTTGCCTAAGGTCACATGGCTAGTTTTAAGTTAAGTGTCTGAGGCCGGATTTGAACTCAGGCCCTCCTGACTCCAGGGCCGGTGCTCTATTCATTGTGCTACCTAGCCACCCCCTGGGGTAATTTTTAAAACGTATTTGGAAGAATTTGGGAGAGATTTCAAACAAGTCCCTGCCTTTACTCTGACATCTTGGATCCACTTCCAATAAGCATATGTTAAAAACTTACTTGGGGTGGGGCGGGGCACAGCTAGATGATTCAGTGAACAGAGTGCTGGGCCTGGAGTTGGGAAGCCCTGAATTCAAATTCAACCTTGGACACTTACTAACCATATGACCCTGGGCAAATCACTTAGCCTCTGTTTGCCTTAAGCCACTTTAGAAGGAAATGGCAAACCCCTCTATATCTTTACCAAGAAAACCCCATGCACAGTATGGTCCACAAAGTCACAGAGTCAGACACGACTCAGCAACAACAACAACAAAATGCTTACTACATACATGGCAATGAGGTCTCATTAGACTATTGCAATAGCCTTCTTACCAATCGATCTCCCTGTTTCTATCCTCTTTCCTTTCTAGCCCTTCACACATATTGCCAAAATAATCTAATCATAGATCTGACCATGTTACTCCCTATCCAGAAAATCTTCAATGCCTCCCTATTGTCTCTAGAATGAAATAAGAACTCCTTGGCCTAGCACTTAAGATGCTTCTCAGTATGGTTTCAACCTACTTTTCTAAACTAATTTCATATTATTTGATTCTTTCATTTCACATTACAACCACATTATACTACTAGTTATTTTTTTAACTCAACATGCCACTTCCCATATCAACATATTTGTATAGACCAAATCCTATGCTTGGAATGGACCCTCACTTCACTTATATTTCTCATAATTCTAATGACCCTTAAAGCCTCAGTTCAGATGTATAGCCTTTGTATAGCCTTCTCTGCTTCCTATAATTGAAAATGTTCTCTCACTCTTCATTCTGGATCCTTCCTCTGCCACCCCTATCACTCCCTGTCTTGAATCATACCTACCCATATGCAACATCAGAGTCCTCCTTCCAATTTGCCCTTAAATTCACCTTCTTCCCTCCTCCCATTGTAAGTTCCTTGAGAGCCAGGACCATTTTGTTTCTGACTTTGTACCCCTAAGATCTAATGTAGTGCCTTGAACATAATAGGCATTTAATAAATATTTGTTGAGTTTAGTTGTTTGGTCAATTATTCTCATCTCACCATAAATAGAACCAGAGACCTGACAGGATCTCAAAAGTTCATTTTGTACCTCTGTAGAGTAACACTTAAATAATCCCTCAGATATTTTAAATTACTTTTGAAAAAAATCTCCATCAATTGAAATGCAGTAACCTTCTTTGGAAGGCCCCCTCTCTTCTGCTTCTTCAATCTTTCTTCATTGTATCCCTTCTCTACTCTCTATAAACATTCTCCACGGCCCACTATATGAGAATATTTTTCTTCATGTTGCAACACTCTAAAGTCCTATCTCTTTCTTTATAGCATCACATTTCTCAAGAGTATTCTATCCTCCTGACATCTGCTTCTTCACCAGCCTTTCATGCTTTAACTCCTTGAAGTCTGGTTTCTTCCTCACTACTACATTGAAATTGCTCTTTCACAGGTCATTAATAACATCCTGGTCAACAAATCTGATCATTTTCCCCTCAATTCTTGTCATTTTTAACAGCATGTGACACTGTTGCCCATCCCGTCCTCTTTAAACTCCCAAATTTGGCTTCTGTTACCTTGGCATGTCTTGGTTCTTTCCTTACCCCATTGTTGGACACTCTCCAAGGTTCTACTTTCAGCCTGTTCTCTTTCTATATGCTATTCCTCCCTGATGTTATATGATCCTGCATATTCTACATCATTGTGTAGTTGATTATTGAATAGACATCTTCAGTGCTGACCTCTGAACCAAGGTTCAATCTTGCCTTTACAACTACTTACTGAATATTGCCACTTCTGTATCTTGCTGGCACCTCAAACTCAACACATTTAAAACAAACTCATATTCCATCTCAAATTGACTCATACTGCTGGTTTTCGCTTTTCTCTTAACATCACTACCATTTTTCTAATCAGTTAGATCTTAGACTTTGAAATAACTTCTATGATTTTTCCCTTCTTCAACAATCCATATCCAATCACTCTAAAAGCCCTGTTTATTTTCATTTGTCACATTTCTTTCCATTTTCAAGACGATCAAACTAGCTCAAACCATGGCCACCATTATTTAATATCTGTATCATCTCAATAAACTTCTAACTATTCTTTGAGTATTGCCTCCCTCCACTATAAACAGGGGTGTATTGGTAAATGTTTAACAATCAGCTATATGAAAAAAAGTACAAATGATACACTAAGTTTAATCTGCAATGTTAACATTTTTCCATCACTTTCTAATGTCTAGACAATCAGCAAAACAACAAATTCAGTCCAGATTTGTAATGTATGCCTGTTTCTGATGTATAAATACTCACATGTAAAATTTAAGTCAGCTCTAACAAGATAGTTGGAACTGGCTCTAGCATACTTTTATCTAATTAACTACCCTGAACACTAATGTCAGAGTAGTCTTCCCACAGTGCTTTTGAGCTTTTGAACACATCGTTTCCTCACTCAAAAAGACTTTGGTAACTCCCCAGTGCCTGATGGATAAAGTTCAAGCTCCTTTTGATATTTAAAACACACCACAATTTGACTACAATCTACTTTTCCAGACTTTTTCTACTATCTGGACACATTAGATGAATCATTATTCATTGTGTATATCTATGTATATATATATATGTTCATATATGATATATTATGATATATGACATATTATACATATACACATATATCTAAATATATTTGTATATCTATACTCTACCTATATCTATGCATATATTGATATGTATATATATGTTTATGTATCTGTGTATATCTATATTTTATGTATCTATATCTCTACCTCTATCTCTATATATCTATATTATCTATATTCATATCTATAACTAGATCTCTTTTTCTATCTATAGCTTTACTTGTATCTTTCTTTTGTGCTTTCTAGCTTGGAAAGAGGCAGATGATGTTTAATCAGAAGGATTAGGTTTGAGTCCAGACTCTCCCACTTAACAGCTGTGTAACTTTGAGCAAGTTACTCAATCTCTCTCATTCTTAGTTATTCAATCTATAGAATAGGGACAGTATTATACAGATTATATATCCCATAGAATTATCATGAGGAACAAATGAAATATCATGTGCAAAATATTTTGAAAACATTAAAGAAAAATCAGCTATTATAATTATTACTAGTTTTTCAAGTAATGCATCAAATGCCAATTCCTCCATGAAGCTATCCTTCACCTAGAAGAGATTGTTTCCTACTTCAACCTCTTTTACTTCTTTATGCCACTCATAGAATCATAGATTTTAGGAAAGGAAAATTCATGATTGGCTAGCTCAACCCTTTTATTTTCTAGTTGAGGAAACTAAGGCTTAGAGAGATGAAGTGACTTTCTCAAAATCACACAGGCAGTAACAAGCAGAGTTGGGATTTGATTCCAGATCTTTGGACCTCCAAACTAGCATTCTTTCCCCTATTTCATACTGCCTCTCTGGCACCAATCACATATTGTTTAGTCTTATAGTTATTTGTGTAGCTTCCTCTTCAACCCTTCTTGACTTTAAGTCTTTTTGGGTTAATAACTGTGCCATTTACCTTTATATTTATATAGTTCTGGCATGATATTATATATATAGTAGTTCTCAGGATTCGTTAAATAAATGCATTCAAAAAATTTTTTTTCATTAAGTCAAATTTTCTTTTTGGCTCCCCAAAGCTCCTTGAGTTACAACATAAGTTCATTTTCATAGCCTTAACGCTGCCTCACCAAGTTTCAAGATGCTGACTTATCAAGTTTCCCTTTGCTCCTTTCTTCTCTTTTTTTTTTTTAGTTCCTTATTTTAATCTAGTATGTCAACATTTTCCCCTTTTTTAGATGTTCCAAAGATATTTTTGTAAATTGAAAACATTTCTGCTGAACTGGCAAATGCTAACACCAGGGCATTTGATCATTAGTAAACTGGATGGACTATACTGAGTCAAGAAGTTCACTGACAAAGAAACACGAAAGGTCCCTTTCACTTAAAATCTATGATCCTATGAGTGGCATAAAGAAATGTCCTTTCCAACTCTGATGATTGAATTCTCTAATTCTGTCTCATGGTTCTACTAACTCAGCTCTGAGTCTCACCAATGTTTCTTCCACCCTAAAATACAGGTACTCATAGTCCAACAAAGAATTAAGGAAATAGTACATTAGAAACATCAGAGCAGAAAGGATATTAGGATCAAGCAGGCGGGGGCGGAGAGGAAAAGAAGGGAAAGCAACTACCTAATTTTAGTCAAAGTGGAATGACAAGGATTGGAGAAGAAACAAGCTAGTAACTCAGAAGACACTGAGTGACATAGAATACATACTGTCATATATTTTTTTGCCTTTTGGAAGGCAATTGGGGTTAAGTAACTTGCCCAAGGTTACATGGCTAGTATGCTCTCTTAAATAATATATATCTTCTTTACAGAAAAGAAATATTTTAAGGACCAGGATTAAAATGACAAGTTTTTAAACATCAGACCCAATTTATTTTTACATATCTATATTTTACTTTGGTGGGTAGAGAGAAGGGGCAAGAAAATGTTCTTATGGTAAAGTCCCTTTGAAAAATTTAGTCATTTTGAATATTTAAATTTTATTTTTTAGCCTGGTAACTTAAAAATAAATAAAAGCCTAAAACCCAATGTCTCCATTGTTTGGAAGAAGCAGTGGTGAGAGAAAAATAGTGTAAGTTATGCACTGATTAAATGAGAGAGGAAATAGGCAATGGAAAGAACAGAAGATAAAAAAAGAGAGGGGCAATGTCTAAAGGAAGATTATAGACTATCAAGGAGTTGGGAGAAATGAAGCCCAATGAAATGGGAGCAATGAAAACTTGAACGTGAGAGAGAATTAGTCTTGCTAGAGAAAGGCATAAGACATAAGAGATACAGAGTTTCCCAGGATAAACTGATTAAGGAAAAAAGACACTTAGGAGTTCATGGAAGAAATGATCGTGATGGGAATGAAGAATGGAAAGAAAGACATAAGGAAATGGAAAGACCCAAACAAGTGAATCTAAGTTGCTTACCAAAGGACAATCAATAGCTTGTTTGTAGTTGCGAGCAGGATTCAGTCTAAATCTAGAAGTCCTCGCCACATCCCTCTCTGGCTCTCACCAGAGAGTATATATTTGGTGCATTTAGGAACTATGGTTTTTTTTTTCCCTAGTGAACAATAGTGTGTGTGTGTGTGTGTGTGAGTGTGATTGTTTTTAAAGGAGTCATCTCTGGCGCCTTGCTTTGTGGTATAATGTAACAGGAAGGGTCAAAATGAGTAATCTCCAAATTTTGCAATTTTGCTCAGATAAGAGAGGTAGAAGAAGAGGGGGAGTCGTTAGAGGAAGAATTAGGTGTGGTCCTAAAAAATGAGGAAATCTGTTATCAGATATGAATTTTACATATGTGTATATTCCAGGGGGATTCTATATTGAAGCACACATACATATAATAAAGTTTTTGTATTCAAACACACAGAATTATTTTTGGTTAGACTGACGGGAATAAAAGATCACTGATTCCAGCTTAGTTTCCTGAACACATTGCATAAGGTCATTGGTTGTATCTAAGTAGTGTTGTTTTGCTTCTTTAGACCCAATGAAATATTATGAAGATTGGAAAAATAATTGCCAGTTTTTTCCTTTGATTCCTCTGGGATAAAGCACCTAGAGAAATGTAGCACTCCAACCCCTATGTGGAACCTCTCTAGACAAGGTACCCCAGGTTCAAAGTAGTCTGTGGCTCCATATCCACTCAAAACCATAGCTCCAAAGTACCAAAGCATTTACTTTTAAAACTACTCTGCCAGAGGACACAATTGACTCAAAGCCAATGAAATGGCCTAATGGAAAAGAATTTTGGTATTGATAATATTTTCCTTACCAAAAGGTGAGTTCTTTTGGAACATAGAATAGCTATAATCCACTTGTGATCTCCTGAAAGAAACTCCAAAATGAAAACTCTCAGGAACACTAAAGTCAAAATCTAGATTTTCCAGGTCAAAGAAAAATTATTACAAGCATCTAGAAAGAAAGAATTCAAGTAATGAGGAGCCACAGTCAAAGTCACACATGATTTAGCACTCACCACTATAAAATAATTGAGAGTTTAGAATGTCATCATATTCCAGGATGCAAATGATACATGTTTGCAAGCCAAGAATAATCTATCTAGCTAAACTGAGTGTAATCCTATAGAGAAAAATTTGACTTTTAATAAAATACATGACTTCTAATAATTCTTCAAGACCAGAGGAGTAGAAATGTTTAATTGCAAACACAGGTATTCTAGAGAAACATAAAAATGTTAGCACAAATAAACAATCATAAGGGACTAAACAACTAAACAGTTTACATACTAATTTGGGTAAATAATGCATGCTTCCACTCAGAACCCTATTAACATCAAAGGTTATGGAAGTGTAATTAAAGACTGGTCCTGGGAGTGGTTTTGTTATGTTTGATTATCTTTTTTTTTTTTTGCCTTTTGGAGGGCAGTTGGGGTTAAGTAACTTGCCCAAGGTGACACGGCTAGTATTTTTGTGTGGGTGTTAAGTGTCTGAGGCCAGAACCGAACTCGGGTCCTCCCGACTCTGGGGCCGACGCTTTACTCACTGCGCCACCTAGCTGCCCCTTGATGATCTTAAAAGAAGACTAGATGAGGAGGGGAAGAGGAATACCCTCTGGAGGGAAGGAAAGGAAGGTTAAGGAAAATTCTCTCACTTAATATGGGTCCACAAAAAAGGAGGAAGGGGTGAAGGGAGCAGTTGATACTGATGTGGATATAAAGGTGCCCTAAAGATTAATAGTAATGACTACTTTCCTGGGCCCCCTGAGGGGCTTTAAGGCTCATTCTTAGCCCATCCTGTAACTTGAGGGTGCCTTAGTGCCCCTTCCCCTTATCTCAATATACCATGCAACCTGTACCAAAAGAATTGCTTTTGTTCCCCTTATGCTGTGTTCCCCAACCTGTGTCACTCATCTTCCCCATCCTGTGTCATGACAACCTTTCCTTATGTTGCAAGCAACCACCTTCCTCACACTGTTTGTACCTATCCGGTCCCCAAATCTCCAAGCCCCATTAGAAACCCTAAAATTACATCATCATCCTATAGGCTATGTAACTTTGTGTGTATATAAGTCTGGTCTTTTCCCTATATCAATGCCTTTGTTTAGCTCTTTGCTAAGTCTCAGGCCTGCATGCTTTTTTTGTCAATAAAACTCCCTTTGGCTAAAGAGAAGGTCTGATTGAATTTTTTCAAAACTGAACCAGCTCTCCCTACTCTGACTTCGTCATTTTGGTACTGAAACTCCGGAGTCCAAATATTAATTGGACTCTGAGGATCTTCTCCTAGCCACTGTGATAACAGGTAAGCAGCCTTTTCTTTGTTCTCTTTCCCGGACCTTTCTGCTCCCACTGTCTCCCTAGCAGCGAGACCCCTGGAGTGCCCAGACACTGCCAGCGGCGTCTGAAGTTCCACTGACTTCTGGGTGGTCAGTTGGACTGTGAACCCTCGTATGAGGGTACACCCTTGTGCTGGGTCAATCACATTTGTTTTCTCCCTTCTGTCCTGGAACACTGGGACAAGTGGTGAGAGGTTGCTAGGAGACTGCTAGGAGGGAAATTCGGGGAGATCTTAAGGAAAAGTGCCTAGTGTTCCATTGTAACACAGCTTGCCCTCAAAATAATCTAGAAAACTGATTTGTGAAGGGGATTGCTAAGCAAAACAAGCTTAGCAAAAATTTGGTTTCCAAAACTTAAAAGAAAAGCACCTTGCTCTGCTTGAGTGAACTTTTTACCCTGTGTTGTTCCTTCCCCTCCCTCGTGGAACTTAGGGGTGGTGGGCCTCTGTGCCTGGTTTTATTGGGGGTCCCTTAACCCGGGTTTCTAGGTCTCTGTACTCTATGTCATTAACTTAAACTTTATATGCATTTTCTAGTCTTTTCTTTAAAGTGCTAAGAGTATTGGGACTTAGAAATTAAAATGTTACCACTAGTGATTATGAATGCAGATTTGATTTGCTCAACCCTGTGTAAAGTCTTCTGTGTAGCAGGGAATTTCAACTAAGTTCTTAAAGGCCTGGTAAGCTTTGTTATTGTGATAAGGCTAGTTTAATTGGGAATGTTCATGCCTTACAGGGAAAAAAACTGAACTTCCTCCCCAAGGTAAACATCTTTGGGTATTTAGGAATTTGTGATTATTGAGAATTTTGGTTTTGTGGCACTTTGGGATTTGTGATGCTTAAAAGACATTTTATACAACTTGGTTTTGATAAATCCCAATCTTTAAGGTTTCCATCTAATTTATTTTATGAAAGTTTAGTGATTATTTTCTTTAACATCAGGATAAATTGTAAACTTTTTGTTTTAGAAAGGGAAATCCTTTTTACAAAGAAATGTTTTGCAAAATCTTTTTGTGTGATTCTAAGACCTACTAAATTTTCATTTGCAAGCAAATTTGTTCCAATAATTTGGTACTGATAGCAATTACATTAAAACCTATTGTGGGGGGTGGCTAGGTGGTGCAGTGAGTAAAGTGCCGGCCCAGAGTCGGGAGGACCTGAGTTCGGTTCCAGCCTCGGACCCTTACACACACACACACACACACACACACACACACACAACTAGCCGTGTAACCTTGGGCAAGTTACTTAACCCCAATTGCCCTCTAAAAAAAAGGCAAACAAAAAAAACCTACAGTGAATTTTCTAAGTTTCCCTCCTAGGATTGTTGTAGCCTTTAATAGGTGCTTTCAGAAAAACAGTCTTAGTTCATGCTTCAGGTATCCTAAGAAAGGGCATTAGTCTGGTGACTGTTGATCTAAAAAGTTCAATGTCCCACTCTAAATTTTAAGGGATGGGCATAGAAGTGAAAAGTTAGAACAGCTAAAAATGGTTTAGCAGATTCAAAGGTTTGCAACTGATCTTTAAGGAGTTTTGAAACCCCTCCTGCCACCCCCCCCCCCCCCCCATCACTCCCTTTCCCCCACTTCCTCCCCCTTGAGTCCAGAGGGTATCTCAGTAGAATTGTAAACAGCCCTGGAGTTTTTGTATTAACTCCTCTAATCCCAGATCAGATTAGGAAAAGAGAGTTTCACTCTTCTCCCCACCTGCAAACTCACCTTCCCCCACCTGGCAAAAGAAATGTGGGGGAAGATGCATCACCTAACGGTGAAGGCTGGTAATGGCCCTGAGCCCCTGCCGCCAAAAGCCAGGAAGTGCCTCTTGTGAGGTAAGAAGCCAGCAGTCATCTGCCCTGGGTAAGAGAGTTCATCCTTCTTTTGACTATAGCTTATGAAAATTATAAGATTGTTGGTTATGTTTTAATGCTAAAACCTAAAGCTGGTAATTGATTGCTGTGCGTGTGTATTGTAGGGGAAAGAGGATTCTGCTCATTCAGAGCAGTCCTTAGGGCTAGTCAAAAGCACAGCCCATAGCAGCTGTATCCTATGGCGTGGAAAACGCAGCTCCTCAGGGGTCCCTCTCCATCCTCCTAATTTTATAAGATTGCCAAAGAGCTTGTTTGGGTTATGGAGTTCCTAAATAAGGAATTTGGCATGCTGAGAATTTGCAAGTATGCAGAAATGATCTCTAATGATTGACTTTTGCACGAGGACAAGTTTAAATTTTGAGATGAGTCCTGGTAAAATTCTTGATCAGTGAAACTTGCCATCTGAGGTAAAAGCTCTTGGGACTATAATGGATTTTATTTTGAGTTGTCTGATAGATCATAAAAATCTATCATTAGTCAATACTCAATAATCCACTCTTTCCTTACTCCAATCCAGTCTCAACGCAGCTACCAAAGTGATTTTCCTAAAGCTCAGGTCTGACCACGTCAACCCTACCTCCCCAGCCCCCAGTCAATAAACTCCAGTGTCTCTTCTTGCTTCTAGGATCTAATACAAAATGCTCTATTTGGCATTCAAAGTTCTACTTCTCTAGTGTTCTTACATTTTACTTCTCACCATATACTCTGATTCTGTGACACTGACCTCCTGGCTATTCCAGAAACAAGATACTCCATCTCTTGACTCCTGGCAGTTTTTCTGGCTCCCTCCAATGTTTGGAACACCCTTCCTCCTCCACTCTGACTACTGGCTTCCCTGGCTTCTTCTGTTTTTATTTTTTATTTTAAAGCAATTGGGCTTAAGTAACTTGCTCAAGGTTACATGGCCAGTTATTTTGTGTGGATGCCAAGTATCTGAGGCTGGAACCGATCCCGGGTCTCCTGATGCTGGGGCCGGCACTCTTACTCACTGTGCCACCTGGCCACCCCTTCTTCTGTTTTTTTTTTTTGCTTTTTTTTTGGAGGGGCACTTGGGGTTAAGTGACTTGCCCAAGGTCACATGGCTAGTTTTTTGTGTGTGTTAAGTGTCTGAGGCCAGATTTGAACTCAGGTACTCCTGATTTCCTGGCTTCTTCTAAATCCCAACTAAATTCCTACCTCCTACAGGAAGACTTTCCCAATCCCTCTTAATTCTAGTGCCTTCTCTCTGTTAAAAATTTCCTATATATCCTGTATATAAATTGTTTTATATATATTTGTTTGCATGTTGTCTTCCCCATTAGATTGTAAACTCCTTGTGGGCAGGGATTGCCTTTTGCCTCTTTTTGTATTCTCAGTGCTTAGAATAGTGCCTGGAACATAATAGATACTTAATAAATGCTTGTTGGTTGATTGGGAAGGAAAAGGGGGGAATTAGAAGGAAGGCAGGTTGAGGGAGGGATGAGTCCTAAGCAAATATACTCTAAGGCTGTACAAAAATATTTATAGCAGCTCTTTTTTGTGACGTCAAAGAACTGGAAAGTGTATACACACATATGTCATGGAATACTATTCTTGCCACTGGCTCTCTCTTCCACCGGTGTCTGCTGTGTGTTCAATGCTGTCAGGTCCCAGGTTTAGCTGTATCCCTAGATACCAAGCACTGAACTCTTTGAGGCTATCCAGGATGACTCATATCAGCCTACTACAGACTTTCAGAGCTCCACAGGGACTATGGGCAGAGCCTTAGACAAATGGCTGGCTTGGTCACAAAGTCCTTTAGAAGTTTCAGAAGAGATGAAACAAGAGATAAAAATAATGTAAATGAAATAGGAGAACCAAAAGAAAGAATTGGAAAGGGGATGAGAAACTTAGTCTGGAGGGCATAAAAATCTGACTCAATCATAGACTCCCTGAAAATTAGAATGGATTAAACAGAAATCTATTTAATTAGAAGAAAATGTAAGGTAATAACCAACTGACCTAGAAATAGAACAAAGATAGATAAAGAATCATCAGACAACCCAAAATCATGAATGAGTTTTAAAAAGTGGGTGTCATATTTCAAGAAATCTTAAATGAAAACTACTCAGACTTATTAGAATGAGAGAGCAAAGTGAAAATGCAAATAATTCACTAGTCATTTGCTAAATGAAACCCAAATATGAAAACTTGCACAAATTTTATTGCTTGAATCCATGAGATCTTCCAGGTTAAAGAAACAATACTGTGAATAGCCAGAAAGAATTAAAGAACCAAGAATCACACAAGATTAGTCTATAAAGTATGAATGTGCATGTATAATTAATGTCATATTGTCTGGCTTCTAAATGGGTAAGGGAGGGGCTGGAGGGAAGAGAATTTGGAACTCAAAATAAAAAAATGAATGTCAAAAATAATAAAAGTAAAAACATAATTGGAAAACATTTAACAAAATAAAAATATGATAAAGTATTAAAATAAGATATTTGGAAGCCTAACTACCAAAACATACATAGGAACTTATGAATATAGCTATAAATCACCTTTTACAGAAATAGAGACAGGCTTAAATAACTGGAAAAACAATCACTACACATAATTAGACCATGCCAGCATAATAAAAATGATAATACTATCTAAATCAAATTTACTTATTGAGTACCATGCCAATCAAAATTCTAAAGGCTTACTTTTAGAGTTAGGGGAAAAAAAGGAATCTGGAAAAACAAAAAGTCAAGAATCTTAAGGAAAATAATAAAAAAAATGTTGGAAGAAAGGAGGTCAGGCATCACCAGATCTCCAATTATATCACAATGCAGCAATAATTAAACTGTTTAGTATAATTAAAAAAAAATAGAAATCTTGATCAGTGGGACAGATTAGGTACTCAACGTACAGAAGCAAATTAACATAAGTAGTACTGTGTTTAATGAACGCAAATGCCTTAACTACTGAGGGCTCACTGTTTGACAAAAACTATTGAGAAAATTGGGAACCAATCTGGCAGTCATAGGTTGAGACTAATAGCTCAAACCCAAGCCAAGATTGACTCAAAATGGATAAATGACTTAGATATAAAAGGTCATACCATTAACAAATTAGAGGAACAGGGAAAGATATATCTTTCACAACTATGGATTGTGCAAACAAGGGATAAGAGAATCACAGAAAATAAACTAGACAATTTTGATTAAAAATTGTTAAAAAGATTAAAAAGTTTTTGTGCAAACAAAATCAAGATATTTAAATTTGAATGGAAACAGTTAACTTTTAAAATCTTTGCAGCATATTCCTTTTTTAAAGTGCTGATATCTCATATAATTCTAAAAAACTGATTCAAGTATAGAAGAATAAGACCCATCCCCCAAGAGATATATGATCAAGGAATATGAATATGAATAAATAGTCTTCAAAGGAAAAATTCAAACTATCAAAGCCATATGAAAAATTCTCCAAATCAAGAAAAAGAAAAGAATGTCATTCAAGCATTGCTTTCTTTTTTCTTTTGGTCTTTATTAATTTGTTTACTTTTAGTTTACAAGATTCATTACCACAATTCCTTGACTTTCAAACCCCCCTCCTCTTCCCCCCCCCCACCCCACCCCGTGGCATACAATCCAGTATAGTATCTGCAAATACTTTCACATTAGGCATTAGTCAGGAATGGGAAAGAGGAAACAAAACCAAACAAGAAAAAGAAAAAGGGCAGGTAGTTTGCTTCAATCTGGGTTTAATCTCAGTTCTTTCCCTGGATGCAAACATCTCTCTCCATTATGAGTCTTTTGGGTTTAACTTATGTCTCTGGATTGCTGAGAAGAGTTGAGTTTATCAAAGTTGGTCATCACACGTGCGCTGTGTCTGTAATTGTGTACAAATTCCTCCTGGCTCTACTCTTCTCGCTCAGCATCAGTTCGTATAAGCCTCTCTAGGTAAATATGAAGTCCATCTGCTCCTCATTTCTTATTGCACAATAGTATTCCATATAACATGCATATACCACAACTTGTTCAGCCATTCCCCAATTGATGGGCACCCCCTTAATTTCTAATTCTTTGCTACCACAAAAAGAGCCGCTATAAATATTTTTGTACATATGGGTCTTTTTCCCACTTCTATGATCTCTTTGGGATACAACCCTAGAAGCTAGGTCAAAGGGTATGAAATTATTTATAGCCCTTTGGGCATAATTCCAGATTGCTTTCCAGAATGGTTGGATCAGTTCACAACTCCACCAGCAATGCATTAGTGTTCCAATTTGTCCACATCCTCTCCAGCATTTGTCATTTTCCTGTTTTGTCATCTTAGCCAATCTGTCTGGTGAGATGTGGTACCTCAGAATTGTTTTGATTTGCATTTCTCTAATCAATAGTGATTTAGAGCATTTTATCATATGATTATAAATATCGTTATATGCTTATAAATATATTTAATTTCTTCCTCTGTAAACTGCCTGTTCATATCCTTTGACCATTTATCAATTGGGGAATGACTTGTATTCTTATAGATTTGACTCAATTCTCTGTATATTTTAGAAATGAGTCCTTTATCAGTGACATAGGTTGTAAAAATTCTTTCCCAATTTTCCACTTCCCTCTTAATCCTGGTTACATTGGCTTTGTTTGTACAGAAGCTTTTCAATTTAATGTAATCAAAATTATCCATATTGCATTTTATAATGCCCTCTAATTCTTATTTGGTCATAAAGTCTTCCCCTCTCCACAAAACTGACAGGTAAACTATTCCTTGCTTTCCCAGATTGTTTAGAGTATCAGCCTTTATACCTAGATCATGCGCCCATTTAGATTTGATTTTGGTATATGGTGTTAGATAATGGTCTATGCCCAGTTTCTGCCATAATATAATCCAGTTTACCCAGCAGTTTTTGTCAAATAGTGAATTCTTATCCCTAAAACTGGGGTCTTTGGGTTTATCAAACAGTAGATTACTATACTCATTGACTGCTGAGTCTCGTGTACCCAATCTATTCCATTGATCCACTACTCTATTCCTCAGCCAGTACCAAGTAGTTTTGATGACCGCTGCTTTATAATACAGATTAAAATCTGGTATAGGTAGTCTACCTTCCCTAGCATTTCTTTTCATTAATTTCCTTGATATTATGGACCTTTTGTTCTTCCAAATGAATTTTGTTACTATTTTTTCTAGCTCTATAAGGTAGTTTTTTGGTAAACTGATTGGTATGGCACTAAATATATAATTTAATTTAGGTAAAATGGTCATTTTTATTATATTAGCTCGACCCAGCCAGCAAATGATGTCTTTCCAATTAGTTAGATCTGACTTTATTTGTGTGAAAAGTGTTTTGTAGTTGGTTTTGGGTTTGTTTTGGCAGGTAGATGCCCAAATATTTTATAATGTCTACAGTAACTTTAAATGGATTTTCTCTTTCTATCTTTAGCTGTTGAATTTCATTAGAAATATACAGGAATGCTGAGGATTTATGTGGGTTTATTTTATATCCTGCAACTTTGCCAAATTTATTTGTTGTCTCAAGTAGTTTTTTTACTTGATTCTCTAGGATTCTCTAAGTATATCATCATATCATCTGCAAAGAGTGATAGCTTGGTCTCTTCTTTGCCTAATTTGATTCCTTTGATTTCTTTTTCTTCTCTAATTGCTACTGCTAACATTTCTAGTACCAGATTGAATAAGAGGGGTGATAGTGGACATCCTTGTTTCACCCCTGATCTTATTGGAAATGCTTCTAGCTTCTCCCCATTACATATAATACTTGCTGATGGCTTTAAATAGATGCTACCTATTATTTTAAGGAAGGCTCCATTTATTCCTATTCTTTGTAGTGTTTTTAATAGGAATGGATGTTGTATTTTGTCAAAAGCCTTTTCTGCATCTATTGAGATAATCATGTGGTTTTTGCTAGTATTATTGTTGATATGATCAATTATACTGATGGTTTTCCTAATATTAAACCATCCTTGCATTCCTGGAATAAATCCTACCTGATCAAAGTATATTATTTTTGTGATAAGTTGCTGTAGTCTTTTTGCTAATATTTTATTTAAAATTTTTGCATCTATATTCATGAGGTAGATTGGTCTATACTTTTCTTTCTCTGTTTTATCTCTTCCTGATTTAGGTATCAGTACCATATTTGTGTCATAAAAAGAATTTGGTAGGACTCCTTATTCACTAATTTTCCCGAATAGTTTGTAGAGTATTGGAGTCAATTGTTCTTTAAATGTTTGACAGAATTCACAGTAAATCCATCTGGCCTTGGAGATGTTTTCCTAGGGAGTTCCCTGATGACTTGTTCTATTTCTTTTTCTGAGATGGGGTTATTTAAGTAATTTACTTCCTCTTCAGTTAATTTGGGCAACCTATATTTTTGTAAATATTCATCCATTTCACTAAGATTGTCAAATTTATGTGCATACAACTGGGCAAAATAATTCCTATTATTGTTTTAATTTCCTCTTCATTGGTGGTAGGTTCACCCTTTTCATTTTTGATATTCATAATTTGGTTTTCTTCTTTCTTTTTTTTATCATATTGACTAAGGGTCTATCAATTTTATTGTTTTTTTTTTCATAAAAACAGCTCTTAGTTTTATTTATTAAATCAATAGTTTTCTTAATTTCAATTTTATTAATCTCTCCTTTGGTTTTCAGTATTTCTAATTTAGTATTTAATTGGGGATTCTCAATTTGTTTTTTTTTTCTAGCTTTTTAAATTGCATGACCAATTCATTTACCTCTCTTTTCTCTAATTTATTCACGTATGCACTCAGGGATATAAAACTTCCCCTAAGAACTGCCTTTGCTGCATCCCACAAATTTTGATATGTTGTCTCATTATTGTCATTCTCTTGAATGAAGTTACTGATTGTTTCTATGATTTCTTGTTTGACCCACTCATTCTTTAGGATTAAATTGTTTAGTTTCCAATTAGTTTTTGTCTCTTTCCATGGCCCTTTATTGCATATGATTTTTATTGCATCATGATCTGAGAATGATGCATTTATTATTTCTGCCTTTCTGCACTGAATTGTGAGGTTTTTATGTCCTAGTACATGATCAATTTTTGTGTATGTGCCATGTACTGCTGAGAAGAAGGTATAATCCTTTTTATCCCCATTTAGTTTTCTCCAGAGATCTATGATACCTACCCTCTCTAAAATTCTGTTCACCTCCTTAACTTTTTTCTTGTTTATTTTGAGGTTGGATTTATCAATCTCAGAGAGGGGGAGATTAAGGTCTCCCACTAGTATAGTTTTGCTATGTATTTCTTCCTCTAATTCCCTTACCTTCTTCTCTAGGAATTTGGATGCTATACCACTTGGTGCATATATGTTAAGTAATGATATTGCTTCATTCTCGATGGTGACTTTTAGCAGGATACAGTTTCCTTCCTTATCTCTTTTAATTAGAGCAATTTTTGCTTTTGCTTTATCTGAGATAAGGTTTGCTACGCCTGCTTTTTTTTTTTTACTTTAGCTGAGGCATGATATATTTCACTCCAACCTTTTACCTTTACCCTGTGTGTATCCCTCTGTTTCAGATGTTTTTCTTGTAAACAGCATATTGTAGGATTATGATTTTTAATCCATTCTGCTATCCACCTCCGTTTTATGGAAGAGTTCATTCCATTCACATTCACAGTTATGATTATTATCTTTTTCTTTCCCTCCCCTGTTAATGCTTATATTTTTATCCCCTTCTCCCTTCCCCTCCTTAATAGTTTTCCTTTTGACCACCGCCTCCCTCAGTATTCCCTTATCAGCCCCCCTCCCTTTTCCTCCACTTTCCCCTTACTTCTTCCCTCCCTACTAACCATGCCCCCCCTTTCATAGCCCTTCCCCCTCCTACTGCCTGTAGGATATTTTTATACTTAATGAAGTATGTTATTTCTTCTTCACACCAAGAGTGACAGGAACAAATCTCATATGAAACTCCTCTCCCTCCTCTCTTTCCCTCTAATATAATACATTTTGCATCTCTTCTCCATAGAGTCCTATGCTTAACTGGTTGTTATTCCCTCCTTGCACCAGTCCCAATGAGGGAAAAGCTCATATAATACCCATCTCCTTCCTTTCTTTTCCTCTGCTATATTGTTTTTATGCCTCTTTGTGTGGCATAATTTACCCTTTTCCACTTTATTCATTCCTCTTCTTCCATTGCAGTCTTTTTGTAGCCCTTAATAAGATTTTTTTAATCATCATTTTGTGTAATTTACACTCATACCCTCTACTTGTCTATAAACAGTTTGCTCTTATTAAATAACAGGGTGTGTGTGTTTGTGTGTGTGCGTTTTCCTTGTTTACCTTTCTATGTCATTCTTGCATCTAGTAATTGGAGGTTGAATTTTCCATTGACCTCTGGCTTTTTCATCCGAAAGGTCTGGAAATCTGTTATATCATTGAATGACCATCTCTTTGCCTGGAAGAATATGCTCAGTCTCACTGGGTAGGTGATCCTTGGTTGTAACCTGATCTCTTTTGCCTTGTGGAAAATTGAATTCCACTGCCTCTGATCTTTCAGTGTAGAGGCTGCCAAATCCTGTGCGATCCTCACTGTGGTTCCTCGATATTTGAATTGTTTCCTTCTGGCCACTTGAAGTATTTTCTCTTTTACCTGGTAGTTCTTGAGTTTGGCCACAACATTTTGAGAACTTTTCAATTTGGAATCTCTTTCAGCAGGTGTCAGGTGAATTCTCTCGATTTCTGTTTTACCCTCAGGTTCTAGTATCTCAGGGCAGTTTTCCTTAATGAGCTCTTGGAGAATGTTGTCCAGGCTCATTTCTTCATCATGATTTTCTGATAGGCCTATGATTCTCAGGTTAGCTCTCTTGGATCTGTTTTCCAGGTCAGTTATTTTTCCATTGAGATATTTTACCTCTTTTTCTAATTTTTCATTCTTGTTGTTTTGTTTGATTAATTCTTGGTTACTCATAGAGTTATTTGTTTCAATTTGGTTGATTCTGGTTTTTAGCCAATCATTTTCCTTGGTTAGTTTTTGGAGCTCCTTTTCCATATCATATACTTTTCTTTTTAAGGAGCTGTTTTCTTCATTATAATGTTTTTCTACTTCTGCAGTTTTGATTTTAAAAGAATTATTCATTTTGTCTTCTATCTCTCTCATTTGGTTTTCAAAGTTCCTTTTGAGCTCATCTAGGAGAGCTTCCTGTGCTTGGGACCCGTTCCCTGTTGATGTTTCAGCTGTGGGTGTGGAGTCCACATTGTCTCCCTCTGAGTTTGGTTTCTCCCTCTGAGGATAGTAGGACTTCAGAGTCTTTGTAGCCTGTTTTCTACCCATTTTGAGGCAGAGCCCTAGCCATGCCCTTCCTCTAGGGTTCCCAAGCCTTTACTGTTGAGGGTTTTGCCCTGAGGCAAGAGTTACTATATTTTCAGGGTAGGGGGGGGTTTGGAGCAGGCTGGGTTCACTCTGCCATCCTAGTCCTTGGAGGTCCTGATAGGGGCTTTTTTTTTTTTTTAAATTTCTGGGCTATGGAGTGGTTTTCCCAGGAGTATTTGCTGTCCTGGACAGGGGCCCTGCATTTGGTTCTTACCTTGCTCTTCCCTGTCCCAGCCCTTTGGTGAAAGGCCTGATAGTGGCCCTTGTGGTTGGTGGGACGACTTGCCCCCCTCGTTGGTCAGGCCTCCTCCTGACCTATCCTGTGCTGTTGCTTCCCGGCCTGTCTCTGTATGCCTCAAGCATTGTTTCCAAACATACAGACATGAACAGAAGGAAAAGAGACGAGTAGCACAACTTTGAAAATATAGCCATGTAGAAATCTCCTAAGTTTGGAGGTTAAGTTTCTGAGTTGGGGGTGAGCTTCCTAGAAGATGGTGATTTCCAAAATGGCACCACTACTCAGAGGTGAAGTAGCTCTGTCACCAGGAATATGCTATAGCTGAAAGGTGAGCCATGCCCTGACTGGCTAGGAGATTTGGACCTTGTAAATTGCTGAAATTGCAGGTCTGAGATGAAGTGAATATTTATTTCAACATTACCACAAAGTTGTCTTTATTTTTGGGGGGAGTATAATGTTTGTGATGAGTTATGAGTTTATGTTTTGGTATTGTTAATAAATACTAAAAGAGTTTTTGTGTTTTAAGCATTGTCTGTGGTGGAGGTATGAACATTGTCTTTTAACCAATACCTATGTTGTTCCTTGAGCACCTTTACTAGATGGTAATCATTCAATCTGTTTTGGGTAGCCTCCAGACATGAGCCATACCTAAGATTTTTTTTAAAGACTTCCTTGAAATTACTCTGAGGTAGAGGTAAGGAGCCAAAGAGGCCAAAAGAAGCATGACTCTACTTGATTTGGCATCATGTCCCTCCAGTTTAAATCTAGACCATGTAAACCCATAATCAAAGCCCCTTGTGAGAGGATGCCTCCTGGGCCTAAAGTCACAAGTATGGCTTAGGGTGAGGAAAAAATCTTATTCTCTTCTGGGCACCCCACTATACTTACTACCTAGAATTCAGGGGTGGGGAACCTGCAGCCTCAAGGCTACATGTAGCCTTCTAGGTCCTTGGGTGCGGCCTTTTGACTGAGTCCAAGTTTTACAGAACAAATCCTTTTTGTAAGGATTTATTATTAAATTCAAATTTACTTTAGTTCAGATAAGAGTGAGGTTTATTTGATGTCTGTTCACTCCACTCCACCCCTTCCTTGACGTTTGTCTATTCTTCCTCTCATGTACCTCAATTATGATAAATAATTCCATCGCTTCTTCCTCCTTTCTACACACTAATACATTACTTTTATCTTCCCTTTTCTTCCCTTTCTTAAAAAACTCAACTGAATCAACTCATCTTTAGAATATGTGTGTGTCTTTTAAACTCCATCAATACTCTTGGAAAACATTAAGATTTTGAAGAGATTCTTGATTCTTCTCTTTCTATCACCATACCATCATATAACCCTTTTCAATTGCTCACATAAACTTAGCTTTCTAGGACTCTTGTGCATTTCAAAGTTCTTACTTAGCCCTGGTCTTTTCATCAGAAAAATCTCTATTCTATTAAAGATCCATTTCCTTTCCTTGTAGGATTATGGCCAACTTTGCAGGATAAATTATTCTTTGTTGTAAGTCTATATCTTTTTGCCTTTGGACTCAAAACTCTCCCTTTGTTAATGCTAGAAGCTGCCAGTTCTCTTTTGTTATACTTCTGTTATTCTTGGTACTTGAACTCCTTTCTATATGTACGAGGTGTTCAGGGAGGCCTAGCACCTCTGGTTTGAGGGCTTGCCAAGTCCTTTTCAGGGCTCCTCATTCACCTTTGGCATCCATTTGTCACCCAACTCTCACCTGTGGCTCCAAGAAGCTGTAGCCTGTGGAGTGGCCACACCCCAGTAAAATCATCTTGGGCAGATGAGCTAAACCAGGTTGAGGGTAATTGACAGGTCTCAAACCCATTGGTAAGTTAGGGGAAGGCTATTGCAAGCATGTGAAGACTTCCCCTGGAAGAATGGGTGGATGAGAACAATTTGTTCCAATGGCTATGAAGGTGGCTGAACCAGGTGCTGTGGAGTGCTTAGAGCCTGGTCAGACACTGAAGATGCTAAGTCATCCATCACATACTGGGCCATTGCTGGTTGCTTTGACTTGTGCCTTGCTATTGAACTTTGATGACTGTGGAAGAGAGAGTGAGGATAATGACTTTTTTCCAACTCTGCCTCACTTAAATCTAATTCACATGCAAGTCATTACCCTGTAACATCATTGGTCCTCTTCAAAAATGAAGGATAAATAACAACAGATCTTTGTAGTGTTTTTTCTCTTGGATGTGAAAACTCTGACATTCCTGGAACTTTTCCTTTGGGGGTTTCTTTCAGGAAGAGATGGATGAAATCTTTCTATTTTCTCTTTGCACTTTGATTCTAATAGATTGTGCAGTTTTCATTAATGCTTTCTTGAAATACTGTCCAGATTTTTAAAAATCATAGTTTTCAGAGAGCCCAGTGATTTTTTATCTGTCCTTGACTTGTTCTGACCTACATTTTCTTCTATTTCTTTCAATTTTGTTCTAATATTTCTTATTTACTCACAGAGTAATTGATTTCTATTTGGTCTAGTCTAGTTTTCAGGGAGTCTGCTACTTGGATTAGTTTTACTACTTTCGTTTCTAATTTGTTTATTCTACTTCCATTTCTTTTCTCCAGAGCTTTTATTTCATTGTTTATCTTATGCTTCATTTCTTCTAGGTATTCATGTATTCCTTATGGAAAAATGCTTTTTTCCCTTTGAACTTGAAAGTTACTCTTTTACTCTAACTCTAGATTTTCAATAGTTTTTGATATTGCTTGATGTCCTGGTTTCTTACACTGTTCTCTACCTCTCCAGGTTAAGACCTCTTGGACTTATGAAGTTCAAAGTACTAGATTTTCTATGTTCTCTCTGGTGTCCCAAGACAGAATAAAAGGGAACTCAGAGCCACTATACTTGGGTTGTTCTTACTCAAGTTGTCATACTGCTCTGCTCTCTAGTGCTCTTTGGGGCATTGAATATCACCATCCTGGGGTTTTTTAATCTTCCCGGTTCTTTCTCAGTGGTCCCTCTGCTCTTTTTTCCTTCTGGGTACAGAGATTTGTGGGCTATATTTGTTTTTGGCCCATCTGCCATCTTTTTTGCCTGTGCTGGCACCAACTTTGCTGGTAGCCCCCTTTCTCCTTGCCTGTGGGGTTCTGGCTGACTTTTGGTGCAATTCTTGGGTGGAAGAAGTGACTTATTATAATTTTTCATTGGATTTTTAATCATTATGAATATGGAGCCAATTTCAGGTATTTGCTGGAGTAGTTCTGTGGGCATTAGATGGTTCATCTCTGTTCCCATCCTGGTCATCCTCACAGCCCTCATTCTGGTAGATAGCTTCAGTGCTTCACTTCTTAGTACTGGAGGCAGATATCTTTGTGGTCTTTTATGGAAAGTTCTGCAGATCTGCTTTGTTTCCTTTCTATTTTTTAAAATTCCTACCTCACTTATTTGTTGTGAGGTTAAAATGTTATAATTTATGCAAACACTTAAAAGACTTTTGCTTTTATACAATAATGCAATAACATTACATTACATCAATAACTATTCTCCATTTGATGGACACTCACTTTGTTTCCAGTTTTTTGCTACCACAAAAGTGCTGCTATAAATATTTTGATGTATATGGGACCTTTCTGTCTTTGCCCTTTTGTCAAACCTCTCAAGTATTATAGGGCTCTGAAAATGCCTAATAGCTAGCAGATGTATATTTATCTAAAAATGTGCATCTCCTTCTCTCCCACTCCTGCTCAGCCTTCAGTTCATCAGACCTTCTCTTGTAACAAAGATTAAAAAACAAAACAAGAAATAGTTGGCTTCAGCAAAGCCAATCAACATGCTATGCCTGACTTTATATGTTATGTTATATGCTGGGGGATCTCCTCTTCATCAAAGAAAGGAGGAAGGTACATTTTCTCACTTCTTCCAGGATAAGTTTGGTCAGTATAATTACACAATACTTAGTTTCATTTAATAGTTAGCTAGCTAGATGATAGAATGGTGAAAAATTAATTAATCACTTATGTGCCAGGCCTAGTGGTAAGCAATAGAGATAAAAACATAAGTAAGCATGATACCCTCTTTCCTTAAGTAGCTTACACTCTGTTGAGTGAAACAGCAAATAAAGGGGTATTGAAGAGGGTGAGACACTTGCAGCAGCATGGTGTACTAATGGTGTTTAAATAGATTGGAAGTCTGGATCCTTAGGAAGATAAGGGGAAAGCTCACCTATCAGAACCAGGGACTTCAAGCACAGAATTCAAATTCCTAGTGGGAAGAAGAAGAAAATAATGGTCTCAAAGCAGAAGGTATGGTAGCTTCAGCTGGGACATGGAGAGAAGTTTTATAGTTCTTTCTTCCATTTACATCATTGTAGCTATTATGGAATTGTTTTCCTGATTCTAGTAATTTTACTCTGTATCAGCTCATAAAAATATTTACATGTGTTGTGCAGAGAATAAGAGAGAGCTGAGACTTGGGCTCAAGGTAAATTTAGGTGTGGATTTATTGATGAAGCGCGCGACTGCCTGGAGTATACACTCAAATCAGGCAGCCCCGAATTGTGGTACACACAGTGCTTATAAAGGCTAAAACCACAAAACCACAATTGGGGATGGGAACTAGCATAAGAAATGATACACAGAAGCCAAGAATTGCTATTGGTTAGATCTATAGCTCAGGGCTAATATGGGAAACCGGTGCAAGGGTACAAGGGTGTCCCTCCCAGAATAGAGTGGAGGGTACAGGGTGAAGGGGGATAGGCTAGGGTCATGTTCTGGGTAAAGGGTATGGGGACCCTGCTTGGTCAGAAGGAACAGAACAGGGTAATCTCAAATAACCTTGTACCTGGGACTACACCTTGGGCAATACCCAAGATTATGCCTTAAGCTGTTTCAAGCCATTACAGGGTATAGGATAGAGACAAAGACAAATATATAAAGGGGCTTAATGGTGGGCTTCAAATCAGGAGATGGGTAATTTGGGTTTGGGCACAATACATGTTTCTCTGGATTTCTCATATTTTGTCATTCCTTATAGCTCAATAATATTGTATCACACTCAAAAGCTATTCTCCATTTGTTGGATGTGCATTTTGTTTCCAGTTTTTTTGCTACTCAAAAGTGCTACTATAAATATTTTGGTGTATATGAGACCTTTCTCTCTTTGCCCTTTTGTCAAAGCTTCAAAGCATTTTAAGGTTCTGAAAATGCCCACTAGCCAGCAGAATTATATCTGGGTCAATTTTTTGTAATCTTTTCCCAACAATTTCTTTTCCGGAATAATTTATATGTATGTAAAGCACTTTGTAAAACTTAAATTTCTATATACATTTTATTATTATAATTACAATAATTTATGAATACGCCCTCAGATGCAATAGAGGGATATATTCTAATGCTGCACTAGACCTGTAATTGGACTATCAGAGAATATTTCTCTAATGTAACTGAGTATATGAACAAAAACATAATAATAATAATTTTTGATATTTAAACAGTTTTATGGTTTTCAAAGTGCTTTATGTAACCCATAGAGAAACATATGTATTTAAAATGTTTTATATAGATTCTCCAAAAGTCTTTCTTTGATGCTTCATCATGACATGTAGGTTACTCAGTGTTTTCAATAGCTCTGTTACTACAACCTTTCCTAGTAAATACAGGAATAAAGGTATGATGATGCCCATTGTCCCTGCTATTATTTGACATAATTCTAGAAAGGTTAATGGTAGCAATTAGAAAATAGAAAGAAATCAAAGACATGAATATAGGTAAAGAGGAGATATAACCAACCCTATTTGATGATGACATGATCATTTACTTAGAAAATCATAGGGAATCAGTAGAGATATTAATTGAGACCATTATCTTCAACAAAATTTAAGGCTAGACAATAAATCCATGAAAATCAGAAGCATTTCTTTATAATAACAAAATCCAAGGGGCAATAATAGAAAATAAAGTTCCATTTGAAATAACTATAAAATATATGCAGTAGCTAAGGATCAGTTTACCAAAACACACAAAATGCTTTTATAGTTTCAATTCAAAATTAATGGTTGGCCAATATCAATATGAAAACTACCAAAGTTAATGTATAGTTTTAATGTTATACCAATCAAACTTCAAAGGGATACTTACATTGAATGGGATTTTATAATAGAATGAAAACAAAAATCATTTGGAGAAACAAAATATCTAGAATTATCAAGGGAATTAATGAAAAGGGAGTAAGGAAGGATGAATGGCACTTTCAGACCTCAAACTTTATTATAAAACAACCATTACAAAATAGTCATTAAAACCATTTGTCAGGGGCGGCCAGGTGGCTCAGCGAGTAAGAGTACCGGCTCCAGTGTTGGGATGACCTGGAGATCGAATCCCGGGCTCAGACACTCAGCACCACACCCAGAAATAACTGGCCGTGTAACCTTGAGCAAGTTACTTAACCCCGATTGCTTAAAAAAAAAAAAAAACATTTGTCACTGATTACAAAATAGAGAAGTAAATCAGTGGAAGAGACTAGACATAGGAGGAATTAGAAATGATGACATTTAATAACCTGGAGTTCAATAAACCCCAAGACATAAATTACTCAGGCAAGAACTTCCTATTTGATAAAAAATCTTGGAAAACTAGAAAATAGTCTGGCAGAAATTAACCTTAGACCAACAACTTACAACATATTCCACAACAAATTCATAATGGATATATGACCTTAATATTAAAGATCATATCATAAAAAATTCAAAGAGAAGTGGATCACATACAGCTAGGTCCCAATTAGTGTGAATAATTAATCCCATGAAGTGGTCACATTATTCAAATTTACACCACATACTTTGATTGGACTGAAAACCAATGATCATATTTACATATAACTATAAACTTTGAATAGTAGGAATTCAAATAATGTGAACACTTCAGATTTGTTATTTGCACTAATCAGGACTTAAGTGTTCCAATTTCATAGCTCTGAGCAAGAGATATAGTCTTATTCAAACAAAAGGTAAAGCCAATTACAAAAGAAAAAGTAGATAATTTTGATTACATGAAACGAAAAACTCCTGCACAAACAAAATGCATCTGGAATGAGAAGTGGTCTAATGCTGAAAAAAAGGTCAAATTTCTCACATAAAAGTGCATTATCTAAGATATAAATAGCTTATATACACAGTTATATGGATCTATGTGAGTCTGTATTTAAACAATTGTGTGGGTATAAACCAAAAAGTCATTTCAAAGGGAGCCCAGTACAGTCTTCTCTCCATTTCCCATCAGCTACACTACTTTTGGACTTTTACATTGATACAACTGAAATGAATGCAAACTGAGGCACGATTTATTGACAAAGCACTAATTTGCCAATAAACAGGGTTTCAGTCCCCTCAGAAAAGTTAAGATTGTAAATATGAGGAACAGCTCTCTTTTATAGACCAAAGGGGGAGCATCCAGAACAGAAGGCAGCATCAAAGATGAAGAAAGCAGTATGACTGGTTACAAAACTTATAGCACCATAGAAAGGGAAAACAATACAATTGGTCACAAAGTCTGTAGCATAGGGATGAGGAACAACATGACTGACTGGAAATTGGGAATGAAGGATTAGCAACAACCTTTGCTTCCATCCTGTCAGTAAGAAATGTTCATTGTTTGAGTCCACCTAAAGGAGAGATTAGCAATAGTGGACCAGAGTACCTTGAGTAACAGACCAGAGTCCTTGGCATCCACCTGTATCCTTCAAGGATAACAGATTTCCTTGAGGAAGAAAGGAAAGAAAGAAAGGAAAGGAAAAGAAAGAAAGAAAAAGGAAGAAAGAGAAAGAAAGAAAGAAAGAAAGAAAGAAGGAAAGAAAGAGAGAAAAAGAAAGAAAGAGAAATTGTGTTGCCCACCTGAAAGTTTGGTTGTTCGTGGCCAGCTCCTTCTCTACTCACACCCAGCTCTACACTGGCCTTCAGCTCTGTATTTAGGGTATAAATAAAGTACTAGGATTTATGGCTCAAATGGTATGATGCACCAGGATGCCCATAGAATGAAGTATTACATGCATTTCCAAGCACCTCATTTTGGTAACTGGTAAATGGGAGAGCACCTTAGAATAGGGCAACCAAAATGCTGGAGGGATTTAATTTCATATGGTCTTTAGTTGAAATAAGGAATGTTTAACCTGGAGAAGAGGTGTCCTGTGGGAGTTGGGATGGGGTGGGGGGCAGGACACACAATTGTTCTCTTTAAGTATATTGAAGGGCTGTTATGTGGAAGAAGCAACAGACCTGTTCTGTTTGGTCCTGGAAAGTGGGACTAGGAACAATGAATGGAATTTTCAAAGAGGCAGCTTTAGGCTTGAGTTAAGGAAATATTCCCTAACAAAGTAAAGCTTTGTGAAAGTGGGATGGGCTGTATTTTTCTTTAATGGGAAGTAATACTTCTTTAATGGAAGAATAAGAATTGGGAAACCTCATAATCCTAGAAGATTGAATCAGCCATGGTACTTACACCTCATCCTCAGTTGAGGGTAGAGCCATGACCTCCAAAATCTCCATTTAAGAAGGGGGCTCAGGACAAATTTCTTCCACTTGGCTGCCCTGCTTTGGGACTTCTCTGATTTCTCCATCATGCCCCTGCACTGGGCACCTCCTCCCCACCTTTTAAGCTTTCTTTTGTTTATTGTCTTCTCCCATTAGATTGTAAGGTCCTTGAGGGCAGGGACTGTCTCTATCTACAGCAATTAGCACAGTGTCCTCTACATAGAAGTACTTTATATATGCTTTTATGTATATACAATGACTATTCATTAGAGAGCTTTAAACACATGTGAAATAACAATTTATTGGGTATGGAATTGAGGAGATTTTTATGGGTTAATCTCTGAGATCCTTTCTAAAACCAAGATTTTATTATTCAAATCGCTTTCCTTATATATTTAATCACTTTATATTTCCAACATTTTTCCCAGAAAGTTGGACCATTGGTCCACCAGCAGTCTTACTACAAATTCCCCAACACTGATATCTCTTAATATTTGCAAATTTGATAAGTGTAAGGTGACACGTTAGGTCTGCTGTCACTTGCATTTATCTGATTATTCATGATTTTTATTTTTTCACCTTTTTTCTCTTTT
Organism: Petaurus breviceps papuanus; assembly: GCF_028583685.1. Classification (NCBI taxonomy): domain Eukaryota; kingdom Metazoa; phylum Chordata; class Mammalia; order Diprotodontia; family Petauridae; genus Petaurus; species Petaurus breviceps. The sequence goes on from NW_027186502.1 coordinate 3,156,956, forward strand.
ATTTTTTAATTTACATCATTCACTTCCACAAGATTTTTAATTGCAAATTTTCTCCCCATTTTTCCCTTACCCACCACCCCAAAATAGCAATCCCACTGAATATCCCCTGCCCCAATCTGCTCTTTCCCATATCTTCCCCCATCCCTCCTCCGACTTTCCAGTAGGGCACAGTGGATCTCTATGCCTCAGTGCCTGTATATCTTATTTCCCAGTTGCATGTAAAGTAATAGTAATAATGGTATATATATATATATATTTGCTTTTTGGAGGGCAATTGGGGTTAAATGACTTGCTCAAGGACACATGGTTATTTTTTGTGTTAAGTGTCTGAGGCCACATTTGAACTCGGGTCCTCCTGACTCCAGGGCTGCTGCTCTATTCACTACACCACCTAGCTGCCCCAAAAGGGGAAAAAATATTTTTAAACATTGGATTTTAAAACTTTGAATTCCAGATTCTTTCCCTTCCTCCCTTGTCACCCACCCTGACTGGGAAGATAAGCAATTAAATATAGGTTGTACATGTGTAGCTAAGCAAAACATTTCCATAGTGGATATATTGTGAAAGACTGACTATATTTCCCTCCAACCTATCCCACCCCCACTTGTTCTATTCTTTACTTTGATCCTGTCCCTTTTCAAAAGTGGGTGCTTCCAACTTCCTTCCCCCCAAGCCTGCCCTCCCTTCCATGATCCCCCCTCTTATCCACTTTCCCCCTACTCTCTTATAGGGTGAGATTTAGTGTGTATGTCATTCTCTCCCCAAGCCAAATTCAATGAGAATAAGGTTGACTCATTCCCTTTTGCCTTCCTGTTCTTCTCCTCCACTGTAACAGTTTTCCCTTACCTCTTCTATATGAGATAATTTACCCCATTCTGTCTCTCCCCATCTCCTCTCATTATATTCCTCTCTCACCTCTTAATTTCACCTTTTAAGTATCATCCCTTCCTATTCAATTGGTCCAGTGCCCTCTGTCTATGTATACCTGTACACACATATACACACACTCACATATGTATTCATACGCCCATATACCCTCCTATGTAGACACACACACACACACATTTCTATTCCCTTCAACTATTCTCATACTGAGAAAAGTTTCATAAGTTACAATTATCATTTTTCCATGTAGGAATGTAAGTAGTTCAACTTTGATAAGTTTCTTATGATTTCTTTTCCCTATTTACCTTCTCATGCTTCTCTTGCTTCTTGTATCTGAATGTCAAATTTTCTATTGAACTCTGTTTTTTTCATCAGGAATGCTTGAAAGTCCTCTATTACATTGAATGACCATATTTTCTCCTGAAACATGAAATTCAGTTTTGCTGGGTAGGTGATTTTTGGTTTTAATCCCAGTTCCTTTGACTTCCAGCATATCGTATTCCAAGCCCTTTGATCCCTCAGTGTAGAAGCTGCCAGAACATCCTGTGTTATCCTGATTGTGTTTCCACAATATTGAAATTGTTTATTCCTGGCTGCTTGTAATATTTCCTCCTTGATGTGGGAATTCCGGAACCTGGCTATAATATTCCTAGGAGTTTTCTTTTTGGGATCTTTTTCATGAGGTGATTGGTGGAATCTTTCAACCCCTATTTTGCCCTCTGGTTCTAAAACATCAGGGCAATTTTCCTTGAGAATTTCTTGAAGGATAATTTCTAGGTTCTTTTTTTGATCATGACTTTCAGGTAGTCCAATAATTTTTAAACTATCTATCTATTTTCCAGGTCAGTGGTTTTTCCAATGAGATATTTCACATTACCTTCTATTTTTTTTTATTTGTTTGGATCTGTTTAATAGTATCTTGATTTCTCATAAAGTCACTGCTTCCATTTGCTCCAATCTAATTCTGAAGGAATGATTTTCTTCAGTGAGCTTTTGAGATTCTTTTTCCATCTGGCAAATTCGGCTTTTTAAGGGATTCTTCTCATTGCCTTTTTTGAGCCTCTTTTGCCATCTGAGTTAGTCTATTTTTTGCCTTTTTTTTTTGGAGGGCAATTGGGGTTAAGTAACTTGCCCAAGGTTACACGGCTAGTTTTTTTGTGTGGGTGTTAAGTGTCTGAGGCTGGAACCGAACTCGGGTCCTCCTGACTCCAGGGCCGGTGCTTTACTCACTGCGCCACCTAGCTGCCCCTTTAGTCTATTTTTAAGGTGTTATTTTCTTCAGTCATGTTGTTGGCTCTCATTTCATAATTTTCTTGCATCGTTCTCATTTCTCTTCCCAGTTTTTCCTCCACCTCTCTTATTTGGTTTTCAAAATCCTTTTAAAATTCCTCTATGGCCTGTAACCAGTTCATATTTTTCTTGGAAGCTTTTGGTGCAGGAGTTCTGACTTCTCTGTCTTTCTCCTGTTCCATACTTTGATCCTTTTTGTCCCCCAAATGGGAGTCTAATGTTGAATTGCTCTGTTTGCTTTGATTCCTTTGCTTGCTCATGTTGCCACTCAATTATTTGACTTTTGAGCCTTTTGCCACAGTAGAATTCTGCTACCAGAAAGGGGAGCTTTATCCTAATCACTGGGGTTTTCTCAGCTGCTGAAGCTATTAGTTGGGTGCACTCTCTGAAGCCTCCCCACTCTCTGGCAAACTGGTCATGTACCCCAGGACCTCCACCATAGACAGCAATCCAGATCCAAGCAGGTTAGAGCAAGAGCAATTACCCCCTCGGACTGGTTCCTTGGTCCCCCTACAATCTGCAGGCCAGGAGCTCTGAAGCAGTATGGCTATGGAGCCTCAGCTGCTTCTCACCCTGGGAGCAAAGGCCAGATTGCACTCTTGAACTCCCTGTTCCTGCAAAGTCTACGCTGACCTCTCACTCTGTCTTTGGCATCTATGGATTGATAATTCTGGAAACCACCACAGTTGCTGGTGATCTGAAGTCCCTTCAGCCGGGGGCTGGTCAGGCCACCCTGAGGCTAAAACCTCCTGCTTGTGCAGGGCTTGGCTTGGTTCCCAGAGCACTGAGCTGGCCTCTTCCTGCTGGCCTGCTGGGCTGTCTTCAGTGGGAGGTTAGCTTCTCTGAATTATTTTGTGAGTTCTGTGGCTGCAAAGTTTGTCTAGAGTAATTTTTTACATGAATTGAAGGAGGTGGGAGCAGGAGCTATGAGGAAGTCATGTTTCTACTCTGCCATCTTGACTCTTCCCCCCTTATTTATGATTTTTAGATGATTATTGATAATCTTATTTTTATCTTTTTAAAACTGTTTATTCATATACTATGATTGCTTAACACTGATTCCAGGGGACCAAATCCTGCATCTGTGATACTATATGGGTGGCATTGGGCAAGTCATTTAGCTTCCCTTGGAACTGGTTGTCCTCAAATATAAAATAAGGAGATTAAGCTAAATGGGCTCTGAGGCATCTTTGACCTTTAGATCTTGGACCCTATGTTTTAGGCTTGATTTTTTTTTCCTCCTGATATGTATGATTTGAACCTTCTAATTCTTTTTTTTTGTTGGAGGGGGGAAGGCAGAGCAATGGGTGTTAAGTGACTTGCCCAAGGTCACACAGCTAGTAAGTGTTAAGTGTCTGAGGCTGGATTTGAACTCAGGTCCTCCTGACTCCAGGGCCAGTGCTCTATTTACTGTACTACTTAGCTGCCCCTAAACCTTTTAATTCTTAGCAGCAATCTAGTAGATTAGTAGGACTTCACCCAATCAAATTCCAAATCTCCATCCTGCATCAAAACTCCACCTTCTCCCTGAACTTGTCCATATTTCATTGAGCCCTAGTCATATGACCTCAGGACAACTGAGTTCTCTTTCTACAGGAATAGAAAAAGAATACTTAGTTGGTCAATTTGTCAGTCAATAAACACTAAGTGCCTACTATGTGCCAGATACTTTGTTAAGCTCTTGGCAATGTAAATAAAAAGACAGTCCCTACTTTCAAGGAGATTACAATCTAACAGGGATGGACAACACACAAAAGGAAGCTAAAAAAGAGAGGTTGAGGGAGGGAGTGGGGAAGGTACTTGGGGGTGCACTGTGGGGTTGGCAGGATGGAGAAATCCAAAGGAATGCAGTTGGGTGAGAAAGGAAAAGATAACTGTTGTGGGTGATTTACTTAAATGGAGGTTTTGGGAGGAGCTCTTCAGTCTACTTTGAATCAGAGGGGTCCTAAGGCAGAGGGCACTGATGAGATGTGACTACCAAGGTTGATAGCTATCTTATAGGATGATGAGGTTCCTAGGGACATGGTGGAGAAGGGCAAAGGAGTACAGTCAGGTAGGAAATGCTTAGATACTGTTTAGTATTTTGTTCTTGGCATAGAATCAATAACAGTAGTAACACGGTACACAATAAAACACGTTCTGATGAACTGTGAATGGGCACCCTTTTCCAAACTCAGCTAATACATAGCCTTCAAAGTATCCTGGCAGTCCTAGGAAATGCACAGCTTAATTTGCTTAGCCCCATGGCAATGCTCCTTCCAAATAGGCAAAGGAATATATAAGAAATACAGCTCAGTTTGCAACTACTGTTTGCCTTAGTCATCTAGTAGGGGCAAGTCATTAGATGAATGTTCAGAAGCTCTGAACCTAGGACCTGGCCTCCTACTCCTCAGCACATGAGACTAGCACATGAGAGAATAACCTAGCATGCAGGAAGAATTGAAACTGTTAGTTTCTTTTTGTTTCATATTCTGCATGTGAGAAGGACCTCCAACTGTTTACTTCTCACTATGGCTAACCCATAATTTTCAAAGTAATGGATGTAGATTGTAATTCACAAGAACACCCAAACCTGAAACAGTTTTAGAAAAAAAATTATTAGGTCATTTGGGGGAGAGGTTTACATTATATAGGATTCTGGAAAGGTTTCCACACACAAGTCACATATAAATCACATGAAAGGAACTCAGAACATAAGCTTAGGTGTACCCTAAACAACTCCTGGTTGCGGTAACCCAAAACAAAAATGCTTTGGGCAGTTCCAGGACCTGGGGAAACCCAAAATACCTTATAGTTATTTCCAGCATTCCTAGAGAGTTACTGGGAACAGGAAATTTTCTGGATTGCAGATAACCTCTAAGCATGTAAAAGAAGAATTTAAACAGCATAATAATTTTTCCAAACAATATAATAAATCATTGTTTCCCACAAGATTTAGCAAGCATTCTTAGAAAGTAAAGCCTTCTCCCATTCTACTCTGTTATTTCTTTCATCTCTCCGACCATCAGATCTTTAGTCCATGGTATCTCTGTTATATTGCTGCATGACATCACTTCCCCTATAGCAGCAGGACAGTCAGAGTGAGAGGGTTCACTGTTGATGGAGGGGTGCAAGTGTAGGGCGTTAGCCAAGTAAAGTGATGAAACTACTTCACTCTACTTACAGTAAATGATAAGATGCCCTGAATTCTCTGGCATCCAAAGCCCTTCCTAACTTGGCCCCTTCCTATCTCTCCAGCACTCTTATACATTACTTCCCCCTTCATTCCCCTCTCCCCTCCACACTCTTTGATTCAGTGACACTATCCTTCTTGCTTGATGTTCCATTTCTAGACTCTGGCCATTTGTTTGGCTGTTTACCAGGACTGGGATGCTCTCCCTCCTCATCCCTGTTCCTGGCCTCCCTGGCTTCCTTCAAGTCCCAACTTAGATCCTGCCTTCTACAGGAAGCCTTTCCTTATCCCTTTTAACGCTAGTGCCTTCCTCCTGTTTATCATCTCCAACGTATCTTGCATTGTTTGTATGTAGTTGCTTTTTCCATGTTGTCTTCCTCATTAGATTGTGAGCTCCTTGAGGGCAGGGACTGTCTTTTGCCTCTTTTTATATCCTCAGCATTTAGCACAATGTGTGGCATATAGTAGAAGCTTAATGTTTGTTGAATGAATGAATGATCCTTTAAACAGGCAAAGAGAAGTGTCAATAAATAATCTCAATTATAGACATTAATGCTAATTTAGATTAAGTATCCAAAATCCCTGGAACTGGTGTGGCAGTCGAATGGGAACTATGACTGAGGAAACTTTGTCATACCCTGGAGGGCATCTTCAAAATATCAAGTTAGTTTAGAACTGGGACTCTTCAAGGGATTTAAGCAAGTGTGACATTCCAGTGAAACCCTTGAGGAAGAATGACCTGGGTAGGAAGAGGAGAGAAGGAGAGGTTTTGTTTTCAGCCTTGGCCAGACGAGAACCTTTCAAGTTTCTAAGTTCAGAGGATTTTGGACTTCCCATATTTACGTGTGTCCTAATAGTGGCCCCTGGTGGTTTTCCTAGATAGAGCACCCCGAATAGCCTGCTCCTTGCCATGCTTGGGGTCAGACTAACACACATGTAGCATCAATTCTGTGATCTCATCTCTTGAGGGCAAAGGAAGGGATGTTAAAGATTTTGAATGTGATGCTCCAGCTTTGAGTCTTGGTTTCCCTACCGCTCAGGAGAACCCAACCTGGTAAATTTCCCAAGGTAAGGGGTAGATTAACAATATCCTAAAACAACTTTATTAACATCCATTTACTTGGGCAAAGTAGGCATATTTGCATAATCTATACATACAACTATGATATGTATTGGCAATGGGGGTTATGAAACAGGGAGAAGTATACTCTCTGCCTGGTTTTGATTCTAAGAGCAGACACAGACATCCTCTGCCTGCTTCTAATTTAACCATGTGGAGACTTGAAGACGAAATTTCTTTTAGCAACGAGTGACTATGAGGCTGGCACTTTGTAATCATGAAGGGTCTTCTGCTTGGCTGAGGAGCTGGAGGGACTGATGACTCATGAGTTGCTTAGCTGGAATAGGGTGCACATATAAACAGTGTGGCCCTCTGTGTACCCTCTTTGTTCTTCCCTGAAGTTGAGTGAGGAAAGAATTGCTTTGTCCTACTGGGTGCAAGAGTAGTGGGAAGGCTGAATTCCCCTTCTTGGCCACCACGTGTTAACGAGTACATGGTGTCTCTTTTTTTTTTTTTTTTTGTATTCATTCTTTCCTGATTTTAAGTGAATTAAAATATGGAGACAGAGCTGAACAGGTTGTGACTTTGAGAACTTGGAAAGATCAGGAGAGATATCAGAGGTCCCACAGGCAAACAGGGTTGGTAGCAGAGTCTGCCAGAGGGGATAACAATGGCTGATAACAGAGAATACCTTGGTACATGGAAATAGGAAAGGTCATCTGAGGATGGTGGGGGCTGCAGGGAGCGTTACCTTTGAAGGGAGGAGAGCCAGCTACATGATACACCAATACTCCAAATCCAACAAAAAGCTATACTTAAGGGGAACTTCCTCAGGACTTCACAAAAGAATGAAAGGACTTCCAAGACCAGTAGAACTCTTTTGAGTACTCTTCAAGTCAACATGTACTCTACCCATGTGCCTCACTTAAGTCCATTCTCTATAGGGCCCTTGTTTGTCTAAGGGGAGGGTAAGTCTCCGCAATTTGGAGAGGAATGTTTTGTAACATTTTCCTTATATCTCTTTAGCAAACATCCTTTCTCTAAAGGCTAATAGAGTTCTAACGGTTGTTTGATAACGAAGTACACTGGATGGGGGCTCTGGACCCACACTGTTAGCTACTCCAGTGACCCTAAGGGTTACTCCTAGAAAGCTGGTGGTAGTTGCCCTTTGGTGACCCAATGTGCCAGTGCAAGTGAGCCCAGAGGGGCGCTGTGGTTGTGTGCAGGCTCCCACGCCCAGCCCTCTTCTCCCTCCTCGTGTCCACAATACTCGTGCATCTTAGATATTCCACGGTACTGCAAATGCAGAATGTCCACAGATGGGACTTCTCTCCTAAACTTGACCCAGCTCCAGACTTCCAGGCTCCTGGTGAGGGTCACTCAGGTTCATAGTCAGCTTCCTCTTCAGTTCTTTACTCTCCTCCAGTCCTCATATCCGACCACAACCTGCAGCGCCTGTGCTCATTTCCCTGCTCACACGGCGGCCACGCTCTGTGGGGACCTGGGCACTTCTTGCCCGAACCCTTTCGGTACCTTTTTACCTGGTTTCGCGCATTCCAGCATCTCCCTTCTCTAATCCAGCCACCACACAAGTCCGGGAAAGCAACCTTGCTAAAGTACAAGTTTAGTAATGCCCCCCTCCATTCTAGAATATGCCTTCCTCCAAGTTAAGAGACAGATTCCTCCGTGCGGCATTTAAAGCCTTTCACGGCCCAGCACGTCTTTATGGATTTATTTCATAACCCTCCTCTTCATGCCTTCTGCATTCCCGTGAAATGACCTTGCCTCCGCCCCGGCCGGCTTACAACTTTTACTTCCTCTTTACCGCAGTATCTTTTCTTCCTAAAAGTCTCAGCTCAAACCCTATCTCCTACAAGATTTCCTCCCTATCCCTGAATAGCGAAGTCAGCCAGCATTTGTCAATCACCTGCTTACCGGGCTATGCTAAGCTCTGGGGTTACAAAGAATGGCAGAAAACAGTCCCTGCCCTCTGGGAGCGCACAATCTAAGGGAAGAGACGGCATACAAACCACGAGGTGTAAATCACAGGCCAGCTGGGTGTCACAGTGGATAGAGCCCTGGGCTCGGAATCATCTGGCTTCAGGCACTTCCTAGCTGTGTGACCCTGGACAAGTCACTAGTCACCTCCAAATGGGGTCACGGAGAGTTGGACGTGACTGAACACCTACAGAGTTCTGCCAGTTTTCAAGATGGCTATTTCGGCATAGAAGGGCGGACCTTTTGCCAAAAAGCAATATGGCCCCTCCGTTTGGAAGCCTTTTCCAAGGATGTCCGCGGCGAAGCGGTAAGGCGAATTTGCCAGTGTCCAAGATGGCCGCCTAGAACTGGCAGCGTCACCCTTGCAGGCTTCAAAATAGCGGCCCCGCTTTGCGACACCGGAGTGTAGGTCCGGGCTCTCGGGAACCTCAGCTGTCGCTGCACGGAAGTGGCGCAGCCTGACGTAATCGATGACGTCACTCTACGTCCCTCTCTCCCCCGCCCCTGTCCCCGCCCCCGCCCAGGTCTCTGTACTCTCTTCCGAAGACTAGGAAAGCGGATCCAAGATGGCGGCTGAGGCGGAGTACGAGTCCATCCTGTGCGTGAAGCCCGAGATCAGCGTCTACCGCATTCCGCCGCGCACCTCCAACCGCGGATACAGGTAGTGCAGCCCGCGCCCGCGCCTAACGTCCCCTACCGCGGCGTCCCCCTCTCCGAGTGATCACCCCTTCCGTCCCCTTCACTGCCCCGGGCTCCCCCTGAGGACTGCGCCTTCCCTACCCCCCTCGCGTCCGCCGCCGTCTCTCTTCCCTCCTCTAGACCTTCCCCCCCCCATCATCTGTCACCCCACCTTTGGTCGCCGCCCCCCGCTCCCCCATCCCACCTCCAGATC
>NW_027186502.1:3166352-3201552 GCF_028583685.1 Petaurus breviceps papuanus
CTCTTCAGTCTGCAAGGTGCTTTACCTAGGCTGTCTCATTTGAGAAACCTCCGAACCGCCATCCCCCCCCGGTAGATTTGCCGTTTCCCTTCCACCCTTAGACTCTGGTCTCTTGCCTCCAGTTAGAGCCCAGAGGACCAGGGCCATCTGTGGAAGGGACACCTGTCAGCTGGTCCCTATTCATACCGTTTCTGTGCTTTCTCAAATGAGACAGCCTAGGTAAAGCACCTTGCAGACTGAAGAGCTGATATGATTAACCAAGGTCCTTCCAGTCATTCCACCAGTTCGGATAGTTCTTGTTGGGAACCACTTTCCTCCCCGCTACCCATTGGCCTTTCCCGTCCTACCTCTGGATCCCCGCATCTCACCTCTGGGACCCCCGCCATCCCACTCTCGGATTCACCCCCCCACCCCCCCCCCGTCGGCTGGGAAAACCCCGCCCCCCCCCCCCAAACAAGGAGTATCACTATCTCCCATCCTGTCTCTGTATTCTCCTTCTGATCATTACCCATCCCACCCTCAGCAGGTGGGAGGTTCTCCCTCAGTGTCATTGCTATTTCCCACCTCATATCTTTCTTTCTTTTTTTTTTCTCATACCTTTCTTAATCCCCTTTCTGGCTTGTTCCTTAGTCAGTCAGTAAGTATTTATCAGGCACTAAGTGCCAGAACCCCATGACAGCCTCCAAGGTTAAAACAGCCCCCACCCCTGAAATACTGGTTTCCTGTCCCATCTGCTTTTTTTATTTTTTATTTTTCAGGCCCTTTGCATTCAATCTGTTCTTCCCCCTTGACACTCCCCCCTCCCACTCCCCAGTAACTCCAGGGCTTTCAATAAATCAACAAGTATTTGTTCAGTACCTATGTAGCCTCCTCTGCCCTGGGCTCTGGAATTACAAGTATAAAATTCAAATCTACTCACAGTGAACTCCCTATACTATATTCCCTACTCCCCTTCCATATTATACCTATAATCTTCCCTGCTTCCTTCAAGTTACTTTTTCATCATTCCTCCTTTTCCCTTATTTCTTCCCATTTTCTGATGTTGTCACCCATTTCCTAATTATCCTTATCTAGCCCCCAAACTTTGCCATTAGTCTTCTGAATCCCACACTCACTGTCCTGTACTTTCCCCTTTCTGTTTTCTAGTACTCAAAAATTCTTCTGCTTCCACTGTACATTAAAAACAAAATGCTCTTTTTCTTTTCTGTTGGCCCTGATTTCTTCTTCCTTCATTATCAGTTTTCTCTTTGTATAAGGTAACTACCCTGGCTATTCTTTCAGGGTTTTTTTGTTTGTTTGTTTGTTTTTGAGGGTGGAAGGCAGGGCAGTTGGGGTTAAGTGACTTGCCCAAGGTCACACAGCTAGTAAGTGTGTCAGGTGTCTGAGGCTGGATTTGAACTCAGGTCCTCCTGACTCCAGGGCTGGTGCTCTATTCAGCGTGCCACCTAGCTGCCCCACTATTCTTTCTTTCTGATGAAAATTAGCATTGGGTCTTTCTCCCATGGCCTTTCCCAGTTCAGCTTTTTCTGTTTACTGTTGTCATCCTGTCTTCTCTCTTCCGCCCCATCCTCTATCACTATCATAATGACCATACCATCATTACAACTTGCTTTTATACAGCCTGTGAAGTAGGTTGTGCAAATATTATTATCTACATATTTTTTTTGGCTTTTTTTGGAGGGCAGTTGGGGTTGCGACTTGCCCATACATGGATAGTATGTGTGTCAAGTGTCTGAGGCTGGATTTGAACTCGGGTCCTCCTGACTCCAGGGCCGGTGCTCTATTCACTGCGCCACCTAGCTACCCCCTATTATCTACATTTTACTTGTGAGAAAACTGAGGGTTAGAAAGGTTGCCTGTGATCACATAAGGAGTAAAAATCAAAGCCTAGATTCAAACCCATGATTTCTTACTCCATTTTCGCAATACCATGTTACCTCTCTTAATCAATGCTATCTACAAACCCTGGATGAGATCTAGAAGATTCATATTATGTTGGCAAAAACTGACTCTCTACCTTCCTTAGATTGTTTTAGACATAGGAATCTAACATGAATAGCCATCTAAATTATTTTTGTTGAAAAAAATGGAAATAATAAATATGTGTGAGGGTAGATTGGCCACCTTGGTATGGTTTAGGATTTTTCTAGGGAAGAGAAGGTGTTATGTTCTTATCTTTCTTCTACCTGAAGACTTAACTGTCATCTTGACTCATCTACATTCTTTATGCTATTTCCCTGTGTTAACCACACTGCTTTTCCCTACACTGCTTTAAAAGTGTTATTTAATACTGTCTTTCCTTTTATCATTACCGCTCATTGTACTGCTATCTTATTGCTACTCTTATGTTCTTGTAGCTTTTAGCTTATTAGAGTCACTTCATTGTACAGGAGGGATAGTTACTCTTTATTTAACTTTTCTGAATTTTACCTTTTATTTAATCTTTTCCCAACAATAGCTTTCCCTTATTGCAGGAGGCAAATATTTCATTGAACTCATTTTACATTAAGAGCATGATTTTGCTCTAGGATGTCGAAGGAGAAGGTAGACTTGACAAATATATATGTATTTATTATTTATAATCTGCACAAAAAGAGTTTAAGTAATTATCCTAATTGTTTTAGCAAATAGGAGAAGTTTTTCATCTGAATGACTGATAATAATTTACCTTACCAGCCTTTACTGTTCAGGCCATTACTGCATAGGCTCCTACCCTTGAAGACGTTGAAAGGAGGAACAGGAGTAGGGAAGAACTTAGAATTAACAGGCTGACATATATGGGCTGATAGGCATTTTTCTATTCTATTAATCTTCCCAGGCTTTTTGAAAAAGAAGGCACCATTCTAAGAAAGTAAGACTTCCTACTGTCTAGCATATAAGTGCTTAAAAGATAGCTGCTGATTGATCGATTTTGTACCCCAGACTTTGCCCTTATCCTTAGGATTCCCCTATTTACACTGATTTTCCATCAATCACCGGGCCTCCCAGTTCATCAGCCTTTTGAACTCATGTGACCAAAATCTCCCCTTTATCTCAGCATCCCACAGGGGTGTTCAGTATACACTATACTTCATCATCATCCAAGACTGTTTTGTAATGTTATCGCTATTATCTTAAACTCTGAAATTACCTTTTTTGATTACAGTTTCCTTTACTTAAATATCTCTACCTCATTCTTCTTAAATCTGCTCTTTGTTTTCATCATGATTTCTGTTCCTCCTTGTTCTTTCAGTCAGTTATCCCTGTTGTAGCCTTTCTTCTTTCATAGCATTGGATCCTATGGAGAACCAGGTCAACAGTGGACTCCAACCTTGATTCTTGTATCTCCTTTTTTTTTCCCCGTACACATCGTGCCAAGTCTCCAAATCTCTGTCATCCCACCATCTGTCCACCTTCTCTGTTCTTCTGGTGACATTCACTGCTAGAGGGAGTTAGACAACTATGTCAGATGGGTCCACAATGAATAAATGTTATTTAAGCTGAATTGGTACCTCTCTGTTACACATCAACATTAGTATTAAAGCCCTTACATTGCCTGTTCCAGACCTTTTCCTTTCTCTTCAAGACACTAAGCTACCCTACCCCCTCATTTTCAGCAGATGACCTTGTTTCCTTAACTAAAAGAAAATGGAGACTGGACCTTGTAAGTTTCTAGCTCCTTTATTCCAAACTTCATCATCTGCTCCTTTGCTCCAGTCTCAGAGGATGAGGTAGCCTTTCTTTTTGCTAAGGTTAACCCCTTTACTTGTTTACCATATCCTGTGCCCTCTAAGAGGTTTTCCCAGGAAGCATTCCTTCACTTTCTTGTCTTTAGTTTCTCTATCAACTGGTACTCTCCCTGCTGCCTACAAACTTTCTTTAAAACCTGTTTTAAAGAAACCTTAACTTTCGTCATCCGTTAAGTTACCTTTATATATGTCTCTTTCAATATCTCTTTCTATATTGCCCCTTTTAATGATTATCTGTATTTACTTTGCCAGATTGTTTGCCACCTGCAATTTGGCTTTTGATCCCAGTGAATGTTCTTAAATGAGCTGAAAATGTTCTCTCTAAGATTTCCAATGAACTCTTACCTGTTAAATTTCATGACCTTTCCTTTGCCCTCACCCTCCATGATCTCTCTGCAGCTGTTGATATTATTGACCACCTCATCTTCCTACACAACTTATAGGATGCCCTTTTTTCTCTTTAGGGAGATCACTGGAGAAATTGAGGATGAGATAAGTCAATGAAGCCCCTGTTTATTTACATGTATAGTCAAAGGGATGGAGTGGGGGACAGAACTGGCCGTGGGGGGAGGAGAAGAGAGTAAGACCTAAATTCAGGCTCTAGGGGAGAAAACTAGAGGCAGTTTGTAGACCTGCCCTAGGGTGGGAAGGAACTAGGTGCTTTTATCTTCCTTGCCACAAGTTGCAGTCTCCACCCATCCCATATTGAACTGATATACCAGCTTTAGCACCTCCCAAAGTAGCCATTACAGTGCTGATGCTTCTGGAAAGCATAGGGGCCCAACCACTTCAGTATCTTTGCCAAGAAAACCCCCAATGGGGTCACGAAGAGTTGGACAAGACTGAACAATAACAACTTCCCCTTATGCACCCTTTATTCCAGGCTAACCGAACTACCAGTTATTTGACCTGCCTTGTCCTATGTCCAGACAATTAAACAAACTTGGATACCTGGAATTCAACCCTCCCCCCCAATATTCCATCTTTCAGAATTTCAGTTTTAATTTCGGCAAACATTTATTAAGTGCCTACTATGTTCAAGACACTGTCCTCAAGAAGTCTTCCTTCTCAGAACTATTAGTATTTTCTTCTTCAGTGTTTCCTCAGATATTGCTAGAACATTTTGAGCTTTTGTTTGACCCATTTATATCTGACCCTACCTTATATCTGTGCATTTATAAATTTAAATTATAAAATTTAAGTTTCCTGGGAAGGGACATAAAATCTTTGTATCCCCAGTCTCAGCATATTGTCTCACACATAGAAGACACTTCATATTTGTTGATATTTGTTGACTTATTGAATGTTCAAATCCTGTTTCTGAATCCCACTAGCTATGTGATCTTGGGCAAACCAGTCCTCCATCTCCTTATATATAAATGGAAATAATATTTATTGTGTTCCTAGATTTACAAGGTTGTTGTGGGAAAAGGACTTTGTCATACATAAAGCACATAAAACTATTATTGTCAAGGTATTTGAGAAGGTTTTTAAGCTAATGAAATTATTTTGGGGAGGCAGTATAATACAGTGAAAATGTAATGGATTCAGAGTTCTAAGGACCTGGATTCAAATGCTGCCTTTACTAGCTGTGTGACCTAGGACAAATCACTTCATTCTTTGGGCTTTCTTCAATTTTCTGATCTGTAAAATGAAGGAGTTGGACTAGGTGACTTCTAAGGACCCTTTCAGATCTTAGTCGTTGCTTCTGCTATGCTACATTTACTCAGATACCTAGTTATTGTGGTTTCTAGGAAAGAGTTCCACTTTGGAGTAAGAATAACAATAATACTAGCTGCTAGCATTTCAGTAGTACTTTCAGGTTTTCAAAGGGCTTTATATACATTATCTAGTGATTCTCACAAGGTAAGTGCTATTGTTATTCATATTTTAAAGAGAGCCCAGGGTCATATAGCTGATAAGTATCTCAGAATGTAATAGCACCTATGCCTTTCTTACTCCAAGTTCACTACTATTCCATGTTGCTTCCCTCTGTAACACAATTGCTATTGACTAAATAATGAGTTAGGCAGAATACAGAAGGATAGAGTGGAAATGAAATGTTATGTAAAAGAACATTGCTGTGGACCTGAAGCTCCCCTTTTTCCTGTCCTAGGGCATCTGACTGGAAACTTGATCAGCCTGACTGGACTGGTCGCCTCCGAATCACTTCCAAAGGGAAGATTGCCTATATTAAACTTGAAGACAAAGTATCAGGTAATGTAGTCAGTTAGTCCTTTAACAGAGTTACTCTTTAGGTTTTAGGCTCAGGGAAGCAATCTAGATTGTGAACTATCTTAAGTATGAATGCTAGACTTCAATTCTGCTCAAAAGATACCTCTCGAGCTCCATATGTGAAAAGAGCTTACAATCTCCTGAACCCTGATTAGAAAGAGGCCTGGCTCTTAATGCCCTTTTTTTTTTTTAAAGCAGTTGGGGTTAAGTAACTTGCCCAAGGTTACATGGCCAGTTATTTTGTGTGGGTGTTAAGTATCTGAGGCCAGAACCAATCCCGGGTCCTCCCGACTCTGGGGCTGGTGCTCTTACTCACTGTGCCACCTAGCTGCCCCATTTTTTTTTCTTTAATTAGAAGGGGTGAGGTTACTTACAAACCATTCCTGAAAATTAGGGGAGGGTGGGATATAGGGCTTAAGATGTGGGGGAACAGGGGGAATGGGAAGAGAAATCTAATCATTCCTCATTGCTACCCATTTCTGTCCCCTGTGTGGGCTGCTCAGCTGTAGACAGCAGGAGAATGAAGTACACTGAGAACCATAGTGAAAACAAAAAAAAACCAAAACAAAAAAACCCAAACAAACAAAAAAGATACCTCTCCTTTTTAATCCTGTAGGGGAACTATTTGCTCAAGCACCAGTGGACCAATATCCTGGCATTGCTGTGGAGACAGTGACAGATTCTAGCCGATACTTTGTGATCCGGATTCAAGATGGCACTGGTAAGGGAGCCAGTGTTGGAGTTTGGGTAGGGTTAAGGGAGAACCAGTTACTAATTTCAGTCTTGGCTCAGGTATCTTTGTGTTTGTCTCACCCAAACTTTCTTGGCTCCCTGCATTAGAGATACCGAAAGGGAAATTATCCTTTGTTTCATTGTTTCTTCTGTTGGTGGGTAGTGGAATCTTGATAAGTCATAGAAATGAGCACAGTGACCAAGACAAGCCTCAAGCTTGAATCAACCAATCAGAATGTCTAAGAAAGATGAACACCTCTTGTAGCTCCTTTTCTCCGTGTGTTTGGTGTTTGTGAGAATCTCTGAATGTATTTTAGAACATGTGGTTAGCAGAGTTAGAGGGATCATTAGACTGAAGGTAATAGTGGTAAATGTGAATTAGGCTTATATGTAGTTTGTAGAGGATAGATGGGAAGTTTATTTTGTTATCTTGCTGGGTTTTTTGATTCATATGTAAGGGAATTCTCTTCCTGTGCTTGGGACTGTGGGTAGATAAGATGGGGACTTAGTCTAGTTTCCCAGTTCAAATGAAGGAATCTATTGCTATTCAGAGAGTACAGAGATTTGATGTGACCTTGTCCTGATGGAATACCTTTTGTGGTATTTATTACTTATTTATTAGTTGATGGACTGTCTTTATTAGATAAATAATCAGTACTTTAATTGGTGTGGGTACTCTGGTGCTAATTACAACCTTGTTGTGACTTAGGGATGTTCTTCAAGAGCTCCTCTAACTGAATAAATTGATCAGCATACTCCAAACCTGACAGTGAGCCTTTGGATCTGAAGTAGTTGGTCATTGGTCAGAAAAATTGATATGCAGCCAACCAGAAAGCTGGTCTTCAAGAAATTTACTAATTAGGTCATTTGAGTAGAACTTTAGTGGAGCAGCTTCATGTGCAAATTAGAGATCTGAACCAGGGTCTTGATCATTGCATTGGCAGCTGACATGGCTACAGCAGGGGCTAACTGCTTTCTATGTAGCAGGGTCTCTCCTGCAAGATACCTTCTGACCTCAGTGTTGCCCTCCTTCCCACAGGACGTAGTGCTTTCATTGGTATTGGCTTCACAGATCGGGGTGATGCCTTTGACTTCAATGTTTCTCTGCAAGATCACTTCAAGTGAGTGTGACCTGCCTCTTCAATCAGGGAGAATAGCTTTCTGTTTTCTTTTCTTCTACTACCTTGAATTCTTTGCATTAATTACCCTGTTGTGAATCCATAGTGCTCCCTTTTCACTCGCTGCCCATGACTTTAGATCCATTCTAAATTTTGATCCCTATTTCTGTACATCTGGGTTTGGAATGCTTGTTTGAAGTTTTGGGTTTGTGTTCTTATCCTTGTAGTATTTGACCTTTAATTTTGATGAGAAAGAGAAAGCTCTGTCAGGGTTATTTGTGAACTGTGGGTGGGGAGTTATCTTCTATTGTCCCTTTAGCCACCTTTTCCTTCCCTTGAAGATGGGTAAAGCAAGAATCTGAGATCACCAAAGAATCTCAGGAAATGGACACTCGCCCCAAGTTGGATCTAGGCTTTAAGGAAGGACAAACTATCAAATTGAGTATTGGGGTAAGTTTTTATATAATATTTTGACCCACCCCTACCAATACCCTTGTTTTTCCTTCCTGTATCTTCATCTGTTTGTGCAATCCTCTCTCTTTTAGAATATTACAACAAAGAAAGCGGGAACCTCTAAGCCTCGACCTGCAGGAGCTGGGGGCCTGAGCCTACTGCCACCTCCACCTGGGGGCAAAGTGACTATTCCCCCACCTTCATCTTCAGTTCCCATCGCTAATCATGTCACCCCACCTCCCATCCAGAAATCCATTCAAGGTGGCACTGATGCAGGTAAATCCCTCTTTACCTTTCACATTGAAAACTGGCCCCTTCTGTTTTATCTGAGTCATACTAATGTGCCTTTAGAGTTAGGTGTTGTAATGGGAATGCAAATTTGGAAGATCTTCCCTGCCCCTAGGCTAAAGTGCACCTGAAGCCTGGGGTGGGAGGCTTGTTTCTCAGTAGATACTTTTTGATTGGCCAGTGGGTCCAAAAGGTTGTTACATTCTCTGAGCCAGGAGAAGGCTATATAAGCCCTGATATGAGGCTTTGTTTTGGGGGCTCACTTTGAGAAGTGTTCTGTGATTTGATCTGTATTCTGGGAAGCCGTTGTCCAGGCCCCCCCCCCCCTTTGAAAAACCCAGATGTGGAAACCCAGATGTTGACTGGGTATGGATGTAATGGCTGGACAGTTTGGAAAGCTGTCTACTTGATCTGTTTCTGTCTTGATAATTCTGCCTGTATACTTTGAAGTTCGGGGTGCTGACCTTTTCCTCTGAACAAGGTAACCGATATATGTCTGACTGATTAAAGTAAGCTTGTTAACCCATTTTGAGTTGCTTTCCTTTAACAAAGCAGATCCAAGAACCTGTATGGTCAGCAAACCCTGAGGACGCGCTTGGGGTGCTTGCTGCTACAGGTGTGTGGTTGTGAATGTTTTTGTCTGACCTAAAGGAACTTAATTGTTCCTGGAAATGGGAATTATGAAGTAGAACTTGTCAGCTTCTGGTCTCCAGGGTAGTTCCACTGAAGCAAAGGAATCAGAGCCTTTTTGATGGGTTCAGGAACATGGTACCCAGCAGGTTCATTGGCATTGAATAGGTAAACTGTCATAAGAGGACAGATTCCAGTTACATTCCAGGAGGCTTTAGAGTTGGTTCCATTATCATTTTATTTCATGATTGGGAGGATCAGAGTAAACATCTTGCTTTGTTGATATTCTCATCCTTTTTCATGGCCCTTTTAGAAAGTGACTGTGGGCCAAAGGATCTTTTTCTTTCCTTCCCTTCTCCACTGCTTTGTTTCTTTAAATGAGAATGTTGAAATAAGGAGCGAAACTTTGCTTAAAATCTTTTTTTTTTTTTTAAAGCAATCAGGGTTAAGTAACTTGCTCAAGGTTACACGGCCAGTTATTTCTAGGTGTGGTGCTAAGTAACTGAGCCCAGATTTGATCCCCAGGTCATCCCAACACTGGAGCCGGTGCTCTTACTCACTGAGCCACCTGGCCACCCCTAAGCAATTGGGGTTAAGTAACTTGCTCAAGGTTACATGGCCAGGTGTTTCTGGGTGGGTGCTAAGTGTCTGAGCTTGGATTCGATCCCCAGGTTATCCTGACACTGCTCTTACTCGCTGTGCTACCTGGCTGCCCCTGCTTAAAATCTTAATACTAGGAGTTGATAGTCCAAGAATCCTAAGAGTTTCCTAGACCATGGTTTCTGTGGTAAGAGTATTGTCCAGAGACCCAAGTTCTCATCTCAGCTCTTCTACTTCTTTACCTCTGTATCTTCCCAGAGCTTTAGTTTCCTCATCTGACAGATGGGATAATGATACTTATCTTATTTTTCTCCCAGGCCTGTTATGATGTATGTGCTTTAAAAAATTGTTAATGTACCAAATAAGATTGAGTTTTTGTTATTAATGGAGTATGTAGGATGATTCCTTATTTTCCTGTAGGAGGTCAGGGGAGAAAAAGGATGGTTTGGGTGTTTGGACTTTTTCAGGACATTGAAATGGGCTAGACAATTTCTACAATTTCTTTTCAACCTTAATAATTCTGTCTTTTGCTCTTTTTCTCTTTCTTTTCCTGTTCTGGGCTCAGATATCCTGTTAGACTTTGATTCTCCTGTTCCTGTCTCAAAGACACCAGCACCTGCTTCTGTTTCTGCGCCTGCTCCTGCTTCTGCAGTGACCGATCTATGGGGAGACTTCAGCACTGCATCCAGGTAATGGTAATGGAGAAGAAGCTTACTCATGAGCAGGGACTGAGGACTGGGCAGAGATTCTGGAGTGGAATCTATGTAGTCGTATGAAAGCCCTAAGCAGGGAAACGAGATGAGCCTGGCTGCCTTACGTTAGATGCCTTTGGAAAGATGGGGATTGGCAGAGTTAGAGAGGATCAGGAGGATGTTATGCAGAGTGGATTTAGGAATCTGGGTGTAAGGTGTGAGTACAGGTTTTTTAGATTTTTTTCACAGAAGGGATTATTGTATTGATTCCTTAGATTTCCATGGAACCTTAAGTTGAAATTTTTTGGGAATTGGCTGTGAGTAAACAATTGGGCAGCTTTTTTCTTAATGTTACTTTCCTGGTTTTCTTTCTCTTGTCTCCTGAAATGCAGCTCTGTTCCAAACCAGACACCACAGCCGTCCAACTGGGTCCAGTTCTGAGCAGCAGGGGATGAACTTGAAGACCAAGAGAATTCAAGGGCACCAACTGGAGGGGGGAAGTGGGAAACTCCACTTTCTCCAGAACTGAAATTCCTGGACAGTCTTTTAAAAAGCTTATGTACCTCCCTGCTGTTGATCACATGCTGTACAACCCAGGGAGCATCTCCTGCTGCCTAACAAGGCTGAGAGGTGGGTGTGAGCCCACTTGTGACTGAGCATACAGTGCTTGTAGGGCCAGGGTCTCTATTTCAAGGGGAATTTACCTAGATTCACAGTTGCTCAACTCTCCCTTTTTAATTCCTTACCCTTCTCCAAGGCCATCTGGTGGCCCATTGCCCTTCTTAGGTGGCATTGTGGCAGGGTAGGCTTGAATGGCCTTTCTCTCAAGTAACACAGTAGGTAAGTATAAACCTTTTTGCAGCTCTATTTGGTTTTTGCAATTGAAGGGACTTAATTCTTTGGGAATAGATATTAGGAGGAAAGGAGACACTGACCCCATTATTACCCTCTTTATCCCAGGGCATCGAGTTGGGATAGAGTTGTCTGAGATTAATTTCAGGCCTGTGTGTTTACAAAATGAGTGGTGAAAGGTGAGTGTAAGGCTATGTAGATAGATGCGTGAAGCTCTTGCTCCCCATTTTCTGCCATATTCTCTTCTTACTAATCTCAGTTGGGAAATGACAGTCCTGGGAGCAGCTCCATTGCCCTCTTCTATGTTTACACGTCTCTCCCTTTGAGAAGAGGGTTGTGTTGGTGCCATTTGCTCTATCACTTTGTGTTTCTTCACCAGGGCAATGTCTCTGACCAGGGTAAGATTTTTGAGTGGCTGTTCTCCCAAGCTGTCCATTAGGTAAGTGTTAGGTTCCTGTAGTCCCATTTAGTTGCTTCTTTTGAAGCAAGACCTTCCCCTTCTTTTACCTTTTGTGTGACCTAGAATTGAGGGAATCAGGATCTGTGCATTGGGGAGGTACAGAGCGCTTTAGTCCTCTTGCAGGTGATGGTATAATGTGCCCTTCCTTCCTTGGTACCTGGTGTCTGACCTGGATTTTTTGGTGGGACCATGTATGTCTTCTCTGTCCATCTCCCATAAAGCCTGGCCCTTTTAACCAGAGAAACCCATCTCCTGTACTTGGCTCTTCAAGTGAGGACTGCTGCTATGCCTGTACCGGCTAATTATAAAGAAAGCTCAGGAGAACCATAGCTACAGCGGTTTGACAAGTTTTGAAAAATGAAGACTGATAACCTTTGCTCAGAGGAATATCAGAACAAAGTCTGAGGGTTTTTTTGCTTTTGGTTTTTTTCATCATTTCCCTTTCCTTCTCACAATGCTGTGAAGAGAGCTTCCTTTTCCATAGGAAAGGACATTCTCATTTGTTTCTTTTAAGGAGCTAATTATGATGAGGGGAGGATATATTGTGATAAATAAGTATCATTCCTTTTTTTTTTTTTGCCATCAGTCTGTTCTTTTATTCTGGATGAAGAGCCTTTGAGTTCAGCCTGGAAGTACGTATTATCTTCTCTATCCTTGAAATCTTGTCCTTTCCATGGACTTGTGGGTCTGTGTTTGTTTTTGTCTTTTTTTTTTCTGTGCTGTATATCAAGCAGTTTTGCATTTGCTGAGCTCTAAAAGGTCCTTTTTTGTTTCAAATGGAAAACACTAAAGGAAAATATGGAGAATCGCTAGTGGTTAACCATTGGGAGGCTCTTTTCTCATCTTCCTTCACCTGTTCTTACTTTGTATTCCCCAAGATGATAATATATTATGTATTTGAACTGCTGCAAAATTGAAAAAAAAAGATATATATGTATATAAAGCATAAGGTGTATTGGTGCAATAATGGTAATTAAAATATAGAAAAGGGTGGTGTCTGTTTCAGCTTTGATTTGCCTTATTGATTACCCTACTGATTCATTGATTAAATCTTTCTAAACCCTGTGATTGACAATGTGGGAGCACTACAGAATTGTGTTTATTTCTCAAGAAACTCACTGAATTTTTCAGATATCAGGACTAGGTTTATGTAAAACAATAATGCTTTGCTTTGGTCTCTGAAGCCCACATATTTAATTTTATCAGCTATGGATAATTCTTTTTTTTTTTTTGGAGGGCAGTTGGGGTTAAGTGACTTGCCCAAGGTGACATGGCTAGTTTTTGTGTTAAGTGTCTGATGCCGGATTTGAACTCAGGTCTCCCGACTCCAGGGCCAGTGCTCTATTCACTGCACCACCTAGACACCCCTATGGATAATTCTTTGTTTCTCTTAGTACAATCTGGGTTATTTCTTAACACATCTCAACTACTGATTTCTATACTCTCTACAGAAAGGTACAAGATGTAACTATAAACTTAAGTATAGATTTTAGAGCTTTAAGATCTGTAGAGTTCACCTACTGTGACCCCTTTCACTTTATAGATGATGAATTGGAAGCCTAGATAAATTGTGATTTGTTCTAGGAATAAAATCCAGTTTTCCTAATATCTAATTCTTTTTCTAAGGTACTACCACATCAATGATACACACACACACACACACACACACACACACACACACAAACACAAACGTATATTATACACATTTTTTTTTAACAGCTATAATAAAAATCCAAGTAAGTGTTTTCCTCTTCAAACCTTGAGAGGCTACAACCAATACTTAAAATATTTTTTGAATTCTTGGAGTTGTCTTTAGAACCTGAGTAGTCTTTGTTTTGGGGGGTAGGGGAGGCATTTGGGATTAAGTGACTTGCCCAGAGTCACACAACTAGTCAGTATCTGAGGTTGGATTTGAACTCGGGTCCTCCTGACTCCAGGGCCAGTGGTCTATCCACTGGACTACCTATGAGTAGTCTTAATGGTGGCAAATCATTCTTCATCCTTTGAGGGTGGCTTTAAATTTTTTTCCCTTTCTAATTCACTTAAATTAATACTGCTGTTATTTCTTTAGCATCAGTCTCCCTGTTTGAGAGGCAGCATGGCATAGTGTATTGGGAATTGGCCTTGGAATCAGGGCAACCTTGGTTTTCTGATACATAACAACTTTGTGACCTAGGGTAAGTCACTTAACCTGTCCATACTCCGGGCAATTCTATAGGACCAATTTGCAGAACAGTTATTGATCTTCATTGGGAGAGGGGAGTTAACTGTTATGGTGAAATCATAGGTTTGGACAAGAACAAATTCCCTCTTGGAGATGGGCAAAGGAAACAAAAATGATTTGGCCTGAGCTGGATTTAGTAAAACTCATGGAACCAGATGCTGAGTCTGTCTAATGCTTTCTCTATTAGCCCTACTCATTTGTTTTATTTATGAATCATATATGATATAAATATATCTGTGTATTAACTGTCACTAAAAAAATTGTGTTATTATGTACAATAACAGTAAAAAAAATGGCACATAGAGTGAATTTACAATTTGTGTAAAGAATGAGAGTTGGTACAGTTCAGTGTATAGAGCCAGCCTTGGCACCAGGAGCATCTCTGTTCAAGACCAGCCTCAGACACATACTGACAGTGTGGTCCTAGGCAAACACTTAACAGACTTTATGGTCAGCCAGGGGAGAAATAGAAGGGTAAGATATTTTTCAGCTTCACCTCAACTGATGAATATTTAGGTGGAATAGAAGAGAACAAGAGAGATGAAAGAAGATGCCTCCCTCGACTGTTTGCCTTTGCAGCCTAGTGGAAGGAGGTAGAAAGTGGATAAATTCACTAGATCTCGATGTGAGGCAGGTAGATTTAGGCAAATAGAAATTCTGTTCAGGAACATCCCTCTTAAGCAGATCACTGATCCAGAGAAAGTGCCAGCTGCCATGGCTATAGTCACTCTAGAGTAGCAGAACCCTTCACTTGAAGTTTCTGACCTCTGTCTTGTGTCTATCCCTGTGCTGGAGCAGCTCAAAAGTTCCTGCCTCCCATAATTCTTCAGTCCATCCTTCCAGCCTGGAATAAACAACCTTCCCCATTAGTCCTTCTGCTGATAAAAGGTTATATATATATATATTTTTTAAGCAATTGGGGTTAAGTAACTTGCTCAAGGTTACACGGCCAGTTATTTCTGGGTGTGGAGCTGAGTGTCTGAGCCCGGGACTCGATCTCCAGGTCATCCCAACACTGGAGCTGGTGCTCTTACTCGCTGAGCCACCTGGCCGCCCCTATAAAAGGTTATATTAATATGTGTATATGTTATCTCCTCTATTAGAATGTAAACGTGAGTGCAGGGACCACTGCACTTTAACCTGTTTATCCCCAGCAATTCTGTGTTCAGTGGAGGGAGTTTTGACTTGGGATCAAGAAGACCTGAGTTCAAATCAACCTCAGACACACTATCTCTGTGACTCTGGGCAAGTCACAACCTCTGTCTGCTTCAGTTTCCTCATCTGTAAAATGGGAATATTTCCCCCTGCTCCCAGGATTGTTGTGAGATAAGAAGAGACATTTGTAAAGTGATTTGCAAACTTAAAGATGCTACGTACATACTGGCTGTTACCGTCTCCAGCATTTGGCTCTTGACCATCTCCTCTTTCTGGATACTGTTCTCTTGATTTTTGTAACACTCCTCTTGGATTTCTTGGCTGTCTGGCCAGTCCTCACCTGCAAATCCTCATTGGTGACCTACCCCCTAATTGTGTGTGTAGCCTAAATCTGTGTTCCAGGCCTTTCTCCATCGAGGAGTTCACATTCTAATGGAACATACTTGTTATACATTACTTCCCTTCACATACCATGTGTGTTCTGGACAAACTGGTCTGCTTGCTTTCCTTTCCCCTTCCTTTCCATGAGCCTTGTCCTATCCTGGTATTCTCTCCCTCCTCACCTCCACCTCTTAGAAGCATTTATGTTTTCCTTTGCTTTCCTTGATGGTCCCAGCTTATTTAGAGCTTTAGCATTCCTGACACTATTCTTACAGAACCCTATCATATTTTTGTATTTATCCTTTGCTACCTGCTCTTGCTTCTGTCCTTAGTATATATCTTTTAGCACATCTAGATTGGTTAGTGAGTTAGCTCATTGCATACGTACTGTGCTGTTTTAAATGACTCCCATTTTAATAACTTTGAAAGACTTAAGATCTCTGATCAACACCATCAGCAACTATGATTACAGAGGACAAATGATGAAAAATGATGCTTACCTTCTGACAGAGAAGAGGACTTGATGTAGAAACGAGATATACATTTTTGGATATGACCATTGTGGGAATTTGCCTTGCTTAACTACGTTTATTTGTTAAAGGATTTTTTTTTCTGCCTAATTGGGAGGGAGGAGGTGGAAGAGAAAGAATATAAATGCTTGCTAATGACTTCTATTTTTCCTCATTAGGATTTCTTCTCTGTTTTCAGAATGTCATCCTTGAGGTTTTTAATCATCTTGTCTATCCATCCTCTGAAACCTTTGAAATTTGCTTTCATTAAGTTTTTAAAAATAAAGTTAAAAAATGCAAAGAAGGAAAAGGAAAAAAAAACCCCTTTGCTCTTTTAAATTATACAATGTGTCTTTGACATTTCTGTCACAAAATCTAGGAGGAAACGATCACTTTCTTCCAATGTTCTCATTATTTCCACCCTATAAGGAATGCAATATCCTCCTAATTGACTTTAAAAAGTATAGGGGAAGCTCAAAAACACTTGGCAGGGAAGTGGTATTTGGTGGCACAGTGAATTTGTGAATTTGGTGGCACAATGGCCCTGGAGTCAGGAGGACCCGAGTTCAAATGTGACCTCAGACACTAGCCATGTGACCTTGGTCAAGTCACTTAACTACAATTGCCCTGCCTTTCCTCCTCCAAAAAGCAAAAGCAAAAAAAAAGAACAATGATTTTGGGGAGAGGGTACCCCAAATCTTTTGGATCCCCAGTGGGGCCCAAAGGATTTACTTCTATCATTCTAATAGCCTTTCATTTTGTGAATATGACTCCTCGGTAAAGTTGGCTAGTTTTACTCTCTTGTGAGCGCCATGTTTCCTTGTGCTGGTCTTTGGTATTTCCCAAATCTTGAATCTGTGTTGACACAGGTTGTAACCACCTCCTATTGATGAGAATCAGATCCAGAGTGAATTTCTCCCTGTTGGTTCCTCTGCCTTTTGAAGGATGAAATTATCATTCAGGCATATCAAGAAGTTTGTAGCTACTCTGCTTTGAGTAGAGAGTGTGATCCAGCAGATGGCCTGTATAATTGATATATCTCCCCTACTGCTATCATGATCTCTTTTAGACACCTTATCCATTACCTCTTTGTGTCCAGGTGGTTCTAAGTATACTCTGGTGTCAAAACTGCTTCTCTTTTTGCCTCCATTGATCTTTCCTCAAAAGCTCTTGTGAGTTCTTTCTTTGTTCCTGATTATGCACATGAATATACCTATCTTATTTCTTTTGCATAGGGTATATACACATTCAGACCCAAATTTCAGTCATTGGCCTCATGCTACCAAGTCTGTGATGGCCATGAGGTTGAATTTGCTTCTTTGCATTCATTATACTCTCTAGTTCATCTTCCTTATTGCCTACACTCTTTGTACTTTTGTGTGTAGATATTTGAGGCCATAAATTTTACTACTGGCTCTGTTTTTGGATTTTTTTTTATCTTCAGAGTTTATAGGTATTTCAACAGTTATTCTTCCTACAGTATGTCTTTTCTACCCTAAAATTGTAACTTTTCTGATCCCTCTTTCAGTTTCTTTGTTTCCTCCTTCTTGAACCTGTCAAGTCAAAAGGTCCGTTAGATTGTAGGCTCCTTGAGGACATGAACTGTTTATTTGTTTCTTGCCTTTCTTTGTATATTTAGTGCTTATCTCAGTGCCTGGCACACACTAAGCACTCAATAAATGCTTGTTGACCAATTTATACAGTGCCTAGCACATAGTAGGTGTGTAATAAATGTTTATTGACTGAGCAGGAATTGGAGGAAATCTGGCAGCAGATTGGAACAAGATCACTAGAGGGGGCTGTAAGCATCTGCAGTGATTTAGGAAGTTGACCACTTCGTTTGGTGATCTTTTGCTTCTAACAAGGTTTTGTCACTCTGCTGTTCTCCTGTCTTCCTTTTGCTGTTCTCGAACAAGCTCGGGGTTGGAATACTTCTGAGACATTGAACTATTTCTGTTCCTTTTACTCAGACCCTACAGGCATTTTCAACTAAAGGTTCTCCATTCTCACTCCTGGGTGAATTAAGGCAACCTGGCTATATTCACCTTTTCCCTTCCTTGTGCTAAGTCAGAATACTTCCTACTCAGGTGGCTTTCTTCCTCTCACCTTCCCCACCTCATTTTGGGACAGGAAAAGAACTGGTCTCCCTTTCCATTTCTCATCCTTATCCTGAGTTAATGGGGTCACACCATGCAAATTACCTTGAGACTCAGAAGCTTCAAAAAAGAACTAGGATTTGAAATTATTCAAGACAGTTTATGAAATTGTTCATAACCTTTGACCCTTCTCTCTCTTTCCCTCTGCCTTTCCTTCCCTCTCTCTCTCTGTCTCCCTCTGACCCTGTCTGTCTGTCACCAGTATTGGCTCTTTTATGGAAGTTGAATGCAGGGACGGGCCTGATCCAACTCCTACCAGCCTGAGCTGATTGTTAAATTTTCAGTATGAGTGTTTACATTATGGAAATCTGCAAACACTACAAATCAGGGTTTTATTTGTTCTTTTGTTGGTTATCTGAATGGACTTAAGAAAGTGATGGAGAAAGCATTAATAATGCAGGCTAAATTTAAGTGTCATAATACATTCTTTTTCAGAGAGCTAGTTGTTAAAGATTTACCAGTAAACCCCATAGCTGAGAGTGTGGGACTTCTGCCAGACACATGGCAAATGCATATGGAAGCCTTATTTTATTGAACGAATTAAAAAAAAAATGACCTCAGTTGTCTGTGGATGACTGAGAGTGAGAAAAGAAGTACCGAATTCCCCTAACACCGAGGGCATGCTCTCTCCTTTACTGCCTCAGTTTCTGGTTCAAGCATAGGTTTGAGAAGGTTCAAATTTAAAGCAGTTTCTACAAAGTCCTGCTGATATCCCATCTGAATTCAGCATAACTGTTAGACAAATTGGCATCCTGTCCATTGCTGATCTGGGTCAAGCAG
This sequence comes from Petaurus breviceps papuanus, assembly GCF_028583685.1. Classification (NCBI taxonomy): domain Eukaryota; kingdom Metazoa; phylum Chordata; class Mammalia; order Diprotodontia; family Petauridae; genus Petaurus; species Petaurus breviceps. Next base: position 3,185,346 of record NW_027186502.1, read on the forward strand.
ATCACTCCTAAGAGAACTCCTAAAAGAACTTTGAAGCTGCTTCTCCTGTGCTTGACCTCAGGAAATCCTAGTCTGAACTCTAGTTCCTGAACTTCGGGAGCTAGCTATGAATATATCTTGAAGTTTTCAAGGTCTTAACTATCTCCAATACTCCTCTACCTAATGAGAGTCATTAGCAGGAAAAAATAAACACAGAGGCATAGAACAGAGGCCCATATGTATGGACCACATTTTGGTCTTGGAGCATTAAGGCCCAAGGCCTGTCCCTTTCTAGAGGCTTATAATATACTTCACGCCTTCAAAAATAGCCAGGCAGGAAAGAGAAAGAGGCTCACTCTGGTTGATTCATATATTTTGAATGCACCCAAGTTCTGGCCCAGCATATAGTTTTCACCAACGGTTAGTATACTGGAACCAGTTACATGCTGCAAATCAGGGAGAAGGGTACTTCCATTGCACACCACCATGCCTTTCTAAAAGCAGGGTCTTTTAGCCTCTTCTACTTGACCTGGCAACAGGCAGAGTATACTGCATGTGCTCTGAGAATGGGGCTCCATTGGCTAGGACTCCATTACATTGGCAAAGGGAAAGTCTGGATATGGTTGTGAGGAACGGTGACTGTGTTTTTTCTCATTCTTCCTCTTTGCCTGGTGTACAGGGGACATGAGAGGAATCCCCAGTACTGGATAGCCAGGGATGCCAAGTTGTCTAGAGCATACCCCATCAGCAAAAATTTTTTGAGTATACACCCTGAATATATATGTATATATAAAAATATATGTCTATATTTTTTATTTGTTTATAAATCATATAATTTATACTACTGAACACTAGTATACTTACTAACATTATTACATTATAAACATGGGCAAAATATAAATTTAAAAAGGATGAAAAATGTTAAAGTCAGACTCAGGAAGTTATAATGTGGGACATTGTGGGAATGGTATTGAAGTCAGTGGGGATAAATAAAAAGGCAACAAGGGTATGGGGGTGGGTTATTTTCAGTAAAACTAGAGTTCTGTATCACAAAGATGGAGACACTTAAGAGAGGGTAAGACTTTGTTAATTATTCCAGGCAGAATAATGGTGGTTGGGAGAATTCTGTTGGTGAAAAGAGGTAATTATGATGTTCTCTGTTTTCTCTCACCTCATAGTCTCCCTATACTGATGCCTGTTGTAGAAATCAGTGGTGTACACATTGTGCTAGATATGTGCCCTTGCTAGCAGGAAGAACAGCAGAATTATGGACCGTGTCAGCAAAATGGTGTGGGGTCCTTCAAGGGATTTATGCCTGGATATATCTACCAGCTTGTCTCCATGCTGGGCCACCACTCATCCCTACCCTCACCCCCACTGCCATTAGCTTTTCTGTATTTAGAGGGGCCAGTCCTGCAAAGTGATGCCACCACCCTTATTTTGTTATCACTAGAGTCTGAAAGGTTGGGGGACTTCGGCCAACAATCTCTTCCTCCAGTCCCATGTTAGTCTAATAAATAAGCTCCTAGCTCTGCTTCTGCTCTAATTGTCCCTGAGATTCAAAGTAATCAATCCCTGAGGAGAAATCATATATGATGTCTATATCTTACTCTGCCTTCCTATTCCATTGTGCTCTTTTGTACCCCTTATAGTATTAACAAACACTACTTCATCCTGTCTCGTTTCACTTCCTACTTTTTTCTTCTCATTTTTGTTACTAAAATAAACACAGCTTCCTCTAGACCAGTGGTAAGACTACAAGGGGTGTGTGATTAGCCAGTTAGGGGTGAGAACAACTAAAAATGTATTCACAACACACTTCTAAGTTTAATCAGCATTATTAACATTTGCTCCATCACTTTCTTAATTCTATACAATTAACAAAACAATCAGGCTCTGATTTTAGTGACTTCTGAGTTATAAATGTTCACACTGAAAATGTAACCATCAGCTTAGGCTGCTAGGAGCTGGCTCAACCCTGCATCCCACCCTCCACAAGAGCACTATTCACCTGTGCCTGTCACCAACACAACCATACTAATCCTTCACCTCATTATCGCCACCTCCTGCTCTGACCCTCTCCATTCTGTTCACTTCCACTGTCATGCAACCTTTCCCCTTCTGAGCCAGAGTCGGTCCCTCAGGGTAGTTAAAACCTAAACATGACTTGGGCAACCATAGCAGCAACTGTGCTGGTGCTATTGGGAAAATTCCTACACTCCAGTTTTCCCAAGCAATCCTGTGTGCTGTTTTCAGATCATCTCATGTGTGCATCAGGTCTCCCTTGGGAAGTGGACTTTAGGCTCCAGGGAGTGACCAATAAGAGCCCTGCTTCTCCCCTCTCTATTTCAGAAGGGACAGTGATTGGAATAGGATCAGCAGATGTGGATCCATTGTGATCAATCTTTTTTAAAAATAGTAAAGAGTATCTTATTTCTTCCAATTACATGTAAAGATAAGTTTTAGTATTCATTTTTTGTAAGATTTTGAGTTCCAAATTTTTCTCCCTTCTGTCCCCTCTCTCCAAGATGGCAAGCAATCTGATATAGGTTGTACAATAGTCATATCTTAACGAGAGGCAACCCCATATCTTAGGGGGACATTTGGCAACTAGAGATAGATGTAAACCTCCCTCCAAATTTACAAACCCTGCCATAAAGATGATATGTGATGTATTCTTGCTGACTATTCTTTCAATGCTTCTTTTATTAATGCTAGATGATCTACAAGGATCTCATTTTATTTCATTCCCAAACCCAAACTCCTAGCCTGTACTCCAACACCATCTTGGGAGTTGGGGAGTTAGACCAAAAAGGGATGTTACACACTCATGTGTGTGTGTACATGTGGTTTATCCCATTAGAATACAAACTCCTTTAGGGAAAGGAACTGTTTTCTTTTTTTTGTATCCCTGGATCATAGTATAGTGTCTGGCACAGAGTAAGTACTTGATCAAATTTGCTTATTGATTGACTCACTGATAAATAATTTATTTAGGCTCTCCAGACCAGACAATGGATTAACACATATCCCAGTAGCTTCAATAAAAGATGGAAAGGAAGGGGGCAATCCATGTATGTGGATAAGCACTCAACTCCCAATCTCCTTAGTCCCTGAAAACAGAGACCTTCTATCTTTGGGGTTCGGAGGCTTAGGTTCTTTGCTAAATATGGGTCCCCTTTGGTGTAGATTCGCTACATAAATAGCATTCATATACTTATCAACAAGAAAAAAAGAGATAGGTGGAGAGAATTAAGAATAGTATTTTTGACTTAATATATTATTATATTATATAATTAATTATATACTATAGAATATACAATTACATATTGTTATAATATATAATCAATATAATAATGTAAACTATATATATAAGCTAATATATTTAAATATTTATTTTTTATTTAATATTAAGCAAGTAAGTGTGCAAAGGGGAGGGGAAAGAAAGAGTAAGTAATCTGAAAAGCCACATTTCTATCTAGGAACAGCGAGAAATTGGGTGGGATTGGATACTTTAAAAGTATAACCTCCCTCCCCCCCGCCAATCTCTCAAATACATATAAATAAAAACACATTTATGAAGTTTATTGAATAAATCTAGAAACTAGAAAGAGTATTGTAGGTAGGTACTGGGGAATCTGCAGACAGAGTAAGGGAGGGGAAGGAAGAAAAACTTGGATTTTAACTGTCTAGGGTTGTAAGTCAGAGTGTGTGTCTGTACACAAATCCCAGTCTTTACAAATATATTCAACCACTGACTTTCATGCATAACCACAGCCTTAACCTCAGTTTCTCTATTAGTTTAAGTATAACTAGTTTTTCTTCCTTCCTCTCCCTCACTCTTTGTCCGAAGATTCCCTAGTACCTACCCACAATACTCTTTCTAGTTTCTAGATTAATTCAATAAACTCTGTAAATGTATTTGTAATGGGTACAAAACAATTTAGAAAAGTCATTGAATCAAACACTTCCACTGAAAATCTGACATGCAGAATTTCTAAGAAGTGGACACAAATGTACCAGAGTAATGGCACTTGCGTTATTTTTGGAACAAATGCCTGAAGACTGTATCCTCTAACAAAAGTGTTTTGCCAGTGTCAAATCCCAAAGACTCATTGAGTGTCAGATCTCAGGGGGACCTGAGAAGCCACTGAAGACAGTCTCTACATTTTAGAGAGGAATACACAGATGCCCAGAGAAGGTGAAGTGACTAGCACAGATTTTACAATCCAGTCAAATGTATTACTAATGCTATTGTAATGTAAGTTTGGGGTGCTGATTAGGGAAAATCCACAATCAGATCTGCTCCCTGATCAATAAGTTTACAGGGCATGAACTTTTGTTTGGAATTAGGAAGTCTTTACAAATACAGTGAGAGTGTAAGCACGTCCTTTAGTGTCTTGATAAGAGGACACAGACAATTCCTAGTTGTTTTTTCATTTTAATTGAGGTTGCTGCTAAGATATTTGGCTGCCTGAAAAGCCAGAGGAAAGAGTTTGAATTGCTCTTTTGTGCTGGCCATAAAAGTGAACAGCAGATCACTTTTGGTGCCCTTTGTAATTCTCTTTTCTCTTTTTCCCTTGGACCTTACTTCCTGAGTGTGGTGGCAAGGAAGGAAAGGGAATTGACTTCTGCATCACTGTCCCCATGAACAGTATAAATAGCGGATATACCGCCACACACATGACAGTGTGCTTGTACATAGCCTAAGCAGAGAGTGTCTAAGAGCAGACTTTCCACAATAAATGGCATTTTCTAAGGCACTGACAGATTCTGTGGAAGCACCAGGTAGAAGTAAGCTTGTATTCCTACTCAGCCCAAGAGAGGGGCTCATCGACAATGTTTTGGAACCTAAATTTCATGGATGAGATTTGGAAATTTTGGCCTGCTAGGCAATATGATCCCAGAATCCTCTCATACTAAGAAGGGCTATAGAATATCTGTGGTTAAAAATATTGCTTAATTTAGCTAAACACTTATGTATTTTCTGTTCAGAGATGTTAAATGATTTGCCTAAAATCATAAGTCACAGAGTTGGGAGTCAAATACAGGTTTTTGGACTTCAGCCCCTCAATCAGATCCAGTCTGTGTGAAACCACAAGAAGGTCTTTGGGAGTGTGCATGAGTGGTTTAAATTAGCATCATTTAACATTAATTTAATTTAACATTAACTAACTTGTCAACCTTGAAAGCTTAGAGATGGGGTATTTTTTTTTTTTAGCTTTTTAGCAGTGTGGATCAGTATTTTCCCACTTAATAATGAATTTCATTTCCTTTCCTACCCTCCAAATCCATTTAAGCTTGTTTCCCTGTTGTCTCTCTTTTGCTAGAAAATCAAGGGCTGGGGATATTGTTTAGAATCTGTAATTGCTGAAAGGTCCTACTTTAGAGGTCTATAATCCTATCAGGTTTCTTGGTAGAAATTCTTCTCATCCTCCAACAGTTTTTATTAATTCTTCCCTAACACTATCCCAATGCTGCGGGACAGGTTGTACTTTTTCTTAAGATGTTGCTCAAACTGAAATAGCTCAAGTGTTATTCAGCATCTGGACAGCTCAGTTGCTGTCTTGGGGCTACCTTTAGTGAGCAGCTTTTAAGTGACCCTAAAGAGCCCTCTAGTGGCAATCACTATACAAAACAGCTTTTTAAAAGAACCTGTACAAAGCCCTCTATAATTTCAAAAAAGAAAATTGAAACCAAGCTAGGGAGCTTAATTATCCTCTGATTTTCAAATCTGGTCTAGTAGAGGGAGGGAACATTTTTGGTGGGACAAAAATAAACCCGTTTATTAGCAAATTAGGTTAGAGTCATTCACATATTCTTTCCTCTTGTTCTCCACTGCTGAGCCAGACTTTCTGAGAAAAAGAAGCACTTGTTTTTTAAAATCAATTTACTGATTGATTAATTAAAATGTCCTCTGTATCCTTCCTACTTATTGACATGAAGATTAAGCATAACTTCTTAGAGGGAGAGGGAGGGATTACTTCCCCGTTGGTCAAGGAGTAGACAAGTTACATTTATTTCTCAGTTTATGCTGTTTAGACATCATGGTATAATTAGTTAACTGATCCCCATTGAAGGAAGAGAATCCCCACAAGCTCATGAGGTAAACATGTCCTTAAATATATATATATATATATATATATATATATATATATATATATATATATATATATATATATATATGCTTTTTGCAGGGAGGGAGGGCAATTGGGGTTAAATGACTTGCCCAAGGTCACACGGCTAGTAAGTGTTAAGTCTCTGAGGCTGAACTTGAACTCAGGTTCTCCTGACTCCAGGGTCACTGTGCCACCTAACCACCCCTATGTCCTTAAATCTTTTTTTTTTTTTAAGCAATTGGGGTTAAGTAACTTGCTCAAGGTTACATGGCCAGTTATTTCTGGGTGTGGTGCTGAGTATACGAGGCCAGGATTTGATCCAGGTCATCCCGACACTGGTACCGGTGCTCTTACTCACTGAGCCACCTGGCCGCCCCTAAGCAATTGGGGCTAAGTAACTTGCTCAAGGTTACTCGGCCAGGTGTTTCTGGGTGGGTGCTGAGTGTCTGAGCCCGGGATTCGATCTCCAGGTCTTCTCAACACTGGAGCCGGTGCTCTTACTCGCTGTGCTACCTGGCCACCCCATGTCCTTAAATCTTGCCTGTGATTTTCTAAGATTAGCTTTGGGAAGAGGGAGGTAAGAGTCTGGAAGTCTCTCTCAGACTGGGCAGGGCTAGAGAATATTTATAGTGAAACTTAGCATAATTTAATTCATTATTCTCATGCATTTTCTGAAATTCAGAGAGGTTAAATAATTTACCCCAAGCCATACAGTGGGTAAGTGACAGAGTTGAGAGTTAAACTCTGGTCTTTGAACTTGAAAAGTCAGTGCTCTTTTTATTGCCCCACAACTATTTAACTACCTTTCAGTTAGCAAGATGAAAGCAACTAAATAGAGGAAGACTCTTCTGAGTAGCAGAAATTGTTATAATATGTGGAGGGTTATGTTAGATTACGAAGTGACTAAATTGGTAGTGGAATTATAATGGGAAATTATTACCTTAGACTATCAACTAGTTTTCAAGTTATTTGCAAATTAATGTGATAAATTGACCCCAAAATGAAATTTGAAAATGAAGTTTTAGCTAAAAAAAGAAATCAAAATTAATGATTACTTAAGATATTATGATTAAGGGAGGGAAATTATAATATGCTTACTATGTCCAGTATAGCTGGATCCTCAAAGATCTCCCAGAAGTCACAGGATGCATTCCTTTGCTGTTGTATATCAAAATGCTTTCTGAAAACCATATAAATGGTGGAATAGTTTCCTGTATCTGTTGCATCTGAGAGATAATGTATGTCATGTATGTGAGGGGTTTTATCATAGGCATTTTAAGTAAATTTTATTTCTCATTCTCTTCAAAGCAGAATAAAGGGGAATAATAGTTTCTTTCTCAGCTGATTGCACAGATGGCATTTCCAACAGCTTCTGGTAGGTTTTAACAAATTATTGTTAAAGAAAGACTAAGATGATGTCACATGTTCTCATCTGAATCAACTAGTGGTCACATAACAATAATAAAGTTTAGCTCTTACTGTTCCAGTATTTTCAGAGCAATAGTGGACACTTAATTTTAAGACTTTGACTTAAAACTTTTTTGTATTGAATTAGAGTCCAGCATTTTTCAGTATGCTTGTTTTATCTACTAATCTCTGATTTAGCTGTAAGTCAGTGTCTGGCCAGAAAATGAAGGCATCACCACCAATTAAGACATTCACTCACTGGTTCCAAGTTGATTGAAAGTTCAGTCAGTTAACAATATTTAATGGAAAGAGGGAGAAGGCATTGTCTTCTTCCCCCTGTGTGCCTCGTAACTATTTCTGGGGACCAATCAGAATAAAATTGCATTGAGAATAAGAAAGCTTATAAATGAAAAATTGATAGGACCTGATCACTTATTAGATCATAGCAGGCTCATGGAAAAGGAGGATTTATGGATGGCTATAAGTTTTAAGCCTGTTTGCCCATGATAACTGATGGTAGCATTTATTTTATTTTTTTGCTTTTTGGAGGGCAATTGGGGTTAAGTGACTTGCCCAAAGTCACACAGCTAGTATTGTGTCAAGTATCTGAGGTCGGATTTGAACTGAGATCCTCTTGACTCTAGGGCCGGTGCTCTATTCACTGTGCCACCTAGCCACCCCAAATGATGGTAGCATTTATAGAAATGGGGAAGTCAGGAGGAGTTGGGTGTTTTTTTGGGGGGAGGGAGAGACATGAAGGGTGATATGTTGAGTTTGAAGTAAATGTGGTATAGCCCAATAAAGATACACATTAGGTAACTGGAGGCAAAGCCCCCTAAACCTGGAACTTTGGGGAGAGGTAAAATCTGTAACTATAAACTGTGTAGTCATCCATATGACACTTTGTGTGAGGTTAGGGACTTTATGTAAACTTTGTATCTTCTATTGTGCAACTAGTAGGTGTTTAAAGTTGGTTGAATTGAGTTCAGTTATTAAGTTGTAAGGTCATAGTTGAAATTTTGAGAGCAAACAAGGTCACCTAGGGAGACAATCTTCAAGTTTAATCACATCAATATCATTAAGGATTAGGAATGAGATATAAAGCATATTACCATAATGATCTAGGTGGGCCAGAACTGACTCAGGTTCGTCTCATGGTTCAGGCTTGGGACTGGAAGATGAGTCACATATATGCCACTTAATATAAGGAAGCTTACTCAACAATTGCATGGAAAAGAAATTCAGCAAAAATACAGTGATGTTTCAGTTCAAAGCAACTTGTTTTGCCTTCGTATTTGCCACCAGGGCATACCTGATCAGAAGGGTATTTGACTTACATGGCAGTGGGGAAGTCTGTCAAACTTGAGGAGCTCTGACTACTCATTAATTGGGCTTTTATACCTCTGGTGATCAGGAAGCTACTACATCGATGGTTCTCTCAATCATGGAAGGTTTCATTGATATGTTAGGAGAAAACTATTTTATGTGGAAGAGATGTTCTAGTCTTCTTAGGCATGTGTGGTAAATTTCTCTCTGTACAATGGGGCTCACTGCCATGGTTCTGTTATGGGAATGAGAATCTGAAGATCTTCCCTGCTCCTTGGCCCTTTGATAGGCTTAAGTGACTCTGAGAACCTTCCTTGATTTAAGAATATACTCTGCCCCCTAATAGGCTGAATGTGCTCACCTGGAGCCTGTGGAGGGAGGCTTGTTCTTCAGGAACACCCACACACACACTTTGTTACTTTGTGATTGGGCTGTGAGTCAAGAGGGTTGTGATGGTCTTTGACCCAGGAGAAAGCTATATATACCCTGATGTGAGGTTTTGCTGTGGGGGCTCACTTTGGGAAGAGTTGTGTGATTTGGCCAGATGAGACTCTGGGTAGCAGTCAAGCCCCCTTGCTTTGAAAACCCAGATGTTGGTGCTTCCCTCTCTGGTAACTAACTAGGTATGTATAGCAGCAAGCACCCCAGCGTCCCCAGGGTGGCTGCCAATACAGGTTCTTGGATCTGCTTTACTAAAGGAAAGCAACTCAAAATGGGTTAACAAGCTTACTTTAATCAATCAAATATGTATCGTTTACCTAGTTCAGGGGAAAGAGGTCAGCACCCCGAACTTCAGAATATACAGACAGAATTATCAAGACAGCGAAACAAATCAAGTAGACAGCTTCCAAACTGTCCAACCATTACATCCATACCAAATCAACATCTGGGTTTCAACATCTGGGTTTTTCAAAGCTGGGGGACTCTTAACAACGGCTTCCCAGAGTTTCATCAAATCACAGAACACTTCTCAAAGTGAGCCCCAAAATAAAGCTACACATCAGGGCTTATTTAGCCTTCTCCTGGCTCAGAGAATGTAACAACCTTATTGACCCACTGGCCAATCAAAAAGTATCTACTGAAAAACAAGCCTCCCACCCCAGGCTCCAGGTGCATTTTAGCCTAGGGGCAGGGAAGATCTTTAAATTTACATTCCCATTACAGTATGGATGTAATGGTCAGACAGTGGGAAGCCTGATCTGCCTCTCTGTCTGTTTGTAACTTCTGTTTGTATTCTCTGATGTTTGATTAAAGTAAGATTGTAAACCCATTTTGAGTTGCTTTCCTTTAGTAAAGCAGATCTAAGAACCTATGCTAGCAGCCACCCTGGGTAAGATTGGGTGCTTGCTGCTACAGGTTCTCAATCACATTATTAGTAGGGTAGCTTCTACCTCATGTAGAGAATGATAATGAGTTTCAAGGAAGCCAAGCCCAACTAATAAACAGGAACTATCATCCAACCATGGGGCAGCTATATTAGATAGAGTATTGAATTTCAAGTCAGGAAGAAGTAGGTTCAGATTCCACCTCTGACACCTGCGTGACTACTGTGAAATCATTCCATGTCTCTGAACCTTGGGCAACTTGCTAAGACTACAGATTGTAAATAGGCTTCAATCTCCAGATGGAGTTAACACATCCAAGGAAATGATGGGGCTTTGGCATATTGAAATATTGTCTGACTTTGGAAGAGAGGTAGTTTGGTGTATGAGCAATAACAACAACAACAATAATAGTTAGCATTTTTATAATTCTTTAAAGATCACATAATGCTTTATATGAACAGTCTCATTTGATTCTCAACAGCCTTATGAGAGGGAAGTACTACTATTCTCCACATTTTACAGATCAAGCAATTGAGGTTCAGAGAGTGACTTGTTTGGGATCACACAGCTATGAAATCCTGAGTTGGGATTTGAATTCAGTCCTTCCTGAGTCAGAGCCTAGTTTTATGCCAAGTTGTCCAGGTAAGAGTAGTGGTGCAGGACTCAGGGGTCATCTTCCTAGGTAAACTTAAGTGAATCACTTAACCTCTGTGGCCCTATGGGAACTATGAGCTTTCCTCATCTGTGAAAGGGAATTCCACAAATGTTTGTAGCTCTCAGGGGGTGATACTAGCAAGGATAACCAAGGCTGATGATCTCACTTGCAGTAGGGTCGATTTCTGCTTATGTTGTCCCACTGCTAGGTGACTATTAATGTGCATTAAAAGTGAATGCTAGGGGTGGCCAGGTAGCACAGCGAGTAAGAGCACCGGCCCCAGAGTCAGGATGACCTGGGATCGAATCCTGGCTCAGACACTTAGCACCCACCCAGAAACACCTGGCCATGTAACCTTGAGCAAGTTACTTAACCCTGATTGCTTAAAAAAAAAAAGTGAATGCTAGTGTTCCTTTTAAAAGAGAAGGTGAAGGGAAACTTTTCCAGGGAGAATTATGTGTTCTTTTAAAAAAGTAGAAATTTAGAATTAGAAGTAGAAATTTATTAATTAGAATTATTAGAATTAGAATTAGTATTATTAATTAGAATTAGAAGAAATTAATTAGAAGTAGAAATTTAGAATTTGCTGAAGATTACAGAGTCTTCATCAAGAAACTGAAGAACTTGGGAGAATGGGTAGTATCTTCATCTTTCTTTAAATTAACAAGTATTTATGAAACACTAGCCATGATACCATTCTCTGATTCTTCAGCAGATTGAAACCTTAAACATTCCTCTCCTCCTCACTTTCTTTCTATTTTCTCTCTCCCCTTCAAATTGTTTCTATCTGTTGTTTCCTTCCCTATTGACTTCAAACATGACAAAGTCTCCCCCATCCTTAAAAAACATTAGACTCTGGAATCCCCTCAAGTCATTGACCATATTCCCTGGGATATGCTGGTAAATGTTTAACAACTGGCTCTCTGAAAAAAATGTAAGCAGGATACACTTTTAAAGTCTATTATGCATGATTAACATTTGCTCCATTATTTTCTTAAGTCTAGACAGTCAACAAAAACAATAAATAAAGCCCTGAATTGTAGCATTTGCTAATTCAAGAAGTATAAATGCTCACACTAAACATTTAATAATCAGCTCTCTCAGGAGCCTGTGTGAGCTAGCTCCAAAGCAGCACTACCTAGATCTTTCTTCACTTTATTAGCCCAACTCCTAGAAAAAGCTCCACACTCATTTCTTCCACATTTCTTCTTACTCTTCAACTCTTCATAGCCTAGTTTCTGAATTCATAAACTTAAGTCAAAGTTACCAGTGGTCTCCTAATTGCCAAAGCTGATGTTCTTTTTCTCTTCTCTCATCTTTCTTGATCTCTTGGCTTCTTTTTTGTTCATTCCTGGATTCGGTATTTTCTCTGGGTTTTCTAACATTACTATCTCTTAATTCTTCTTTCTGTCTGCTGCTCCTGCTCAGTCTCCTTTTCTGGTTCATCATCTATCTCACGACCCCTAATTGTGGGTTCTCTTCTCTCTCTACACTCTCTTCTTAGTCAATCAACAAGCATTTATTACACACTTACTATAAAATATGGCAGGTGGGGCAACTATATGGTGCAGTGGATAGAATGCCCAGCCTTGAGTCAGCAAGACCCATCTCTGTGAGTTCAAATCTGGTCTCAGACTTATAAGCTGTGTGACCCTGGGCAAGTCAGTTAACCCAGTTTACCTCTGTTTCCTCATCTGTAAAATGAGCTGGAAAAGGAAATCGCAAACCACTCCAGTATCTTTGCCAAGAAAACCCCAGATAGGGTCACAAAGAGTCAGATACAACTTTAATGACTGAACAACAACAAAATATGGCAGGTATTGCACAAAACACTGGGCATACAAGGAAAGGCAAAAAATAGTACCTGTCTTCAAGGAACTCACTTTCTAATGGGGGTGGGGGAGAGAGACAATATGCAAACAGCTATGAACATACAAAAAATATACACAGGGTAGATGGAAAGTAATCTTAGAGGGAAAACATTAACATTAAGGTGATCCTGGAAGGGCTTTCTATAGAAGATGAGATTTTAACTGAGATTTGAAGGAAGTCAGAGAAGCCAGAATGTAGAGGCAAGGAGGGAGAGCATTCCTGTCATGGGAGACAGACTATGAAGATGTATAGAGTTGGAAAGTGGATTGTCTTGTGTGAGGATTAGCAAGGAGGCCAGTGTCATTGAATAGAAGCATATGTAGAAGGAAGCAAAGTACCAGAAGCTTGGAAAGGTAGAGTGGGGCTAGGTCATTATTCTTTTTATGCAGACGGCTACCAGATATTCATAACCAGCTCCAGTCTCTTTCCCGATCTTTAGTCCTACATAACCAGCTGTCTATTGGTTATTTCAAACTAGATGTCTTGGAGACATCCAAAACTCAACATGGCCAAAACAGAACACATTGTCTTTTCCCCCAAATACACTCCTCTTTCAAACTCTCCTGTTTTTGTCAGTTTTCGTCATTCTTCCAGCATCCCAGGTTTATAATCCTAGTGTTCTTCTCAAACCCTCTTCAGTTCTTACTCCACACTTCCAAGGAATTGCCAAGCCTTGCCATTTCTACCTCCACATCTTTCACACCTGATTCCTTCACTCACATAGTTCACACTTAGTTCAGTCCCTCTTTACTTCTTGCCTAGAATATAGTAATAATCTCCTAGTTGGTCTCCCTGATTCAAGTCTTTTTCTATTTCAGTTCCTCCTATGGACTGCTATGCCTGCTAAAGTTATAGTGAAGATCTGATCATATGATATCCTTAATCAACTCTAGTGGGTTCCCATTGCTTCTAGGACAAAATATAAACTCCTCTCTATTTAGCTTTGAAAATCCTTCACATTCAGGCCCCAACCAATCTTTCCAGGTTTATTGGATGTTACCTTCTCTCTTGTACTCTGCATTCCAGTCAAACTGGCCTTCTCTTTGTTCCTCACACATAACACTCCATCTCTTATCTCTTTCTTTTTTTTTTTTTTTAAGCAATCAGGGTTAAGTAACTTGCTCAAGGTTACACAGCCAGGTATTTCTGGGTGGATGCTAAGTGTCTGAGCCCGGGATTCGATCCCCAGGTCATCCTGACATGGGAGCTGGTGCTCCATCTCTTATCTCTGAGTCTTTACACTGGCCATCCCCCATGCTTGGAATGTACCCATTACCTGCTACCTCATAGAATGTCTCTGTTCTTTCAAGACACAGTTCAAGTACCTCCATCTACAATTCTGACAGGAGAACAAAAGGTCAAGAATCCTGAGGGTAATAATGAAAAAAGAAAAGGGGGGAATTAAGGGTGTCTTTTACTACCAGCTTTACAACTGTCCTTCAAAACAGTGATTATTACAATGATTTTGTAATTTTTTTTTAAGAGGTCAATCAGTGGAACAGATGAGGTATACAATATACAGAAGCAAATAAACACAGTAGCATAGTGTTTGGCAAACCTAAATTCTGGAAGGCAATTTGGAACTATGTCCAAAGAGTTACTAAAATGTGCATACTCTTTGACCTATCTGTATCACTACCAGGTCTATATCCTCAAAGAAATCAAAGAAGGAGGAAAAGTATCAATATATGTAAAAATATTTTAGCAGCTCTTTTTGTGGTAGCTCAGAATGGGAAATTTAGGACATATTCTATTTTTGGAGAATAGTTAAATAAATTGTGTTTTATGTCAATAATGAAATATTATTTTTCCATAAGAAATGAAATGGGAAGTTTTAGAGGAAACTGGGAAGACCTTTCTGCACCAGTGCAGAGCTAAGTGAGCAGACCTAGGAGAACAATTTATATGCTAGTAATATTATAGGGAGAAACAACTTTGAAAGATTTTAGAACTCTGATCCATGCAATGGTAAACCACAAATCTGAAAAAATGAAGATGAAATGCTCCACTTACCTCCAGCAGAGAAATGATGAACTTAAAATGCAGAAAAACATAGTTTTGGATATGGCCAATGTGGACATTTGTTTTGCCAGATTCTGCACCTATATATTGAGGACTTTATTTTTTGAATTTTCCTTTTTATTTACTCAACTGTGGTAGTAGGAGCCCTGGGAGGGACAGATTAATGAAAAAAAGCATTTTTGTAGAGTTTTTTTGCAAAGCCCTGTACATCTTTTATCCCATTTTATCCTTACAATAACCTTGGGAGGTAGATATTATTACTTATCCCCATTTTACAGAGGAGGAAATTGAGGCTGAGAGAGATTATGTGACTTTCTCAAGCTCACACAGAAGTAAATGTCTGAGGGTCAGATTTGAACTTGGATCTCCCTGACTGTAACTCGATTGCTCTATCCACTATAGCACCTAGTTGCCAATAGAATTGATTTCTGTGCAATAGTGGTGTTGCTCTGAATTACAACTCAGGCACTGACCCAACTGCCAAAGAAGAAAGAAAATAAATTACATCCTTTTTTTTTTTACTTTTTTTTTTTAGGGCAGTTGGGGTTAAGTGACTTGCCCAAGGTCCCACAGCTAGTTTTTGTGATAAAATTACATCTTTTTTTCTGTTAAAATATTTCAATATGCTGCTTTAATGAGGTAGGACTATGATTAGAATTGTTATTAGGAATGAATGGGAAGTATTTATTGAAAAAATGTGTTAAGTGCAGATAATTTAAAAAGGACACTGTATTTTTCTTTATGTGACTAAGGTGTATTTGATATAATTTTTTTAAAAAAGGAAAAAAGAGGGGTGGCTAGGTGGCACAGTGAGTAAGAGTGCCGGCCCTGGATTCAGGAGGACCCGGGATTGGTTCTGGCCTCAGATACTTAACACCCACACAAAAAAATGGCTGTGTAACCTTGAGCAAGTTACTTAACCCCACTTGCTTTGGGGAAAAAAAAAAGAGAGAATACACAAAATATGGTTAAGATAATGAATCACAGGTCTTAACCTAAGGTGACAAATTTGCTTTTAGAGTTAACACTGAGACTTGGCAGAGGAAGACACATGATTGTAACATGACTCTAGAAGGCTTTACTTTATTCAAAAGAGCTTGGATGCATGAAAGATGGAGAGAAGAGCAGTACTGTCTATGAAGAAGGTATAGTCTTCCTATATTCCTAGATATAGTGAAGGAGATGTAGAAGATATGTGAAGACATCCAAGACTTTCCCTAGACTTGGCCATCATGCTTCAGTGGCCTTCTTCATCTGCCCCCGTGGCTCCCTTCTCCTATTGCTGAATTCTTCTTGAAGCTTCCATTCTGAGGAAGGGCCCAGACTGGCCATGCTTTATTCTGTGGTCTTTGCCAAGATTCCCTTATGCTGATTCTTCCACCAGTTCACCTCTTCCTGCCCCAACCCTTTCAACTCCCTTTTGTATATTGTCTTCTCTAGTCAGAATGTAAGCTCCTTAAGGGCCCAGATTGACTTTCTTTTAATTTGTATTTGTACTCCAC
>NW_027186502.1:3201562-3275147 GCF_028583685.1 Petaurus breviceps papuanus
TAAATTATATGGATATCTACTCTGTTCTCTCAGCTAAAAATAGAGATGCTAATACTTTCATCATTTAAAAGGAAGAGGAATGAATCCGGGAGGATTTTTTCTGGATTTGTTTTTTTACTAACAAGGAAGAACTCTTTGGAGGTGGAAGTACTGGGGGCCTAGGGTGAAGTGATTACTCTTTCTTAGAACTTGTGACAGACACAGCAAAGAATAGTCTAACATGTACCATAGATTTTGGGAGATCAGATTCCAAAAGGTTTGGAGAAAGGCTACGTAGCCTCTCAGGGACTAAACTGTTATAGAGGAAATCAGTCCAAGAAAGTACAAGAAGTTCTCAATAATGAAATTTTGAAGGTACAGAGTAACAGTTTGAAAGAGAAGAAAAAGAGATCTAAGGAGACTGATTTGGACACAAATCAACCAACTTGGATTGTATAAAGATATGCAGACATAGTAAGCAGGGATAGATAACAGAGGTGGTGTATAAAAGCTTGACATGAGATTTTTAGATTGGTGTATGGAGTACTAAAACCCAAAGATAGAACTGGTGAGGAAAGCTAAGGACAGCAAGGCATAAAGTCTGACATATTGACAATTTATTTAGGGGACAGAGAGTAATTCAATTTGTCTGGAGAGTGTGTGGGTGTCAGTAATATGAGTTAGAAGTGGAATGGAGACAGTAGATGGTGGTGGACTTTTAATGATACAAAAAGGAGTTTGAATATTACTCAGCACATTCGATGAACATCTGAATGGGAGTTCTGTGACTAAAATGAAGGAAAGACTAGACCACCTCTGCAGGAGTATGCTGGCAGTCTAACAACTGGCTCTCCAAAAAATAGGTATCAGGTGCATCTTTTAACTTGATCTGTTGTTAATATTTCCTCCATTACTTTCCTAAGTCTAGACAATGAATAAAACAATAAATCTCACCCTAATTTATATTTTGCCAACCAGAGGTGTAAGTGCTCAAACTGAAAAATGAGGAATTACCTCTTCTGAGATTGAGAAAGCTGTTTGTACCATTCCCCTCCCTATTGATTCTTTATCTTTATTATAATATGATTTAATATATTTAATTAATTTAATATAATATAATATTATCTTTATTATAATAGTTTAGGAGAATAAATACAATAATAGCCATAGTTCAAATGCAACTGGCTTAAACTAGGCCTTTAAGAATGCTTAAGGCACAGGGGCGGCCAGGTGGCTCAGCAAGTAAGAGCACCGGCTCCAGTGTCGGGATGACCTGGATCAAATCTGGGCTCAGATACTCAGCACCACACCCAGAAATAACTGGCCATGTAACCTTGAGCAAGTTACTTAACCCCGATTGCTTAAAAAAAAAAAAGAATGCTTAAGGCACTTGTTTTGATTCTCATTTTTCTTTGCATCCTAATATATTTGCCATTAATTATTTCTACCTGTGAGATAAACTGATAGCATAGGCCTTGTGTCCCTAACATTTCATTTTAGGTTCCTATGTTTTTTTATCCTTTCATATTTTACTACCAGAAATATCAGGAAGTGGAGCACCTGATATACACAGGAAATAATAGCAGTTACAGTATGGGAGTTTATGGGATCATAGGATTTAGGGACATTAGAGTTGTCTTGTTCAGCTCCCTAAAGAATACAGAAAATTTCTAGCAGTTTCCATAGATGGCAGAATTTAAAACTGTTGGGGTGGCTAAGTGGCACAGTGAATAGAGCACCAACCCTGGAATCAGGAGGACCTGAGTTTAAATCTGGTCTCAGACACAACACTTACTAGCCATGTGATCTTAGGCAAGTCACTTAACCCCAATTACCCTGCATTCCCCCTTCCAAAAAAGAAAAAAAAAAGAATTTAAAACTGTTCAGCTCAAGTAGTTAATAAAAAAAACAACAACTGAAATAATTCAGAGTGATAACTGGAAGAAAGGGGGCTTGGAGATTTGACCAATGTCATCAGGTCACACAGCTGGGAAGGATTCAAGTTGAGATCTTTTAGTTAAAAATTCCAAGCCATTTCTACTATGCCTTGTACTCAGAAACTTGGAATCTGTTTCCACAAGACGAGAAAATAACACAGGATTTTGGAAATGGGAAAGTCAGGCAGAGAGACATTCAGAGGAAGAGAGAAGAAGAGCTAGATATATAAATAGAGCCAGGGAATGAGAAAGATACAAATGGAAAGACACACGGAGAAAGAGTGAGAGACCAAAAAGTAGAGACCATTGGAGCATAAGTTGGATGAGAGGGAAAGTCAAAGTGAGGTAAAGAGGATGTGTTTGCCCATAAAATAATGTCCAATGTGCAATTAATTAATTAATTAATCCATGAGCAGTGAAAGAGAGAGAGCAAGAGGGCCCCATGGTAGGTTAAGAAATACCCTGTAGGAGAGAGGTAGTCAATAAATATTAAGTGTCCACTCTGTTCCAGGCACTATGCTAAGTGCTGTTTTATTAGGGAGGAGATAGTGAATTAACAATAGAGTCATTGGGAGCATGATAGCATGGTCACTGTCCAGCAAAGGTTGAGGAAGGATTTAATAGCTTTGGGGCATGTGGGGTAAAAGGGAAGGGTCTACAAACGATTGCCCATAGAACAGGGTGGTGTGTAAGTTTTGGGGAATGCCTATATTCTCTATAATGCAAAATTAAACAACTGGTTATATTAAAAAAGAGATTTTATTGAGTTTAAATTACAGATGAACAGAAATAAAAATTGGCCATCTAAATAAGTGTCCTTAGAAAAATACATTTCCTTGAAACCCATTTTCTTAAAACCCTATAATCATAATATCAAGTGAAATGATATCTGGAAGGCAGGAGGAAAGAAAAGTAAGCATATTTTAAGAATCATAGAATTTCAACATAGCAAGGGACTTTATAGATTATAGAGTGAACCATGATCCCAAACCTAGAAGGATTTCCTACAAATAGATAAGTCATTATCCGTCTAGCCTTTCTTTTAAGACCCTAAGATAGGAGCAGCTATGTGGCACAGTGAATAGAGCACAGGCCCTGGAGTCAGGAGGACCCAAGTTCAAATCCAGCCTCAGACACTTGACATACTTTACTAGCTGTGTGCCCTTGGGCAAGTCACTTAACCCCAATTGCCCTGCCTTCCCCCCTCCAAAAAGACACAGACACACACATACACCCTAAAATAGAGGGAACTAGCTATTTCCTCAAATAGTTTCTTCCCTTTTTAAAATTTCCTTTCACTATTTGGGAGTTTTCCCTGACATCAAGCCTAATTTTACATTTATTTTTTCAACTTTGATTGACTGCTTCTAATTCTTTCCTTTGGAGCTAAGCAGAATTAAGGCAATAGCTCTTCCACATGATAGCCTTTCAAAGGCATGAACATAGTTAATGATATCTGCTTGAGGTCTTCTCAAAAAACAACTCAGTTTCTTCAGCTTAGTTTCATTCAGCATGAACTTGAAGTTTTTAACAGTGTTTTGCCCAATTCATATTTTTCCCTCCTCAGGGCCTTATCTGATTTGCATAATTTATGAAATAAAGATTTATATTTTTTTTTTTTGTAAAAGAGCATTGATGAACATGTTTTAACTACTTAAAAAGGTAAGCATTCAAACACTATTCTAGTGACCAATGATATATAGCTATTAATTAAAATAGGTGGGAAAGTATGTCTCTTTGGCATTAACAACAAATTTAGATTCCTATGTTTATTTAAATTTTAAATACTTAAATATAATTTGGTATTTTTACTAATTCACTGTTGAATTATACTGAAATATATTTGCTAATTTACTAATATTCCTCCAACTAGATTGAATGATACCCTTTGGGATGTGTCATCTGGGATGAAGAAAGAAATAAAATTTATAGTGTGGACATGTTAAAGAAACATCATATAACAATAATGCAGATTATTGTCTTACATGGATATATTGAAGTTATTAACCTTTTACAATTGGGTCAAGAGGAAGGTTCAAATGAGTCTTCTGTGGGAAGTTCCATCCCCTTATTCCAATGCTGCTGCCATTGCTAATCCAATAGATATGATTTCTTCATTAAAAAATTGATCCTTTTCTGATGATTCATAATTTTGAATTTCTTTTCAAAGGATTGTTTGGTGATTATGACATAATGAGTCTTTTTTTTTTCAAACATTCTGTTACAACTACCTCTTTTGTGCTATGTGACATGTATTTTTAGGAATTTATGGAGATAAAGATTACCTCCTAATCATATTGTTTAAAGCTGAGCATCTGTTACCAGCTCTTGAGATATAGTTAAACTCTTAAACATAGACACTGGAAGATAAAGGAAGAGATTTCCCCTGTGTGGCTCCTTTGGAATTGTGTTTTAATCAGAGGACTTGATAAAATTTTCTTCATCAGAAATGAAAAGGGAGAAAAAAATCATGGTGGTTTCAACCTGAAAATTATAATATTTTAGTTAATGATAAAAATACCATCTTGTACAATAATAATAGTTTGATAGGTTTCCCCCCCTTCATTTGACAATGATTCCCCCAACTATGTTCTCCAACACATCCTCACACACATTCTCTCTCCTCCCCCCTACCCCTCCCCTTTTTCTTTTCTTTCATCTCCCTCCCCCTCTCCTGATCTCTCTCTTTGTATTTTCCCTTCTCCCTCCCCTTCTTTTACACACTCTCCTCTTCCTTATTCTTTCTCTCCTCCTCTCCCTCTCTACTATTCTCTCTCTCTTCCTCTCCCTCTTTCCCTGCTTTTCCCCTCTCCTCCTCATTAAATATACTTACCAGAATTGATGACTTGCTTACCAAACACCTTTACTTCACCAAGGCTGAGAAACTCTTTCACTTCTGGCATGGTAACGGTTATAAAACGCCCTTGCATTCCATCACATTTAAAAATATATTTCTGCCCTGGACTAATTCTGGTTTTATCTCCACACCTAAAAATGACCATATAGGGATAAGATTATCTTTCTGAAATAGGAATTATTTGAAGGTCCACACACAAAGTAGATAGCTTATGGGACAATGTTAATGATTTTGGGACCATGACAATATTATCTCAGAAGTTAAAATCTCTCAAAAGTGCTAATGCTTAGATTGAGCTGAGGCTGGTGAATAAAACTAAGGACAACAAAAAATTTTTATTTTATTTTTTAAAGCAATATTTGGGAAGCGAGAAGGGATCAGAGATAGGATCAAAGACTCCTATTTTCCTTTCTTGCCAAGAAAAATGATGTTTGAACTGGGAAGCATAGAACAAAAATAGGTAAGAGAAGTCAATAAGAGAGTACACCTAGCTGCCTTTGATAAGATAAAGTTACCAGGTCCAGATGAACCAAATTACAGGGTACTAAAGAAACCTGGGATTTGTAATTGCTGAGTTATAAGTGATCTTTGAAAGACCTATCGAGAATGGGAAAGTTTCTGTAGGATTGGAGAAGGATAACTATTATCTCAGGCAGCTAAGTGGCACAATGGATAGAGTGCTAGACCTTGGGTCAAGAAGATCTGAGTTTAAATCCAGCCTATGTGACTCTGGGCAAGTCACTTAACCCTGTTTGTCTCATGACAAATGAGCTAGAGAAGGAATGCCAAACCACTCCAAGAAAACCCTCAATGGGGTCATGAAGAGTGGCTATGGCTAAACAACAAAAAGTACTGTCTCGGTTTTCAAAGTTCGAATTTTATTCCTTGCAAAATGCTAGAACATATTATTAAAAGGACAATGACCCATTTAGAAAACTGAACGGTTAATCATTAAGAGCCAGCATAACTTCACCCAAACCAGCTCATGCCAGACTAAGTTTATTTCCTTTTTTGACAGAATTCCTAAACTGGTAGATGAGGGGAATGTTGTTTATCTAGATTTTAGCTACACATTTGATAAAAATCTCTCATGCTGTCTCTGCTGATAAGACGGAGAAACGTGGCCTACAGTTATGTTGGTATGGAATTGTTTGAATGTCTGGACTCAAAGAGAAATAGTGGATTTTCCAAACTTAGAAAAAAGTCTCAGCCCCTGGGAGTCTATGTTCAACTTTGTGCTGTTTGACATTTTTATCAGTGACTTAGACAAAGGCATAGATGGCACTCATAAAATTTTCAGGTGACACAAACCTGTGAGGGATAGCTGATGTGCTGGATGAAAGGATTCAGGAAGATTCTGATAGGCTAGACCATTGGTCTAAATCCCATAAGATACCTTTGCTTTTTACTAATTGCATCCTCTCTGTCTGAACTAGAGGAAGAAAGTGAATGTATCAATGGGGCCTCATGAATGATGGCTTTGAGTGGATGTGGGTCCACAGAGTAGCCTGAACCTGAGTTAGTTATCTTGGGGTTCCATTTGAGAGGAGGTGCCCCAGTACTACATCAGTAATTACTGACCCCTTATGCCATTTCCATCTTTTAAAAAGTGTTTTTGAAATAATCTCCATATGAATTATATCACTGATGAGGTTATTAGAAGGGAACAGGCAGGTTTCTTTAAGTGATATTCCATAGCAGACCAAATATATATGTGCATATATATGTGTATATGTATATATGGATGTGTATGTGTATATTTGTTGTTAATTAGTAATTTCTGGCTCTATATAACCCCATTTGGGGTTTTCTTGGCAAAGATACTAGAATGGTTTGCCATTTCCTTCTCTAGCTCACTTACAGATGATGAAACTGAGGCAAACTGGGTAAAGTGACTTGCTCAGGGTCACATAGCTACCAAGTGTCTGAGGCTGGATTTGAACACAGTTCTTCCTGACTATAAGGCCAGCACTCTGCCCACTGCACCACTTACCTGCCCCTGAGACTAAATATTTACTCTTATACAACTGGCTGAAAGATACAGAGAATGCAAGATCTCTCTGTGCCCTTGCATAAAATGTATTGATTCCATAGAGTAAAGCACCTTAAATACCCTCCTCTAATAAAGTATCTTCTATCATTTACTAAAATTATACAAGATTCATTGAAAAATATAACATTGACCTTCCTATCATTAATGTGGAAGCATAAAACAGTAATGCTCATTGAAGGTGTTTGTCACTGTCATGGAGGAGATCCCAAACAGGTGCCATATAAGAAGGAATACCTTAAAGATGATGAAATCCTCTATATGTTCCTGCTTATGGATGACGTTATGCTTAATGCATAAGTCCTAAAACACTGCAGAGTCTTTTAAATGAGATCCATAATCATTCTAAAGGATTTGGCCCAAGTATAAATGGGAAAAACCAAGTAGATGAAGAATGCCAATGGTTTAGACTACGATATACAGTTGAATGGATAACCTCCATATAAATATATATGTATGTATACATATATACACATACACACATACATAATGTATACAAAATAGTAATTATGTAATATATTTAATTATCATATTATATATTACATAATATAATTAATTATATGCTTGTATGTTTGTGAAACTACAAAACGGATCCTAAATTGGGCTCAGAAATGTACAGGAGGAGGAAAATACGCTAGATTACATTTGGGAAGTTGCAAATTTCTTTTAATGATCCCCAAGCTTATCACTGAAACAAAGACCCATCTTTTTAATACCAATATGCTTCTGACATTGTTGCATTACTGCAAATCATGGAAAACTAAGATCTCTGAATAACTGAAATTGAAAAACACTCAAAGGACAATGGAGGAACCCATGGTTGGTTTACAGGGTTGTGCAACATATTACAAAAAATGGATTGAAATGATATTAAAAAAAAACATAAGATGAGTTAATCATATGGTGAGAGTGAAATATCACCAGAGTTCAGCCTGGGTGCTCCATTGGTTTCCTCATGATTTTAGGATAAAGTGGAGAAGGCCCCCAGTATTTTGTGTGGAATTCTTGTGGTGAATTTATGAGAATACAAGAATAATGTTGGAGGGAGTACCCAAATCCATTTGACAGCTTGAGTAATAGCATGTCTCTCTCCAGAGAAATGTAAGCTTCACAAGGCTAGAGATTTTATCATTTTTACATTATTTTATTTGGCATTCATACTACAGTGCCTTGCACACTGTACACAATTAATACAGAAGGAGAACATAAAAAGGGAGGAGAGGTTTTCTGATATACATCAGTCTTCAAATTCTACCTTTACTGTTTGAGGGGGAGTTTGGAGGAGGGATAGTAATGTCTCATCCCAAGAGAGGAAAGAAAGAAGAATAATCACCTCTGTGCTATTTTCAAATTATCTGAGATAGCCAGAGGGCCCGGGAAAGTCATTTGGCCACTGCCTCTGAAAATCAGCACAAAGGTAAACTGATTTTGAAGCATCAAGGGGGCTAGAATACACAAATGTATTGGCAATATTTTGTATCTGAATTTACAATGAATTTTGGTCTCAGTTGAAACATTCTCTCCTGAAGTTTCATGTTAGATTGGCTCAAGGAGAGAATCAGGAGGATGGGGAAGGAAGGCCTTAATATTTTATTTTGGTACCTGGGAAGGCCCTTTATTGTACTGGGAGAATAGCATAAAACATTGCTTGAGAAGTTACAGTGAAAACAAAAACCATTCATTTACTTTGCAGAGTGAAATGATACCTGGGATTTGATTTGCCACCATTCTCTTTTGAATCTCCAATCCTAATTTCATACTTTGCAGTCATTCTTGTGCAACAGTCTCCTCTAGGGATGATCATAATATCATCCACGATGAATTCTGAAATCAGATCTACCATCCACCAGGGTTCAAAATCATCATTTGTGTGAGTACAAGAATTTTTGTAGAAATCACTGGCTTCATTCCCATCAGTGGCTTTGTCAGATGAGCCAAGGGGATGGAAAGTACTAGATTGGTAAGAGATTTTCCCTAAGGCTATATTGACACCTGAAATATATAATAAAATTTCAAATTCATTATTATTTATTATGAAAAAGAAAATTCCTCATAGAAAAATACCATGAAACCCTAAATAAATTGATTTAATAAGATACACCTTATCATTTCTATGTCTGATAGGTATATATTTATATTGTATGTGTATCTTTAGGAATATCCACATTCATGGTTACCAAATTATGCATGAGTGTTTTTTTTGTCTATGAGACAATTGTTAGGAAGTTAAAACATATATTTTGTCATATTAACACTGTAATATACATAGGTTTTCAGGTCAGCCCCACAAGTAACCCATAATATACTTAATACAGTTCTGTAATTTATAGTACTAGAACCAAACCGCCATGTATAACAAAATCTCTACAGGAAAATGTGTATTTCAGCCCTTTGACTGAATCCAGACTTCACAGAACAAAGAGGGTCACATGTGGCCTTGAGGCTGAAGGTTCTCCATCCCTGGCTGGGATTAGATATATAAGGACAGTGACGCTATTAGTAAGATGGCGTATTTTTGGTTAATAATGTTAAAGTTCCATGTGAAGGCTGAAATGCAGATTTCCTTACCTGTTCCTGTAGTTGAGGTAATATTAAAAAGACTTCTTCAAGTCCAGTTAAAGAGTCTCCCTGTGACCACTTTCCAATTCTGTTTCTCTTTGGTCATTTAATAAAGTTTCTACTAATCTGGCTTAAAATAGGGACAAGTGGTCACTTTACCATGACAGTTTTTGATGTGATTAGCACATGAATCTGAGTAAGGAGAATGGAGGACTATTTCTCTTTGAGTCCCAGGACCCGACGTGAAGGTAAAAGAGATTCTTTTGAAATTTTTTTTTGTGTGGTTTCAAAGGAAGGGTGCTTATAGGTGCCCCAGTCAAGTTGCCCCCCCCCCCAACAAGTCAGAACTTGCATATCTTTTTTTCCCCCTCTTCTGTTTGTGCTAATTAATTCTTGAGAGGAATCTTGTTCTGTTTTGGTTTGTTGTTGTTTTTTTTTTTTTCCCAGTTCTTGGCAGATTGAGAAATTCTTACTTTAGCGCACACTTTTTTGAAGGGCAGACCACATGCTCTTTGGTGGAGTAACTAACAGCAGACTGAGACAAGGTCTTATTTCTTCAGGAGTCCCTTTTTCTTTTTTCTTCTTTTTTGAAGGGCAATTGGGGTTAAGTGACTTGCCCAAGGTCACATGGCTAGTAAGTGTGACAAGTGTCTGAGGCTGGCTTTGAACTCAGGTCCTCCTGACTCCAGGGCTGGTGCTCTATTCACTGCACCACCTAGCCGCCCCCAGGAGTCCCCTTTTCACAGGTGGAGTTGTAGCTCCTTCTGTGAAGTAATTCTTTAGTCTGAGATAGGCTCTCACTTGGCAGGGACCTGGGGAATGACAGTGGAGGCTGTCTTTGACAGTGTACTTAAGAAAAAGAATAACATACTGAAACTCAATTTGAAAATATGAAAGGGAGAAATTTTCTTTTCCCTCTAAATTAATACATGGACTCTCCTAACTCTTAAGTTAAACAACTGAGACTCACTTCTTCACAATAACTGGGAAAAAATATTCCTCCAGTAAGTTGAAACAGTAAATGTTTCCTAGAAACAGGGAGAAAAGTTAAAGTGTCAGAACCTAGTACTAATCCTAGGAAGGAAATGCTTTCTGGGTGAATGAATTTGCTGGCAAAAGCATCTGTTTTGTTGTCTTGTATCTGTACTTGCAAATGTGATGCAATCAGTTTAGTGAGACTGGTAGACAACTTTGGACTTAGCTGTAGTCATTTGAAGGAGCAAAAGTTTTCAGTAAGTGTTTACACTCAATTTTGAGCAGGGTTTTTACCTTCTTCCCTTGCTCTGAGCTGACTGGTTGGAGTGAGAGAAGGAAACAGATAAATGAAAGGAAAAGCCTGTCACCTTTCAACATTTATTGCATGTAATAATATATGATAAAATATAAAATATATAATAATATTGCATACAATAGTATATAATAATTGACCCAAGAAAAAGAATAGTTGAAATCAGTTTTTAAAGACATGGGAACAATATTTGATAATTGTTATGCTGAATTTCAAAATGATTTTCCTATGAGTTGTTAGATTGGGAATTAAGAATTTAAATGTTTTTGTTCAGTACCAGAATAGATTTAGCTCTCTGAAGGAAAGAATGCCTTTATTGTTTCTTGTTTATTTCTCTCTAATATGTTCCACTTTGAAAATTTTTTTTACTAACATAACCAATGTATGTTTTATTTTTTTAAACTTTGTAATATGTTACCTAAAGAAAAATGCAAATTATAGATAGGACTTGGAAATTTTCAAATGTTTAAGCTATGACTTTGAAAGTGGGAGGTGAAGCAACAGGTTAGGAGAACATAGATCTTAATATTGCATAGAAGTGCTTTATCTGTAGTGAGTCTTCAAGAGATAAGCAAATACCAGAAATGCCTCCTCCAATTCTTAGAGCTTTTAAAGGATAAAAGGTTTTTTGGCCCTAAGAATTTAGCTTCCACAAATAAGATATGTACAAAATGCCTCGCACCCTTAAGGCTTGTTGCAATATCATTTTGGACATTCGTTGATTTGGGGAAATATTATCCTCTCCCTTTGGAAAATGATTGCCTAATATTTAAGTGTGTAAAATCTTAGAAAGTGGACAGTTAATTTAAATTTGATAAGCAGCATGAGAAAGAAAAAAAATTAGGAAAAATAACTGCTTCACTGGATACTTATGATCTTCTAAAAATGTAGTGTTTAGAAAACTGATTTTAGATTCTAATATTTCAGATTTTAACCGAAGGTTTTATGGGATTTTGTAATAAGTATGAGTTGGTCTGAACCATTTCCCCCTTTACAGAGAAGCTAAGATACCTTGAGCCCCCTACATTCTGCCTCCACCAGAGACACTTTGGCTAACTGTAGTATTTTAACTTCCTCAGGATAAAGAGCTATTACTCCATCCCATTCTCCTTTCTTCCCCAGGCTCCTCTACTAGCATCCACCAAAGTTTTATCATAGCACATCTGCATCGTTACATGTTTTATTCAACCACAACAGAGTTAGATGTTCAAAAATATTTAAGAAAAAATTCAACTATATGACTACTAGATTATATTTATTGTCATATATTATTCAGAGTTTAAACATTATAACTTGAACTATAACTTGCTGTCTCAGTGTGAGAATAACCCTAGAGAAATAAATTGTCACTTGCAACTAAATATACTTATGGAATGAGACCAAAATTCTTGTCATTAATGCAGTAAACACTACTGAAATATGTAGTGATAAAGTGTGACTGCATTTTGAATTTTTCTAGCCTTTATAGCTAGCTAGAAGTTGGATAAAGATATTTTTCATTTACATGTAATATTGTTCTTCTAAAACTTAAGATGAGGAAACTTTAAACTATATTGGGTCATGTTAGAGTTAATTCACATTTTGTATGTAACTTTATTAGTGAGAAGTCATACACCTATATCCCCAAACAATTAGAAGGTATGTTATCTAATCTGACAAAACATACTTAGAAAAAGGCAAGCTTACTTTACAGGAGATTTTAGTCAGAAGAGATTTTAGATCTTGGCCTAGTGGAATTTATTTCTTTTTTTTATCCCTGATTTCTCTTTTATACATGAAATGGTCATGCTACTCTTTATACTCCTGGAAATTTCTATATTAGCGACAACTACTGTTGCTTTCTTAAAGGCAAAGAATGTGAGGAAACAAGAAGGAACCTGATGCATATTGAAGTTTGAAACAAATCATAATATCTTAGGTCTTTTAAAACTTGTAACAGGAAAATCCATCTAAAGATTAGTTGCCAATTGACCAACTTACTTTACATGAGTTATTTAATTAAGCACATAATAAAAGAAAGGATTATTAACATTTTTAATGATTGTTGAGTTGTTCAGTTCTTTTCAAGTCATTTCTGACTCCTTGTGATCCCATTTGGAGTTTTCTTGGTTCCTTTCCACTACTGTGACCATCTATTTCTTTTAACTGAGGGTTTCTATCCTTCTGAAGGAAGCATATAACAGTTTTGAGGATTTCTAAAGGTTTTTGTGGCTAGCAACAATAGGGAAAGACCACTACAGGGGATTTGAACTACATTTACATAACTATGATTCTGAAGAACTCCTACGGAACTTGGGATATTGAAGGGACCCTGAAACAATAGGAAAGGAATATAAAATCTAATATTGTATACTTGTAGAAAGGCAGTGTGGTATGTGAATAATCTGCTGAATTTAGAGATAGGAAAGACCTGGGTGTCAATTCTCACTTTGACACTTAGGTTCCTGAATGAGTCACCTAATGTCCAAGAGCCTCAGTTTCCTCATTTGTAAAATGGGTATGATAGATAATGCCCATAGTGACTACCTTGTAGAGTTGTTGTGTAGCTTGAATGAAATAACATATAGAAAGTGCTTTGCAAATTATATAAATGCTTTGTAATACATAAATTTCATTTATTATTATTGTGTTCTAGTATTTTGTAAAATAATTTGGGAATCCAATAAGAAACTTGAACATAAAAATTTACTACTTCCCTCATAGTTTGTTGTGAAGATCAAATCATATCGTATATAAACTGTTTTGCAAACCTTAAAGTGCTATGGTATTATACTCACCAATGGGTCTGGGAAGGTCATTTAGGGGTTTTGGCAAGACGTGAGGGGGAAAAGGAGCGAGTTTGCCGAAGACTTGTACTTCACAGAAAGTTAAAAATTTCTTTCTTCCTGGAATGGTGACAGTCACATATCTCCCATTCATTGACCCACAGAAGAAAGACTGTTCTTCCAGGATCCAAGGAAGAAATTGTAGCACATCTAAACAGAAAACACATTGTTATTTTGGAGGATTTTGGTTTACTCAAATAAATTACCTTGAATATGACATAAATAAAAGATGGCAAAGTTTTCAACTCCTCATTTTAAAACATTTTCTTTAGGTCTGAGGGCTTTTTTTTTTTTTAAACTTGATATCCAATTCATGTTACCATTATATTTCCATTCAGTAATAAATCAAAATGGAGCTATAGTGATATCTGAATTACATTGATGTCAATTTGACTACTCTGATGGCTCTAAATGTATTTTCTGAAGTGAGATAACCTTTAACATGTTGCTATTCTTCTTGCTACCATTTTCTTGCCATAAATTCTTTGGGCCTATATCATCCCCATGAGAATTACTTTCACTCTCATTAATTTCCTCCACCTGTTCATTTTTCTCTTATTCTGGGCTTTTTCATCCATTTGACAACAGTGTAGTTGTCAGTTCATCCATTCATCTCTTGCTTGGAGACTCATAATATTAACACAGGTGGAAAAGAACTTAGAAATTATCTAGTCCAATATTCTCATTTTATAGACATCAAAACTGAATCTTAGAGGGATTAAATGACTTGTCCAAAATTATGTAAGTAGGATGTAGCTGAGCCAGGATGTGAACCTAGGTCATCTGACACTAAATACAAAAGTTCTTGAAAACTTCTCTGAGTGTCTTCAGCTTTTCTCCGTCCTATGTTCCCTGATTTTCTCATGCTGTTTTATGTCTCTTTCAAAAATCTCTTTTTTTTTCTCACTACTCAGAATCGCTCCTATGTTTAATTGTTTCAGTTGTGTCCAACTCTCTATGGCCCCATTTGTGATTTTCTTGGCAAAGATACTGGGGTGGTTTGCCATTTTCTTCTCAGACTCTCCCTATGCTCCCCCTCCCACTCCCACCCCCCACTCCCCCAGTCACCAGCTACCGTTTCAGCTGTTCAGTCAGTGTCGATAAGCTATGACACTGTATTAAAGTTGTTCTAAATTGGTCATTTGGATGGGCAGAGGTGACTAAGATATGATATGATAGGGTACTAGGCAGGATTTCTTAGTTTTAAAGTATTCCAAGATCCTTTATTAAAAACCCATCCATGGAAGGTATAAAGCCTTCAAAAATCACTTTATACACCATTTTTAAAGCCTTGTTACATTCTACTTTAAAACTTCTTTATATATGTACACATACATGACATATATGTACACATATACAACACAACGTATATATGTGTATACACACATGCATACATATGTGTATACACACACATATATAAAAATTATCATGTTTGGAAAGGGGACATAGCCCCTTTAAAAGAACTACATCTTTTTTTTTTTTCCCCCCAGAGGACACTCAGTATTCCAAAAATCAAGACTTCTTTTTAAGTAGACGTCAGCTTGCAAAGCAGTGCTAGATACCTGGAGGGAAGAAGGCAACTTTCTCCTTTTAAGGAAGGAAAAACCTTTACCTTTTGATTCAAAGAAGACAATCAATCATAGGGAAACCAGGCAAAATGTAGGATTTAGGAATGTGTGAACTTTATTTTTTGCCTACAGATGTTAACTGATGTAGGTAATGGCATCACCAGATTGCTGAACCAGTAGTGCAAGAAGACTATTGATGACTGTTTCTAGGGTTAGAAGAAGCTTCCATCCATCTTGCTTAGTTCCCATTTGTGAAGGAACTGTGACTGAAACCAGACCCACTCTGATAAGACAGGAACAGAAGAGCCAGAGGGAGTAGCAAGGTCGACCCTTTAATTAGGATAATGACACCTGAAAGAGTGTGCTAAGTTTATGCCCCGGGGCATAAACAGTAGGTACAAAGATTCCCAAGGTGGGAGGGAGGAAAATCAGAGCTAGACTCACTGACAACCAAGAAGCATTAATGACAAAGACAATTTTCTTAGGTCTATTAATAGCTTAAAAATCTTTCATTAAAGTTTATTACACTTAAATAATAAGCTTAATGCTTATTATTTATATGCTTAAAATTGAGCTAAGACTTTTGGGACATCTTGTATAGTGTTCTTTAATATAGATGTGTAGTTGTTCCAATAGAGTTTTTAAAAATTGTATATGTAGTTACTTGTACTGGACCTATGATATCCCTGGTGTAAGGTGAGGAAATGCCTTCAGTTAAGTATTTCTTAGTGAGTTGTCTAAGACAGAGGTGTCCAAAACTCAGCTCACAGGAGCATCATTTCTCGAGTGCAGCCTGAACTAGATTAAAATGTAATTGGAAAATATTTAACAAAATAAATAAAAATGCAATAAAACATAGATAATATTACATTTTAAAACCACCTACAAGGGCTGATTACTTTGATAAACTGATGCAAGCTCTAATCATAACTATCATTCAAACAACCATTAAATATATATTGTCAGATTCCAGCCTTTGATACAAGTTATGTAACCCAGGGGAAGTTATAATCTCTATGATCCTCAGTTTCATCATCTATAAAATGGGTCTAATATTTTTTGACCTACTTTTTCACAGGTCTGTTTTGGGGAAAGAACTTCTTTATAAGCCCAATAATTCTATGTAAATGTGAGTTGTGATGACAAAGATAAAAATGATCCTGATGCTACTGATGTTGCTGGCTAAATGTTAATGTGATTGTTTTTCCCCCCTAGACTTTAGTTTGCATTTTTACTGTCTTTTTGGTCAGATTGTTAAATCATCAAGGAAAGAGATGCTTTATATTTCTTTTGTAACTTTAACTACTGGTACATATAATACTTATATGCATCCAAGAACACACAACAGGTGTGTCAGCCCTTGTGATGTCAGCCCTTTATTCTTCCATATGTTTTATTTGTGATACAACTGTGTCTGAATTTAGTCTGTCTGCTTTTGATTTTTTGGAGAATGACATTTGGTCTATTCATTGTGTCTACATGCACACACAATGAAGTAGAGAATGAAAGTACAAGATTATCATGATTTGAGTAGATGCTTTCATTTGGAAGATTAACATATTTTTGAGGGAAAAATGTGGTTGAAATCATATATATGTATATGTGTGTGTGTACATATATGTATACACACATATTTGCTACAATTCTCCATTTCAATTTGCCCTCAAAGACAACCACAGATCACATGGGAATGGAGCTATCTACTATGGATGCATGTAATTATCAAACCATCTATCTGTATCTATTGATAAACCCAAGCAAAGGATTCATACCTGGGATTAAATCTGCCACCATTGGCTGATGAATCTCCAATAAGAATCATAGCTCCATTTAGCTGTTCATGGCAACAGTCTTTTCTATTGGTAATTGCAACATAATCCACAGCATATGATGAACCCAAGTCTACCATCCACCAGGGTTCATACTCAGATAATGTCTGAATACAAGATCCTTCACTGAAGTCACCTGCCAAAGATCCATCAATGGCTCTCTCAGGAGATCCGAAGAGACAACTGGTACTTGACTGAAAAACATTCATTCCTTGTGATAGCAGTGGAGCTGAAATGATGAGATAGGTAATGGTAGAAATGAGTTAATTTAGAAAATCTAATTTGATCAACAATAAGATTAATAAAAAAAGAGAACAATGTCAAATCATCAAAATCAGAAATGAGAATGGAGGGATCATGAATATAAATAAATTTATCTTAGATTGTTATATGTAATAATCCCATCCTAGGAGAATTGGTTGGTTCTCCAAAGGATTGTCCTGTGCTATAAATAGGGAAATGTGGCCCATGATTGCCTGAGAGGCCTCTAGACTTGTGGATTCAGTGTAAAGCAAAGGTGAGGGAGAGACTTTGAAGAGAGAATTGGAAAAGCAGGAGGTGAGGCTATGAGATGAGGCTAAGGAGAAAGTGGGAACTTTTGAATAGCTAATGGGAATCCCCAAAGCTACAAGTATGTGTACATGGAAAAACTCCCTCTCTCCTCCCCAACATATCCCTTCATTCTCAGCACTGGAACCCTGGAAATTGAGAGGAAGTGAAATGGTTCTTTTCTTGAGTAAACTGGAATTTTATCTTGCTCTTGAGTTGAAGAATTTACTCTTGTGTGTTCTATCCTCTGCCCTAAAATATATCACTTCTTGATTTCTGTTCTACAGCTTGCTTGGAAAAAGATGTTTGCTTGCTTGTTATGACAGGTTTTTATATAATAAGTTTTCAATGAAAGGGAAGCTAAGCTGTCTGTCTGAGAGTATAAGCTAATAGCTACCCTCTCCTTAAAAGTGACCTTAGAAAGTGATTTTATTATGAACCTATAAATACAGTATCATGTTCCTAGACTGTAAATATCTGATATGTAGTAGATATATCCTTCCTAGATAGAGTGGAAGAGTGAGCCCAGGTGCTTGCACCCTTGCTCTGCCCAAAAGTTGAAATTTCAGTATTCCTTGTGGAATGGGACATTCTGGACTAGCTCATATCTATGTAAGCAAATACCTATAACATAGGCCACTCCAGGGTCCTTATGGCCTTAGTAGAATTCCATTGTATACACATGCTAATAATTTGAGAGGCTGAAATAGATTATCTATAAATGAATAAAATACCCAAATTAACAAAATAAAGAGTGGACAATTTAACTAGATCATTCTCAGAAGAAGTCTGACAGGTAACTGCAAGCAACTCCTATACTTTATAGACTGTTTCACAACATTGAGAAAGATGGTGATGGTCCTTCTGCAAACATATATGGTGTTGGTCTTTAATTGAATGGAGACAAAACTGAGAAAGAAAGCTATAGAAAAATATGTTAATATATTTTGTTTTTCATATGGTTATTTGTATTAATACATTATATTAATGATCATTGACTTTAAAAATATTAATCCAATTATAGCAGGGCATTGATCTGTTATGATTAAGTAAGGTATTTACCTAGAATGCAAGGATGTTTTAATGCCAGGAAAACAATCAATATAATAAATTATAGCAACAGAAAAAAAGAAAGACTACATGTTCATACCATTGAAAGCCTCTGATAATATATAGTATTCATTTGTGTTAATACTAAGATATAGAAATTTTTTTTACTATGATTAAAAAGCATACATATTCAAAACCACGAACTAATACTATATGTGATGGAGAAACATTAAGAGGACTCCAATATTTGAAAAGTACGAAACAGTGATATACTTTCTCCACTAAAATTGATAGAATTTTTGAAAGTCACTAATAGTATTAAGGCATGAAAGAGAAATTTAAGGATTAACCATGTCAATGAAGGAGTGAAAAAAATTTATATTTGTAGAGAATTTAATTAACAATAATAGTAATAACTAGCATTTATACCCCATCTTATGGTTCATATATGTAATACATTGTTTTATTTGATCCTTACAACTCTTTGAGGTAGGTGCTATTATTAACTTCCTTTTGCAGATGAGGAAACTGAGGCAGATTAAGTAATTTAAGGTTACTTTAGCCCCCTAGGGATCACACAGCTAATAAGTGATTGAGGCAAGATTTGAACTGACCAGTACTCTATTCCACCTACATGCCCTGGGAATAATTATATACCTAGAACACTTAAGATGGTCAACAACCACAGCAAAGCCAATAGCAGTAATAAAGGACCTTGGTAAAGTAATAGATATAAGATAAACCCACAGAAAGAATCTGTATTTTCATGTACTATTAACAAGAATCAAGGAAAACTAATAAAGAAAAATGTCATTCATAATAATATCAAAACATAGCTATATGTTAACTCTTCAAAGTATACAAGAGACCTTTAAAAAGACAACTTAAAAATGATTTTTGATAAATATCAAGGAAGAGTTGAACAAATGGAAGGTCATTGTTCTTGATTGGTTTGAGCTAAGCAAATAAAGTGAAATATTAATACTGCTCCAAATCATTTATAGATTTAATGCAATGCCAATCAAAATATAGAGAGATAGTATGTGATAGCAGACAGAAGGCTCTTGCTAGTCAGAACAACATGGATTCAAGTCTTGCCTCTGATACCTGAGCTACTCTGGGCAAGTAATTATATATTTCTTTCATCTTGTCTTAGCAGAAAAAAAAATAATCTAGAAGGTAATAGTCTGGAAAATATATACTTCTTTCTCTCAAATTTTCATTTGCAAAGTCCATATATTTTTTTCATGAAATGTGTGTGTGTGAATTTTGAAATCAGTATGAGAATAAGCTAGATTGGCATATAATCAAGAGAGCTGCACCAGTATTTTTAGAGCTTAATATTAACTAAGCTTAATATATTTCTTCCTTTTAACAAGACAATTAAGTGTGAGACCTGGTTGACAGGGAACTATCAACCATAATAAAATTACTTGAATGGAAGAAGGGAACATTTAGGATTTCTTAGACAAGGCTGTAGGCTGTTTAAGAAATAAAGACCCCAATCCCTGACTTATTTTCTTTTTCTTTCTTTCTTTCTTTCTTTCTTTCTTTCTTTCTTTCTTTCTTTCTTTCTTTCTTTCTTTCTTTCTTTCTTTCTTTCTTTCTTTCTTTCTTTCTTTCTTTCTTTCTTTCTTCCTTTCTTCCTTTCTTTCTTTCCCTTTTGGAGGGCAATTGAGGTTAAGTAACTTGGCCAAGGTTACACGGCTATTTTTTTCGTGTGTGGGTGTTAAGTGTCTCAGGCCGGAACTGAACTCGGGTCCTCCTGACTACTGGCCAGCGCTTAACTCACTGCGCCACCCCCCCACCCCCGACTTAGTTTCAACAATGGACATTGGGAATACAGTGTCTTGAGAAACCTGGCTAAAAAAGCAAAAAATAGAAGAGGACAAAGAAGAACATGAGAAAAATATTTAACATAGTGGGAGCTAAGGAAGGGAAAAGCATAAAAACTATATGGGAAGAAAGAGAAAGCCAAAGGTGATGAAGAGAAGAGGGAAAATTTAAGTCAAGTAAATGGAAAGTAGGAAGAGAAGCTTCACAGGGCATCAGTTTTCATTCCATTTGTTATTAATAACTTTGCCTTGGACTTTGAATAACTTTTTTGAAAACCTTTCCAAATAACATTTAGTTAATGGTTTGTTGAAAATCTACTCACCACAAGGTCTAAGGTTTTTTCTACCAACAGAACTTGTTAAGGTACCACTGCTAAAAGGGGTTGATGTATCTTTGTTAGATGTGGGTGGCAACTTATGAGGGGTATTAGGATATGACGGCTGAATACCAGGTAACGACTTTGTCATTTTGGTAAAGACTTGCACTTCACAAAAGGTTAGTAACTTTCCTCTTCCTGGAATGGTGATGGTCACATATCTTCCCCTCAAAGACCCACAGTTGAAAGATTCTGTCTTGCCAGGACCCAAGGAAAAAATCGTAGTGCATCTGCATAGCAAAGAGATTGTTATTTGTGAAGCTACTTGTGAAGAGAATTAAAATAGGTTAAGCTGGAGTTCAGTGGGAAATGACATACCTAGAAGCCAATATTGCTGTTTTTTCTTTTTAAAAAAGATTACTTGAGAATTTAAAAAAGTCTAACTTCACAGCTTTTGTCAATATGGTCAATTATTTGAGAATGATTTCATGAAAATTTGTCCCCAGATTTCAGAAATGGTTGTGTTTCAAGTACATAAAAATTCAGGGTGACCTTTGATTCTTCTTGCTCTTTCTTTCTTCTACCCAGCCCTTGTACCTATCTAATAAGTCACCAAATAATCCCCATTCATTTGTAGCATTTCTCTGGTCTGATATTTTTTTTGAGGGTGGAAGGCAGGGTGACTTACCCAAGGTCACATGGCTAGTTAGTGTTAAGTGTCTGAGGTTGGATTTGAACTCAGGTCCTCCTGAATCTAGGCCCAGAAGTCTATCCACTGAATCCCCAAAGAAGGGAGAAATGTAGGTTCTCTTCTTAGTCTGGAAAGAGTCCCTTCTCACCTGTTAACTTCTTGGGGGTGCTTAGTGCTAATTCTGAGACTCTACCTCTTTAAGATAGTTGAGAATGTCCACACATAAGACTGATGTGTATATTTATGTGTAGGGATGATATGCTGGTTGTTTATGCCCTCAGTTCAACGTATACTAGTGTAGAGGAAGCAATTATGGGAGGTGTAAAATCAGGTTACTATTAGTACAGTTTATGCGAATTATGGGCACAGCTGAGCTTGGTCACCAGTTTTTACAGCTGAAGGACATTGCCTGGGGGAGAGGAGCCAGGTGGTCATCTTACCAGCGAGCCGCTCAGGACCTTATCTTTTACTTTTTTTGTATCTACCAGAATGTCTTGTAAGACACAATAGACATTTGATCAATACCACTTGAGCAGCTGAATGAATGAATAGCTATTACTTAGCAAGGAAACTGATGAGGTAACATGAGGGATTGTTAATCACATGGGGAAAGGGAGGTAAAACAACTTCTATTGGGGATTTTTAGAAAAAAAAAATTGGGGACAAATGTACTTGATGAGTCAACTCTAAACCAACTGCCATTTAAAGATGATTTGAACATTTGATTTGGTTACGTGGAGGAAATAAAGGAGCAAAACCTGGGATTACCATGCTAAAATCAGCTTCGATTATTTAGTTTCACAAACAATGGAGAATTTAAATAGGGATGTACTTGGTCTTGAGATAGCCAGGAAACTGAAGAAAAAAGGATGGCATGATTAATTTTTACGGATTATTGCCTCATCTCCAATGGTTGCATGTAATTAAAACCTCAAGTCCCATGGAGGTGAACAGTGATAACTAAATCCTTTACTTTCTCATCACCTTTCAGAATTCATAGCTTGGATTCATACCTAGGATTTGCCTTGCCCCCGCTATCAGATGAGTCTCCAACCAGAATTGCAGCTCCATTTATCTGCTCATGGCAACAATCTCTTCAGTTGATGATTGTCACAAATTCTACAGATTGTATGGACCTTAATCTATCATCCACTAGGGATCAGTTTCTTGGTGTGTTTGAATGCAAGAGCCTCTACCAAAGTCAGTTTCTAAAGAACCATCCACAGCTCTTTCAGGAGACCCAGAGGGATTAAAGATACTGGATTGGGAGACTGGTTTTTGCTTTAATGATATTTGAGCTGAAAAGGAAAGATAGGTGATATTAGAGTGAGTCAGTTGCCAAATGAGTTAGGGAGGTCAGCTCTTTTATACAAGAGAGTAAGAATGATTCACTTTTTGTTTTAAATTATTATTATTTTTTAAGCAATTGGGGTTAAGTAACTTGCTCAAGGTTACGCGGCCAGTTATTATTTCTGGGTGTGGTGCTGAGTATCTGAGCCTGGATTTGATCCCCAGGTCATCCCGACACTGGAGCCAGTGCTCTTACTCGCTGAGCCACCTGGCCACCCCTAAGCAATTGGGGTTAAGTAACTTGCTCAAGGTTACACGGCCAGGTGTTTCTGGGTGAGTGCTAAGTGTCTGAGCCCGGGATTCGATCTCCAGGTCTTCTCAACACCGGAGCTGGTGCTCTTACTCGCTGTGCTACCTGGCTGCCCCGATTCACTTCTTAAATAAGTGATTTACAAACTAACCTTAGGCAACAACTCTGTTGGTGACTGACACAAATTTCACACTTTGTGTCCCATTTAAATCCATCATCCACCAAAATTCAACAAAAAATACTGTTCTAAAGACTAGTACTCCACATTACAATGGTGACTCTTCACATTTAAAACACTGTTTCTGGGATTTTATCCATTAAATTGGCTAATAGGTGTCTTTTTCATCTGCTACGATCACACAAAACTCTTGATGTTGCCTTACTCCCCTCTCCTCAAAAACTCCCACTATTTTCCTTTCTATTTGTAAACTTGGTAGCAACAAAGTGCACATGGAAAATTGTATCTAAGCAGTTTACCCAAAGGAGCCAGACAGGGAGCCTCTTATGGAGCTTCCTAGTTTGTCTAGAGGGGGAAAATTGTTTCTAGAAGATTTTATGGCAAAATGTGTGGGTGGTTATAATTTTAATATCCTTTTCCTAAAACTAAGTTTACTGTGAATTGTAAATTGTACGAAATAAACTTATTTTTCCTTAAAAAAAGCAAAGGAAGGGAGTGATACAATGATTGGAATAGTAGCATCAATTTGCAAATTCATGTTGTTGGCCAGTCAATTGATCAGTAAGTTTTATTAAGCTCTTACTGTGTGCCAGGCCCAGTGCTACATGCTGCAAATACACAGACAAAAATGAAACAATTCTTTTCCTCCAAGTGCTTATGTTCTATCTAGGGAGATAAGCTATATGTAAATAAATACATACAAAGTGTATAAAAAATGCAATGTAAATTTTTGCATGGGAGTGAAGTAACAGTTGAAAAGGAAGTCAATTGAAATTTTTGAAGTTTCCTTCAATTTAAAATGCTCTAAAAGATTAAAATAGGCTTAATATTTTAAGTGAAAGAAGAGATTGGAAACGAAGTCTTGGGTGTACTGCCACATTAGGCAAAGTGAACAACATCCACTTCTGTACATTTATATGTACCGGAAATCAGCAAAGAAACTGAGATAATTAATAGTTTCGGTAAAGTAGTAGCATACTTCCACCAATACCATCAATTATTTTTATGTTGAGATCTAATTTGTGACTTCCTTCATAGAAGGAATACCTGCTAAAAAAATGTATCAATTCATACCAAGAACCTGCTCTGAAACTTGTAGTCTTAGAGAGCTACTTATGGCACTGAAAAATTAAGTGACTTCTCCAGGGTCACAGTGACATTATGTGTCAAAGGCAGGACTTGAATCCAGGACTTCTTGACTTTAAGGTTGCTTTTCTATCCATTATAACATGCTGCTTCTCTATTTTTTAGAGTCATAAGGAAAGGGGCAACTAGATAGTACACTGGCTACAGTGCTGAGTATGGAGTCAGGAAGATTCATCTTCCTGAGTTCAAATCTGGCCTTAGACACTTACTAGCTGTGTGACCCTGGGCAAGTCACTTAACCCTGTTTGCCTCAGTTTCCTCATCTGTAAAATGAGCTGGAGAAGGAAATGGCAAGTCACTTCAGTATCTTTGTCAAGAAAACCCCAAATGGGGTCATGGAGAGTTGGACACAACTGAAAAACAACAACATAAGAAAAAGCAATAGGAGGGGCTGCTAGGTGGACCTGAGTGACCTCAGGACCATCTGAGGATCTGAGTTCGCTTCCGGCCTCAGACACTTCACACACACACACACACACACACACACACACACACACACACACACACACAACTAGCTGTGTAACCTTGGGCAAGTTACTTAACCCCAATTGCCCTCCAAAAGGCAAAAAAAAAAAAAAGCAATATGAAATGATTGGAAGATAAAGCTCATTAAAATTACTAAAAACACTTAACATATCTGGTAGTCAATCTCCATAATATACTCATACACGTAAATACAATGAAAAAATACTTTTGACTCAAATAAAGGCAGGCTTAAATAATTGGAGGGATATTCACTGGCTTCGGGTAGGCCATACAAATATATTAAAAATGATTATATTCCTTAAATGAACTCCCTGATTTATCACTATACCAATCAAACTACTAAGAGGTTATGCTGCCTAGCTAGATGAAATAATTTATAAAGTTCTTCTGGAGAAACAAACGATCTAGGATGTGAAGAAAAGTAATTTTAAAAACATGAATGAAAATAAACCTCAGATGATATAAAGCAGTGATCGTCAGAACTTCTTGGTATTGGCTTAAAGAAATAAAAAGGAGAAGCATAGAATAAACTAGATAAGAAGCACAGATGCTAAAACTCAATTACCGAGTGTTCCATGGAAAGACTTCCTACTCCCTAAGAACTGCTGAGGACACTGGAAAGCACTTCGCAAAAAATC
Source organism: Petaurus breviceps papuanus (assembly GCF_028583685.1). Classification (NCBI taxonomy): domain Eukaryota; kingdom Metazoa; phylum Chordata; class Mammalia; order Diprotodontia; family Petauridae; genus Petaurus; species Petaurus breviceps. The sequence goes on from NW_027186502.1 coordinate 3,226,945, forward strand.
GTACCATTTTATCGTTCGGTTGTTTTCAAACGTGTCCAATTCTTCATGACCTGATTTGGGGTTTTCTTGGCAAAGCTACTGGAGTGGTTCGCCATTTCCTTCTCCAGATCATTTTACAATGAACAAACTGAAACATATGGGGTTAAGTGACTTGCCCAGGGTCACACAGCTAGGAAGTGTTTTGAGATCAGATTTGAACTCAGGAAGATGAGCCTTCCTGACTTTAGGCCTGGCACTCTATCAACCGCACCACCTACTTGCCCCATCTTATACCATAGTAAATTTCAAATGAGCAAATGTAGCTAAAAAGTCAAATCCTAAAGAATTTGGACTTTTTTTTTTTTTTACTACTATGGCTAAGAGGAAATTTCAAAATATAAAAAATAACTTTTACTACAGGAAATTGAAAAGATTTTGCATAAACAAAATCAGCTAGATTAAGCAGGGAAACCTGTCAGTTGAGAAAGTCACTGTATCACATATCTCTTAAAATGATTTGATATCTAGTAGGAAATTAATACCATTATACAAAATACAGAGCCATTCCTTAATAGATAAGTTGTCTAAGGATATGAATAAACAGTTCTCAAAAGAGTTGCAAACAGGGGTGGCTAGGTGGCACAGTGAATAGAGCACTGGTCCTGGAGTCAGGAGGACCTGAGTTCAATTCCAGCCTCAGACACTTAATACTTATTAACCACGTGACCTTGGGCAAGTCACTTAACCCCAATTGCCTGGCCTTACCCCCTCTAAAAAATAAACAAAAAAACAAGAACAAAAAAAGTTGCAAACTATTAACAATCACAAGAAACATTGTTCTAAAACACTAATAGGAAGAAAAATGCCAATGCAAATTGTCCTGAAATTTCATCTAATGCCTAGAAAATTGGCTATGAGGACAAAAGGTAGAAATAATCAATATTAGAAAGTCTGAGGGGAAGGAAAGTACTGGTAGCTTGACCCTGGTCTTAGTTGAGCTTCTTAGCGACCAGGGTAAGTCTCTAAGACTCTGTGACAGAGCCAGAATGGCTGTGAATTTGTATAGGGATTTTCTTCATCAACAATTTTCCACGATGAATGAAGTAACGATTTCATCAAACATAAAACAACAATAGTATTTATGAACTTATTTTGCTTTTACTCCGCCATATTGGTTCTGCCCTCATGGACTTATTTTGTGTGTTGCTATTTTGTTATTACTAGGATTATGAGTAGTATCAATTGATTTCTTTTTTATGACCTAGAGTTTTTAAAATAAATTCTTGGAGTGGTAATATCTGGCATTTACACAGCTCTTTTGGGTTTACAAAACACTCTACATAAATATGTTGTCTCATTTGTGTCTTAACAATAATGCTGAGAGGTAGGCACTTTGTCTTCTTTTGCTGAAGTTTATGCCTTTCACTTATTTTTCTTGTTTTTGTTACAGTTGTTGGAGCTGAAGAATGATCCAACTCTTTTGGAGAGTGATTTGAAATTTTGTTGACAAAGTAACTAAAATGTTCATCTCCTTTGACCTAGAAGTCCTATTCCTAGCCATATACTCCAAGGAAATTGATGACAGTTACTAATATCTTTATACACTAAGATACACATAGCAGAGTCCTTTGTATTAGCAAAGAACCAGAAAAAAATGGGCAACAGGTGATTGGAGTGTTGCTAAATTCTGACGTATGCATGTAATTTAATCTCATGGCACATTAAGAATGACCATAATATGAAGAATACAGACTCAAAGGTAACTTATTGAATTATATAAGGAGACTTACATAACTGAGTGAAGAACCAGAAAAACAGTATACACAGTGATTAAAACAATGTAAACAGAAAGTGTGATAAAGAATCAATGACAACTAAATCAATGCTGTGCAATTAAAATGACCAAAGTTGGCCCCAAAGAAGAGAGGAGAAGAGGAAATGCACATCGTCCTTCCATTGAAGATGAAGGGGACTCTGAGTGTGGCACAAGCTATCAGGAAAGGCATGGTTGATGTGTTGACTGGTTATGATGAATTATTTTTCTTTAATCTTTGTTATAAGGGAAGGTTTGCTGGGTAGGGTTCCATCCAGAAATTAATGTAAAAGTACAAGTTATCAATAAAACTAAACTAAAACAAAGAAAAGATTTGAAGAAGGAGCACAAGAAGAATTAGGCCATGAGGTAAGAAGTAAAAACAAATGGAATCCAGGAGAATGCAAGCAAATGGAAAATGGTTTCATACAAGAGAAACAGCATTAGGAGACATTTCAAGTCTCAAACCACTTGTCCTGAATTATGTTATCTGTATCTATAATTGGTTCAAAAGATCATTATTGCATTCACTTACACAAAGAAATATACTCACCCAAAGCATTCTGACAAGGATTGGAAGCGAAGATTATCTCTGGGAAACTAGAACTCATAGAAAGCCAACTCACTGGAGGAGGAGTGAATTGTTGGCTGCCATTGGTACCAAAGATTTCTACTTTACACAAAGTTAGCACCTTTTCTCTGCCTGGAATAACAATAGTCACATATCTTCCTATCATTGCCCCACAGCTGAAAAATACTGTCTTTCTTGGAGGCATTGAAGAAATTATAGCACATCTGAGAAGAAAGAAGATTATTTATGAAGCAATTGTGATTTTGTTTTGGTAAGCAAAAAAAAAATTGCATTAAGTATACTACCTTATCAAATTATTGTAAAGGGCTTTCTTTAGTCATTATTTCTGTTCTATTTAGTCCCGAGTAATAAAGAGTTGTCAGGATTGTTGTCAACAGAATAATTTATTTAACAATTATATAAGCAGCTTTCCCTGACCCCTCCATTATTACCACAGGCAATATTTCCCTGTTTTCCAAGTATATGTACATATATATGTATAATGTATGTATATTACATATGTAATATATCTATTTAAATGGCAAAATATCAGATATGCTGGTCTGAATATATATGTTTGTGTATGTCCAGACCAACATATCTGTTATTTTACCTTTTAAGAATGAAGGATAGCAAATGGGGTACTGGAATGCTGTACTGATGCCTCCAGAAAGCTTAAAGGTATAGAATAAGTCCTCTAGAACATTGAGTATATCTTCTATGGAGAATTTATGGGAGATGGCCTTGAGATCACATATGGCCCTCTAGGTCCTCAAGTGTGGCCCTTTGACAGTTCCTGTGAAGTTTGGCTTCAGTCAAAGGGCCACAGTTGAGGACCTAGAGGGCCACATGTGGTTTCGAGGCTGCATGTTCCCCACTCTTGGCCAAGAACTAGACAGGATGAGAAGATATTGTGATTTGTACTACTGTAGAGAATAACCATATCAATGCAATCACAGATTCATTAAAGTTTTGAAACAGCTAGTTGATCCTCAAAACAACCAAATAAGGCAGTTAGTGTAGATATTATCATCTCCATTTTCAAAATAGAGAAAGTGAGGCATTATGATAGAATGAACACAAGACTTAAAATCTGGTCCAAATCTTGGCTCCACCATTCACTTTTTAAACCTTGGGCAAGCTAAGTAATGTACCTGGGCCTCAGTTTCTTCACTTCTAAAAGGGGATAATAATACTTACATGACCTACTTCATAGCATTATCATGAGATAAAGCTACTCTAAAACTTTTGGGATACTCTGTATAAATATATTATTATTAGAAAGAGGCAGCATGGGGTAGTAGAAAGAAAACTGAATTTAGAATCGGAGGGCCATGGGTTTGAATTACTTATGTGACCTTGGACAAGTAACTTAATCTTACTGTGCCACTGTTTCTTCATCTATAAAATAAGGGGGCTGGACTACATGCCTAAGATCCCTTCTGACTTTCTTCAGCTCTGTAATTTTATTATTGACCTGCCTGAGATCACATAGCTGGAAAGTGAGGGAGCTCAATAAGAGGTGGGCTTTGTTCTCCCTGTCTTGGGTTAGGATTTTGGAATGCCACATTCCAGAGCCCTGATTGTCTATTGAATTCTTACCCACACTTCAGTGAAAACCTGAATACTACCTGATCCATAAAATATTACTCACTTCCCCTGAGAGTGATTTCTCATGAGCCTTTGTACATTTCCTATGAATGTATCATGCTTTGTATAATTTTAATTATTTATGTATATGTTTCATCTTATAAGATCTTTGAGGGCAGAGATCATGTCATTTCTCTTCAGATATTTTCCAGTTTCAGTCACAATTCCCTATGTATAATAGACACGTTGAAAGTTTGTCAAATGAATGACTGGATCTGTTTTAGAGGAATGAAGTTTGGGAACATACACATAAAATTTGTGACCTCAAATTGAAACAACTTTAGTGACTTATATTCACAAGCGTTCAACCAATCAGGCAAAAACATGCTTACCTTAGGATAGTAGAAAATCAAGGGAAAAGATTTCTATGATTGTATTTACCTGATAATCAACCTGAATCTTCACTTACAAATGTTATGTACAGATTAAGCTTTAGGGATTCTGGGAGAGAAGATTTTGAGTGAATCACTTACTTTGGATTGAAATTGCCACCCCGATGTGGTAAATCTCCAACTAGAATCAGAGCTCCTTTGACTTGTTCTTGGCAACAATCATCTCGGTGGGTCAGTGACAACAAGGAGAACGGAATATGTTGAACCCAGATCTGCCATCCACCAAGGATTAGTCTCTCAGAGTGTCTGAATACAAGAACTTTTGCCAAAGTCACTTTGGAAAGACATATCCAATGCTCTTTCAGGAGATGCAGAGAGATAGGACACACTGGATTGGGAGGCTGACTTTCCTCTTGACAGGAATGTAACTGAAATGAAGAGGTTTGTAATGTCAGTAGACAGTCACCAGGTGAGAAGTGGAAATTCTCTTAAGTAGAACGAGGCATTATTTTCTACATGTAAGATAGTCTCAATTCTTAAAGAATTGATTTATGAAATAAATACTTCAACCACTGCCTTGGTCACCATGTCACTTTTACCTACTAGAATGCAAATGATGACTCAGTGAATTACCCCTTCCTCATACTCCCAGAATTCTTAGTGTTGCCAGTAAATAAAACTTTGGAATAGTAAAAACAAAACCAAAAAATCTAGCAATGACTGTCCTCTAAATCTTTGGTTTTATAGGTAATGGTTTGATCTTTATGTCAATTAAAATTTTTAAGTTCTTTTAAACTTTATATTAAAGACAGCATTGTTTAGTGGCAAGAGAGTAGTCCTCAAAATCAAGAAGACATGAGTTCAAGTCTCCTCTGCTACACAGACACACACATACACACAGACACACACATCACACATCCATACTCACACCTACACCCACACAAACACACCCACCCACATACACACACATCCACCCCCCAAACACACACACACACACACACACACACACATGATATACACGTACAATACACATCCACACAGACTAGGGGACTGGAGATGGAGTGGGAGGCAGTGGCTAACCTCAGCATCTTCAATGTCTGACCAAGTCCTAAGTACTCCACAGTATCTGTTGGGCTGCCTTTGTATCGGCTGGAACAAACTGTTCTCATCAGCCCATCCTGCAAGGGGAAGTCTTCACACGCTTGGGGCAGACAGGTCAGAAGCCTTTGGTTACTCTCAACTGGGTTAATCCTGTCTGCTGAGATGGCATGGCACTCAACACGCTCCAGTTTCTTGGAGTCACAGGCGAGGATTGAGTGCTAGGTGGACCCCAAAGGTGAATGAGCAGCTTTGAAAAGGGCTCAGCAAGCCCTCAGAGGCACCAGGTCCTTCCCGAACACCCCATGCACCCCAGTTCTGTCATACATATATATTATTGACATGTACTCTAGCATGAGATTTTATGTGTTGTTGCTACATATACTTTGTTGGTATGTATAATGATATGCAATATTATGGATGTTTTGTTATATACACATTGCTATGTACAATATGTAATTCTGTTGCTTGTGCTATGTGTCATATACAGCACATTCCATGAGACTTGTATTCTTGAGCTCATATATATATTATGCTGTCACATATGTTGTAGCATATGCCATTTATTACTTTGTTGTATGAACTATGGCTAGCTGTATGCCATTCTAATGTGCATTGCACAGAGGCAGCATGGGAAAGTAGATGGAGGGCTCACCTTGGATCAAGAAAGTTTGGGTTCAAGTCCAGACTTCAGTGCTTCCTGGCTGTGTGACACCAGGGAAGTCACTTAAGAGATGCAAAGAAGGTACTAGTCTGCATTGTTGGAGGAATTCTTGCCTGGGAGCTCTCTACACTGATGAAATCACAGGTATGGTTAAAAAAGTGCTTTCTATACTTTCTACACTTTTTTACAATAAGAGAGAGTGATGAAACGAAATCCAGGAAGGAGGAGAGGGAAAGGTCACATAGGAGGCACTTGGGTGAAGATAAAAGGAGACAGAAATGGAAATAATTTTGTCATTGAATACAGATCACTTTGGCAGAAAAAGGAAAAAAAATGAGGTCAAGATACAAGTAACAATTCTTTTAGGGAGACAAGATAAAACAGAGGAGAATTTCAGTTATCCATATATTTTAATGGGTATTCTCTCTCTGCTGAGAACTGCTGACAATTTCTTTTTTTTTGTCTAGGCAATGGAGGTTAAATGACTTGTGCAGGGTCACACAGCTAGAAGAGTATAATGCCTGAAAGCGATAGGTAAACAAATGGTTCCAGTTTCTGGCAAAATTCTTAACTATGTGATTAAATGATGGCTACCAAATATCTTGAAAAGGCAGCATTAATCTCAAAAAAACAAAAAAAAAAACAAACCAAACTTGTTTAAGCAAGAACAAGTCATGCTTGTCATAACACCACTTCATTTTTTTGATAGGGGACATGACATGTGGTAGGAATAAAGACCAGAAATTTCCTGACATGTGAGGCTAGTTTTCTCCTGAAAAGCCAATGAAACCCTCTTCAAGATTTAACTGGCCCAGGGAACTAAGGTTTGAAATGTTGATGTTGCCAATCACCTATGCATGAAAAATCCTCTGCACAAGGAGCCTAAGTTCTTCAATCCTGATGACAACCTGTTGTTGTGTGAGTCTACACATCCTTCTGACCAGGCTGACACTGTGGCAAATTCAGAGGTGAGGGAAGGAGCACCCAAATGAATCAATACTGTGTCTTTGTTGAATATGCTTTCTACAATGATGTTAAGAAAACATTTTTATTAGATGCCATGTAGTCTAAGAGTATCTTATGTCATTCTGATCCTAATCATGAACTACTGGATTAACTTGAAGCAGGCTTAACCCATACCATTATACAGAGAAATTATCTACATTTCACATGTAGGTGAAAAAGTCCAACTGAAAGAAACCAGATTTTGGTACAGAAGGATATTGGAAGGTTGTTACTATTCCATTCTACCAAGACATATAGAGAACTGACACAATGAGGCCTGGAATATCTATTTTTCAGGGTTAGTTGTTTTTCAGTGTTGTTCTGGAGTCACCTGGCCCCAGCTTGCTAGAACCGATTCAGCGGGAACATTTACTCTTTGGAAATCAGCAAATGTTATAAAACCAGGGTTATATTTATTGTTTTGTCAATTGCCTAGACTTGAGTAAATGATGGAGAAAATATTAATAATGCAAATTAAACCTAAAAATGTGTTGTAAATGAAAAAAAAAAGAGTCATTTATTAAACGTTTACCAGCATGCCATTGGGAGTATCCTAACTGGTGATGCCCAAATGTCACTGCCCTCAGAATTAGAAAGCCCAGAGTTTAAGTACCACCTCTGGTAAATAATGACTCTGTGATCCTGGACCATTCACACTGTGTCACTCTCAGTGTCCAGGTCAAATCCATTGCACAGCAGGCAATGATATGCATTAGTAGAGAGTGCTTCCTCATCTGGAAGTTTCAATACCAATAGAGTCACAGGACCAGTCTGGCAAAAATATCCCATTGATGTATGATTAAGGTAATGCAACTAGGCATTTGGAGCCTCAATCTTATTCTAAACTCTGGCATCAAGTTGCATTGCCCAGTTAAAAATCCCTTAGACTGAAAACTTCTTAACATCATGGGGCTAGACTGAACTGGAATAAGGATGGAACCAGCACTCATGAGTTGGCCAAAAATGAAGGCTTCTCAGACGTAGATACCAAAATTCCCATCTACCTGAGGGTAATGTAATAAAGATGACTAGGAATTGAGTATCTTTGGTTCAGTAATACAAATAACCACAAAAGAGGAATGATGAACAGAAAAAAAATAATGGGAGGAGGGAAGAAGAAGTGATGAAGGAGAAAGAAAGGTGGAAGGCAGAGCAAAGGCAGGTTAGAAGGGATAAAAATCAAGAGATGATTTTCATATTGGAAAATGACCAATATTAGGAAAAATATAGATTTTAATACCATGTCTTTGAATGTCAATGAATATTTCCTTGAATTTCCTCGAACCATAAAGAACCATTAATGAACTAAAATTCATAGGAAAAGCTTTGCAATACAACTGACCTAATTTCCATAAGTAAATCTGCTCACCAGGGTATCATTTGGGAAATAGTACTTGTAGTATATTGTTGGAGGGCCAATAGGTATGTTAGGCGTGCCCATTGGAGTGCCCACATGAAACCCCATACCTGAGTCTTGTTCCCAAGGCTCCCAAATAGTAGGGTCACGACCTTTGATTGCTTTCCCAAAGACTTGTACTTCACACATAGTTAAGAGCTTTCCTCTCAGGAACGGTGATGATCACATATCTTCCTTTCATTGACCCACAGGAGAAAGACTTGGTTTCTCCAGGCCCCATGGCAGGAACCATAGCACATCTGAATAGAAAAGAATATTTTTTTTGTGAAGTTATTGCAGTGAAAGAAAGCAGAGTATACAGGGGATCATAAGAAGAAGAGACCTCTACAGAGAGTAATCACTGATTTATTTTAATGATAATAAAATTTAATTTTATTAAAATAATAAATTTTAATTTTGGCTAAGATTTATGCTCTATTTATCTCCTGGAAATACTAAAAAGAATTGATTTTAATAAGGTCAGTTATTGAACAGTGATATAATGAACAACCTGTCTTCCTCCCTGATTATGGTATGTTCCCCAACATGCACAAGTGATTGAGATGGACCCAGGACTTGAAAAATGCCCTGCTTCTATGTGATGCTTCATTCTCCCAATCATCTCTTTATCTCTGTGTTTTATACTATCTGTTCTCTCAAGATGTTGCATACGCCTTCAATGCCGTCCCTCTCTGTATTTTCCTCCTCTTTTGCATTCCAACAATCCTCAACTTTGAAAATTGTGTTTAAGAAAGAATTAGCTTAAAGGTTATTTTGTCCAATGAAGTATTCCCTAATCTCTCCAATTGGAACTGATTTTTCATAAGATTGAAGGTTTAGAGCTAAAAGGGATCCCCAAAGCCCTCAAATCATCCCCCTCATACAGAGGGACACATAAAGAATAATGTCAAGGTTCACATAGCCAGTTAACTCTGCTAGTGCCTTGTCTATATTTCTCTTACACAATGATAATACTGTTTTGTATTATAGTTCTTGGTGTATTTGTCAGATATATTAACTGGAAGGAGTCTCAGAGGCTGACTAGTATAACCCCCTCTTTGATAAATGAAGAAACTGAGGCTGTGGCACAATAAGTTACTTCTTTCCATATTAGAGTGTAAATGTGTTGACTGTGAGATTTTGTAGTCATGAAAGGGACTATGTTGGATTTTACTAGATGGCCCCCTAAGCCTAAGACAGTGCTTTATACTTAAATATTTGCAGAATGAATAAATATATTCAAGTCGGGGAGGAAAGGAAGAGAAACATATCCTGAAGTAATCACAAATTTATTATCAATGGTATCATACTTACATTAAGTTTATTGTCTTGGATTCATGGAATGTGGAGAATTTAGAAAAACATACCCTTGTACTCCAGGTATTTGGTATGTGATGGAAAAGGATTAAATACTTGATTTATATAGTTAATTGATTCAATTCTTCATTCCAGTTGTTGCATTAAAACCTTAGGTTTACTGGTATTTAAAAGTGGTTAGTAAATCATTTACCTGGGATTCAACCTGCCATCCAAATATTGGGAGTGTCTAACCAGGATCATGGCTCCATTCATCGGTTCAGAGCAACAATCTCTTCAGCTGGTGATCGACACGAATTCTACGGTGTGTACTGAACCCAAATCTACCGTCCACCAGGGATCATTCTCTGCGTTAGTTTGCATACAAGAACCTTTGTTAAAGTCACTAAATAAAAACCCATCCACCGCTCTCTCAGGAGACCCTACAGGACTGAAGATGCTGCACTGGAAGTTTGGTTTCCCCCTCGATACCAATGGAGCTGAAAGGAAAGAAGAGATTGGCATTGCTGGTTGTGAATTATCTGTGAGTCAGTAAGAAGTACAGACTCTCCTGAGCATAACTAAGGTATTGCATCCCTCACACAAGCGGAAACAGCTTTACAAAATGTTCTCATGCTGTCCCAGCTAGTAGCTTTTATATTTGTCTAAAATGGAACTTGATGAAGATGTCTATTCTTTCTCCACTCCCACTAGAACCATATCTTCCTTTGAGGACCCAACTGCTCAGTATATCGTTTTCAAATCATTCCCTGACCCCCGAGCAGCAAATCATCTTTCATTTCTTGAATGTTTCAGACCCCTTTTTTGGGGACTTGATGCATTTATGATACAGGCATAATAATAATTTTTGCTTTTGTCTCATTTCCCATACTAGATTGCAAACTCTTTGAGGATAGGAAATATGTTATTTTTTTTATTTGGATATCCCCAGAACATAGAGATTTTGAAAAACTAGACTAAAGGATGTCATCAGAAAAATGTATAATTAAAAAAAGGGGGAGCTAGTCATATGGTGAGGGTAATGGAGGCCTGAGAATGTCGTTCACATTTTTGCCACATTAGAAGATGAGGAAGTCTCATAAGTTTCAAGATTTAGTTAGAAGTTTCCTTGAAGGCCCTCAAACCAATTCCTTACAAAGAAAGGCACAGAGAGGATAATGTCAAGATTCATGTAACTGGTGAAGTATCTGAGGTAGAATTTGAACCCAGGTCTTTCTGATGCCAAATCCAGTGTCCCCTACTCCACACCATACCACCTCTATTATATCATGCTGGCTCACAATGCATTGGACCTCCTGTGATGAGCTTACAGGATAACATGGACATGAATTGCATAGGAGAAGCAAGTATGGATAAATTGATTTGTATTGTTGGAGGGAGCAGCCCAGTCAATGACCTCCTGGATCCATTAGAGTATTTGAGTGTCCCCCAGTGAACAGTACCCTACACATTTCTTATTCATGTCAAGTGCATAAAGGCAAAGGGCACGGATCAGAGAATGTTCAGGAAAGGTAAAAGATTTTCCCACAGTCAAAAAGACAGCAGGATGAAGAGCCCAGATTAAAAATCCAGTTCACTGTTAAGCACATTCGACTGTTCTCTGAAAACATAAATCAATGTAAGGCTTGGCATAGTGCCCTCAGTTCTCCAGTTCATTTTGTTGGTGGCAAACTGTCCTATATGCCAATTGCAGTTCTCTGGGTTTCTGAAAATGTTAGAATTTTGGATGCTGTGACAGAGTTAAACAGGTCAACAGTATGTGTGGAGAATGTTTCCTGGAAATCTGGAATGTGCTGTCAAATTAGGCAGGGTAGACTGTGTACCTGGCTTCAACACCTACTTGTGCATGCTTTTGTTATTTCTGGCAAGGTATAGTAAATGATAAATCTAACATTATGATTAAATGGGATGGTCAGTTTACTCAATCAACCAAAAAATTCTCTAAAATGATCATTTCTAAATAACGTTTAGTCTTAATGGAAAAGCTTTCTGTTTTACTGAACTGGAGACACAACTCAATACATTCTGAAGACTTGTAGGAATATCAATTATGCCCCACATCCAGTTATGTGAAATTATCAAAAGGAACTAACAACATGTAGAGAAAATGTCCAGGAGACTCTTTAAAAATTATAAGTACAAAACCAAATGTGGAAAATCGGTGGCATGATAACATACCACGTGTATGACCATGGGCAAGTCACTTATCTTTTTTCTGTGGGACTCTGCCATACCACAGGAGGCCTATATAGTCCTCTGGGCAACGCTATCATATTAGTAGTAATTATTGCAAGGGGAAAGAACTTATGACTCTTAGAGAATCAGGTAACAATCTTCCCCGGATCCTCACTTCCCAATGCACACCTAGTGGTGTTCTACCTAAGTACTAGCTTGGATGGGACACTCTATCCCACCCTGTCCTTTCCCCAAGGAGAAGAATTTGGAACCAAGAGGCCAATATCTTTATGGGACAATGTTTCCTAGGGATATGTACAATCTATGTGGCTTATATTATTGCCTTGGATGAGGTCCAAATTAAGGGTAAGGTCCACATTTGTTCTTTTAGACAGTGACCCTGTGCCTTATTGCTCCTTGATTGGTCACTCATGGATGCTCCAGGGCTTCACTGCTTGGGTTCCCTTTCACATAGCTTTCCACTCCCTCTAAAACCTCCCCCCTCCTTTTCCATCTCTCTTTCTTTCTTCCTATTTCTATCTGCCTTCCTATCTCCTCTATTTCTTCATCTCATTCTCTTTTCTCTCTTTGTCTCTCTCTTTCTCTTTCCATCATATTTTTCGGATCCTCCGTATTTTTATTATATTTCTGTCAGATGGAGATTGGCCAAGTCATATGTCCATCCATTTGCTACTTTGATTTAGTGTAACTCTGTGACAACAGCTTCAGTTCAAGATTTCAAATCGAACTGTAAATTTGGAAGAATGACCAAATATGATGGTGAAATATCTTCTAAAATCCACATTTATCAGATTATATGTATATAATTATACACGATTACAAGTGATCAACTTCTCCTTAAGAATGAACAATGTTGGTGTAGTTCTTTATATATCTTGCTGGAGCAGGCTGGCAACACTCCTTGCAACCAATGATCTCCCTTCACAATATGTTATTCCTACTGCAAGCATTGAGTTCTTATCTTCCAAGATAAGAGCCTCTTTGTTTTTGAATTTATATGTACATTAGGCATGCCCTCACATGACTCAGGAAGAGTAGGGTAAGCCATTTTTCCGTCTTTGGTCTCCCTGAAAAGATATGAATTCTCTAGGCAAAATAAGATTCAATAGGTCTTCTTACCTCCTACCTCAGCCCCAACTATGAGGCCTTTGTTCTAGCACAGATTAAAGTTAATACATTAGTTCATGTACCTGAAATAGGCTTTTAAATGGTAAGACATGCTACTTCCTGTATAGTACCAATTTATTTCATCCAATGACACTATTCTAAGCATTTGACAAAAGATGATATATTAAATATATTATATTTAAATATAATATATTAAACCCAAGATATGTCTTAAGAGGAAAAATGAAAGAGAGGAAGAGAGAGAGAGTGAGAGAGAGAAAAGAGAGGGATAGAGAAAGAGATATGAGGATGATTGATGATGATAACGAAGGTGGGGGGAACCATTTAGTACAATGAGAAGAGAGAATAGGAATAAGGAGAGGAAAAAATTCAAGTGATGGAAGGCAGGGGAGTGTGAGTAAGGAGAAGAGAGGAAAAAAATAAGAGAGGGGAAATTCATAACAAGATTCATATAGAAAAGTAGATGGGGAAGAAAATCAAAGAGCACTATGGAAAAATGAATGAAATTAGACTAGCATTACTAAATTTCAAAATGAGCTGTACAAAGTTAAGGGTAACAGATTAACATAAAAGCAAAAAGAGATAGTTGTTCTAGTCTGCAGGTTTGAGGGGTCACATTGTGGCTATGTCTTTCTAGACCTTCACACATTGCTAATCTACTCTTGCTTGGAATAGTGGTCTCACTTATGTTGGTTTGATAGTGGTGACCTGGTGTTAGAGATTGATAGATAGCATCCTGAGTTTTCTATAGCATTGCAGTATTAAATGTTCTGAAAGATCAAGTCAACCTTATATTTGGAGATTAGAAGATATCTTTGGGAGAATGCCACAAGAGGGAAAGATAAATTTAATGGCCCCTTCTAAGCTTTTTCCTTAATTTATGAAATTCTTAACATTTTTTTTTATGTCATAGTCCGCCTTGGTAGTTTGGAGAGGTTTATGGACACCTTCTCAAGATAATGCTTTTAAATGTATAAAATAGGATGTATAGTATTATAAAGGAGACCAATTACACTGAAATACAGTTATCAAAATATTATAAGAACAAGGTCACAGACCCCAGGTTAAGAACCCTGGCTTTATGTGAATTGTATTTTCTTTTTTGCCTTTTTTTTGGGAGGGCAATTGGGGTTAAGTGACTTGCCCAAGGTCACACAGCTAGTTTTTTTGTATGTATTAAATGTCTGAGACCAGATTTGAACTCAGGTCCTCCTGACTCCAGGGCCAGTGCTCTATTCACTGCGCCACCTAGCCGCCCCAATGAATTGTATTTTCAATCATGAATGTTTTACAAAAGGAATTATAGATAATGTTACTTAAATTCCCCTTATTCAGAAAATATACTCACCAGTTGAACCCATGGCATTACCAGCCTGGGATGATGAAGGGTGAGATTTAGAACTGAATGACATGTGACCAGAGGGAAGAGAATCTGATGCTTTTCCAAATACTTGTACTTCACACAGAGATATCATTTTTTCTCTTCCTGTGTTGGAAATACTAACATATCTTCCTCGAATCATCCCACATCTGAAAGTCTCTGATTTTTCATGGCTAAAGGAGCCTATGACTGCACATCTGAAGGCGAACCATATTTGTATTTGTAAGGATGTCTTTGTGTTTATTGAAAACAGATTACATAGAAATCAGTTGAAGATATTTAGTTTCTGGTCCCACTTATTTTAGCGTGGTTTCTCAGACCAACATTCAAACCATTTGTTTACTCGAAACACTAAAAACACTTGTCAAATGTATATGACAGAAAATTGTCCCCATTATTAGAAACAATATTAGTATCTACTGTCTCCTAGGAATACATATGTTCACAGAAATATTTTACTTTCTCCCTTCTCTTCTCACACTTAGTTACCCTATCATTTTTTTTTTTTTGCTGTTACAGTCTTTAAGTATTATTCATTTTTCCTCTGTGACATGTCTTGGGTTTAATATTTTATCTTTTGTCCAATACCTTGCATAGTGATATTGGATGAAATAAAATGACACTATTCAGGAAGTGGATTTGGATTGACTAAAGAAACTCATTCATGTCCTGTGGGTCATGGATTAAAATAACAAGGCAGTCTGAAACCCAGGCATTCCAGTGACTAGCATGCTTAGTGGTAAAAACTATTACAGTTAAGACTCCCAGAGGGAATCATCATGGGAGACGGGGAAAGCTTCTGTCTCTACTCCCACCCCCTGCTTGACCAAAGTATAACCTATAAACTTCAAAAAAATGGAGTATTTGGACTTCTCACTGGCCCCCTAAGAGTGTCCCTGGAATACTTAATGGCAGTGTCTGCCCTGGGAGCTGAGAAAAATACCAGAAACCCTAAGGAAAGGCAGCTTCAGAACTCTACAGGGAACTCATTGGAAAGCTACATTACACCCTAAGGGGAATTTCATGAGCACCCCATAAAAGAGAGAAGAGGCCTTCCAGTAACTAGGATTGGGAAGCTATCCCTTTGCTACATGTGCTTTCTAAGCTTGAGCCAACTTTCCCCTAGACTCTGTATGTATTTGTGGGAGTCTACCCTCAATTCAGCTATACTTTCTTAGTGAATACAGTGAATACTTGTTTTCTTAAAAACTAAGTCTGACTGACCGATTCATGTCAACTAATAATGAATGGAATGACATACTAATTATTGCTTTCAATACATGAGAGTGATCCCTAGAACCTTGAGGGTAAGTGTAGCCACATAGGCTAGGAGATCTGGCTGCACAGTGTTAATGGGGACTGGGAGAGAGTCCAGAGCCTGTTACATAAATGTAACTACAAAAGACTTTTTACAAAAATAAAGGAAAATCTAAGTAACTGTAAATCTTTTTTAAAAAAGCAACTTGTGATTGGCATAAGACAAAATAATAAAGCTTACAATACTATATAAATTTATGGATTTAGTGCTAAATCCATGAAATCATGAAGATAATACTTTGTGGAAATAGAAAAAAACAATAATTCATTTGAAAGAGACAAGCAAGGCATTTGCAAGCAAGCCCTCAAATTACATGATAAGTGAATAATCATAAGAATTATTTGACACAGTCTAAAAATACTGAATAGCAGATCAGCAGAATGAACTTATTAAGTAAGAAACTGACAATTGAAAATAACATTCCAGATTGGATAAAACCAAGGACATAAATTACTAGATGATGGACTCCTTATTTTGCAAGAACTGCTGGGAAAACTTGAAGGCAATTTGGCAGAAATTAGATTTAGATCCAGAGTTTACACGATGCATCATAATTAAGTCCAAAGGCCTGCAAATGAGAGGTCACACTATTAAAAAATTAAAGGAGAATGAGGGAGGATACTTTTTACATTGAGAGTTAAGGAAAGAATTAAGAGATTGATAATTTAAATAAGAAATGAAAAAGATAATTATGGTTACATAGAACTAAAAACTTTTTGCATAAATAATATTTTTATCAATTATCTGAATGAGGTTATAGATAAAATGTTTATCAAACTGGAAAATGGCATGAAAAAGACATGATTATCAGGTATGTAAAAAATGGACATTATATAACAGTGCCCAAGTGATCTCCATAGACACAAAGAGTAAGCTAAATCTACGAAAATGAAATTTAATAGATGTACTCTTAAAGTCCTATGTTTTGGGTGCAAATAATCAACTGTCCAAATACAGAATGGAGGAAGCAAACTTGGTTTATGCAGGAAAGATGCAGAGTTTTTAGTATTCTGTAAGCTCAGTATGAATCCATAGTGTGCCATTACAACCTCTACAACCCATACCCCAGATCTCCAATTTTAAAAAATGAGTCTATAGAATGAATGGTCAAGAATCTTCAGTCCATAGCTATTATCTTTAGGATGAAATATAAATTCCTCAGTTCAGCATTTAAAGACTTTCCCAGGCTGGATTCAACTTGCAGCCACAAGACTTGTTTCAAATTACTGCGCCCTTTTATGTACTTGAAGATCCAGCTCAACAGGTCTATTTGCTGTTCCACAAAGTTGGCATTGCATCTCCTCAGGCTTTGCACAGGGTGTCCTGTGTGCTGGGAATGCTGTCCCTGCTCACCTCAGCTGCTAAGAATCCTTAGCTTCTCTTTTTTTTTTTTTTTTAAAGCAATCAGGGTTAAGTAACTTGCTCAAGGTTACACGGCCAGGTGTTTCTGGGTGGGTGCTAAGTGTCTGAGCCCGGGATTCGATCTCCAGGTCTTCTCAACACTGGAGCTGGTGCTCTTACTCGCTGTGCTACCTGGCTGCCCCGCATCTTTAGCTTCTCTTAAGGCTCAACTTAGGTGACACCTTCTATGGGAAACCTTTCCTGACTTGCTTAGTTCTCTCTTCCTCCTCAAACTGCTTTGTTCTTTGTTATCCGTTTATACATTGTACACCCCCAGGAGAATGTGTGGGCCCCCAACTCCTTGCACTCTTGCTCCTCCCCTACTGTATGAAGGATATAGGGTTAGCTTCTGAGTAGGGACGTTGCCCAGTGACAAGATATAGATCAGGAAGACTGGGGATGACCCCAATGCAGTGGGAGACCTTGGCCTTTTGAAGTGAAGGTCTTTCCTAGGTCTCAATTTGGCAGAGGCAGCATCCATTTAATGACTATGGCTAAGTAAGAAAGGAAGCAAAGAATGGCTCCTTTTACCTACTCAAAAAACAAAACAAAAACAAAACCAATCTGGGAGGGGAAGACCCTCAGGGTTTCTGGCCAAAACAGAAACATTTGCTATTTACAGATGGCTCTGGAGGAGAAAGTGAGGCTGGTGACTTTACACAGCCCTCCCTCACTTAAATCCAATTCTCTTGCAAGTCATAACATCGCCTTCCTGATGTCATGGTCCTCAAACAAAGGAAAACCTGGGGAAGTTGCAAAATGTTGTAACAAGATTTAGAAGCAGGATAGAGTAACTTCAAGGTAACAGCAAGGTGCCTAGGTAGTGGATAGAATGTTGGAATTGGAATCAGAAAGACCTGAGTGTGAATCCTACTTCCTAGCTGTGTGACCCTGGAAAAACCACTTACTCTCTCTCAATCTCAGTTTCTCCACCTATAAAATGGGGATGATAATAATAGCATTTAACTACAGGACTGTGAGACTAAAAGAAGAAAAAATACATAAAACACTGTAAACCCAGAGACACTATGTGAAGGCTAGCTTTCATTATAAAAACGTCAAGACCAGAGAGATGCAGAGACGCCATGGGACATCAGGTTTGTCTTTGCAGGACAGGGACCGGCCTGCACTCATCCCACACCATGATGAAATAACTGTAGGAAGAAGAAGCTGCGAGTCCCAGCTAATGGTTAGACAACAAATGGGAAAAATTTTGCTCTTAAAGGGAGCCTCTTTCTCCTACGAAGTTCATTGGGTCCCGAGTCTGCCTATATTCTGTGCCATGAGAGGTCCCAGATCCAAAGTTCCTGAGTCTTCACCTAATGACTGTGTCTGAGTTGACTATCAGTTGGTAAATGTCATCCCTGGGACTCCTGGCTTCACAACAGCCCATGTCTTGTCCAGAGTTATCTGAAGTTGCAAGAGGCTGCAATAGTAGCTGGTTGTTAGTAGCAGTAAATGGTTGTTATGCAGTGTTTTACTGTCTTTACTGTGTCAATGATGGGAGTAAATCAGTTTAGAAAGTTAAGCACGCTCTGTTTGTCCTGTGGGAAATGATCCCATTGTATAACAGGGTGCACACAAGCACTCAGCGAAGCACTGCCTAGCCAGGAGGAAATGTGGTTTGCCAGACTTGGCAGCTCAAGGCCTGGTTTGAATTAGGTAAGTGACCACTAACTGAGATGGTGTGGATACCCAGGGAGAGGCACTTACTTCACTTCCTGGGATCCATAGGGAGCCTGGCATTGCTCAAACGCGTCCAAGTGATGGGTGAAATGGCACTAAAAACCACGGTGAGTCTACAACGCGATCAACTGGGAGCCTTGCTTATCAGAGTACTGTTAGCAGCAAAAGATGGCCCAGTTTGCTTTCAGAAAAGAGCCAGTCTGGCATGAGAACCCTCAGTTTGCTTCAGTTCTTACCTAGCTTTTAATTATTGACTGGGCTTTGCTTCAGACAACCTGAGACCTGGGAAAGACCTTAACTTAAAAAGGCCATGATCTCCCACTGCGTCCTGGGCCATCGCCAGTGGTCCTGACTATGTCTCACCACTGGACTCCAATGACTCTGGAGGAGAGAGTGAGGTTGGTGACTTTACACAGCTCTGCCTCACTTCCAAGTCAAGACACCACCCTCCTGACGTCATTGGTCCTCTTTGAGGACAAAAAAACCCAACATGTTAGCAGCACCACCTGGTGGTTTAACGTAGAAGTTCCTTGAGGTCAGGGACTTTTTTTTTTGCCTTTTTATCCCCTGCATCCATCTTAAGACGGTGCACATGTTACGCATGTTTTAGGTGCTTTTTAAATTGAGTTGAAGTGGAACTAATACTCCCACCCTGGCCTTCCCAGAGTCAGCCTGGGATCAGTTCTTCACCCCTTGGCCTTCTCCAGTGTTTCAGAAGCCATCTCATATCAGACCCACTTCCTGCTGCCACCTCCAATCTCCTGGCCTGACCTTTTTAGGACATACCTTCACCTATGCTACCTTTTTAAAGTAGACCTTCTGGGCCTTACAGGACACAGTGTAAGTAACCTGCCATGAATTTGATTCTTGAGAGAGGACCTTGAACATTCCAGGTCTACTGGCACTCAATAATGAGCATAATTGATCCCTCTCACCACCATGGAACCTCTGACTGTCAGCGTACAAACTCTTTTGTTCCATTCCCAGCTGCATTACTTTCTTGTTCCCATTTTCCCTCAATACTTTCTCCCCAATTTCTCACTCCAGATCTATCTCTTCCTTTCATTGGGCTCTCTCAAATACCAACCCCATAGCAAACAAATTTGCTTTCTTCTTAAACATTTTCATTTCTGACTTTTTTCCTCTTCTGTTGCTCAATGAAAAATCTAACTCCATCCTTATGACAGTGCTTCTCTGGTCACCCTTCCCAGAACCAGTTACACTGTCACTCATACCCTACAACTTATTGATTGTAGCGAGGAAATTAGGGTATTTGCTCCTCATCTCTGCTTCCAGAGTCTTCCTCTACCACCGTCACACAGCAGCCTCTCGTTTGAAGTACTTCTCATTTGAGGTACATGCCATTCAAAGTTTATCACTCAATCCAGATATTGGTGGCCAATATCTTACAACACATTCTCTTCTTTCCTCAGTGAGTTCAGCGCTTTGGTCTTTTATTGCCATAAAACTCAAGTCCTCATAGTAGGTAACTTTAACATTCTCAAATATGCTAACCTCCAAATTTCTTAATCTGCCCAGTTCTCAGGATGTGCTCATCTACTCAACCTTAGCTATAGAGAGATATGGTCATACCCATGCATTCATCTACAAGTATGCCAGTACCAAATTCATGAACTTAAAATATCTTTATTAGACTGCTCTCTCATCATTTAATCTTTCCTTATGGTTTATGACTTCTAATCTCATTCTTACTCATCCCCATGCTCTCCAATCATGCACAGTTCATGCACAGGCATCATACGTTCACACCAGTACCAGCTACATTGTTCTCTCTTCTATTTCTCAACCCTTTGGCAAATCATTATCCTCCATATTCAAATCACTTGCCCTTTGATCTATCACAACTTGCGAAATTGCAACCCTGTATTCCTCTCTATTTCCTTTGCTCCTTTTCATATACTGTTAAACAAAGTTGGAGAAAATCACGAAACCATGCTGATTGGATTCACTCCAAATTCATGTTATAAGATGTCCAAGGAGCCATCACAGCAGCCAGGAAATCCTTTCATACCTCCCTAATAAAAATTCTATCTTATTAACCACAGAGATTATTCTTTCCTCATCTTTTATTCCCTCTTTTTTCTCATCTTTCCTTATATTTCCTGATTTTTTCTCATCTTATCTTAAGTCCTCTACAGCACTCCTCACCTCAGTCTTCACTGAAAAACTGGGACCATATACAAGAAAACCTTCTTTTCCCTTAATCCTAACCTCACATCATTGACACATGTAGTCCCACTATTTGCTCCTTCAATCTTGTCTCACATGAAGAGCTGCCCCTTCTCTTTGACTAGGAAATCTTTCTACATATGGCTTTGACCACATCCCATAATGCCAACCCTCTTCTCCAAGATTGACTTTATATCACACTATCATGCAATCTATCTAGAATATAATATGAATGAATAATTCATGAAAATATAGGGAATCATTGAGGTTTTCAGATCAGATAAGAAAGTGGGAGGAGGAAATTTTTGTCTTCATTTGACTCAAATATGATTTAGCATTCCTTTAGGGGTTGGCTTCTATTTAGGTCTCAAACTGGACTAATAGCCAAATCCAGGGTCCTCCCCATTTTTGTTGAATATATCCTCTCATTTTAAAAATACCTTGACTACTTGACTGCAAAAAATAGCCTTGCACAGGAATACTTGGAATAACCAAGAAATTCACATCCATGACATCAATTTCACTGCTTTGATTTCATGGAATGTAGGGAACTGAGTCAAGGAAAAATTCTCACATGAGATAATAAGGGATTATTAAGTGTGAAAAGATTATATGACTGAGTTAAAAAAATTTTCATTTTCCCCAATTATTACACTTGGTCATAACTTCATGTCTAAAGAGACCAAAAACGTACATTTTGCCATAATATCAGTTTTTAATTGTATTATATAAGGTATAACATTTATATATTGCTTAAAGTTTGCAAAGCACTTTAAAATATTATTTCATGTTATTTTCAAGATATAAGCCTTAGATTAATACCTGGCATTCAGTGTGCCACCATGAATAGGTGAGTCTCCTACAAGGATCAGCACTCCAGGTAATTCTTCAGGACAATCTTTTCGGGGGGTGATTGCCACAGATTTCACAGTTTGTGTTGAACCCAAATCCACTATCCACCAGGGGTTATCCTCTCTGAGTGTTTGAATACAAGTGCCTTTTTCAAAATCATTTAGTAAAGACCCATCCACAGCTCTTTCAGGAGAGCCCAGAGGGAGTGGAGATGCTGGACTGGTAGGCAGGCTTCCCCTGTGATAGCACTGGAGCTGAAATGATAAGATATGTGAGGGTAGAAGTCAATCAATCGCCAGATGCAAAGTGAAGATTCCTTTACTAGAATGAAGAGCTGTCCCCTAAATTCAGGGACAAAAAGTACAACTACCTTAAAGAATGCCTAGTCATCATCTATTGACATTGCTAATATATGTCATTCTTACTTTTCTGAGTTTACAATATAATCCAATAAAGTGTGCTATACTAGTATACCTTTCTTTTCTAAGCAGGAATGTGGGAAAGAAATATCAGGCCTACATGATGGTTTGCATAGCATTTACCTTTCTGTATTTTGCTTGACTTGGGGAGATCTGTTGTACAGACTGAAAGCAATCTTCTGCTTCTTACACCCTGATATCATGTTTTAATCACAGACAAGAAGGTTAGAAATGATGTTTAAGGTGAACAGAAAGATGGTGCAGGTCATTATGAGTCTCGTGTCCATATTGCATTTGGTGGTTTTCATAAGCATTTATTTAACTTTCCTGGTACTGTAGTCTAAATGCCATGGCAACCACAAAATTTTCTGGGGTAAGTTCATTTAGTCAAGACACCCATTCTGCAAATGAACATTTTAACTCATTCTTTTGTTATAAAGGAGATGGATCCTGTCTAGAAACTGGAAAATAAGCCAATTAACTCCAGGAAATTCTACATGAAGCATTCCATTTTTTCCCTTTTATTTTTCTTTTTTGGGGGGGGAGAAATTGGGGTTAAGTGACTTGTCCAAGGTCACATGGCATGTGTGTGTGTGTGTGTGTGTGTGTGTGTGTGTGTCTGAGGTCGGATTTGAACTCAAGTCCTCCTGACGCTAGGGCCAGTGCTTTATTCACTGTGCCACCTAGCTGCCCCAGAAATAATTTTTAAAGAAGAAAGTTTGAGGGAGTAGCATTAGAAGGCAATATACTTAAAGAAAAATCCTTCTAAGGAATATTACCTCTACTATAAGAGTATCATGAAATTGTCACTGATGGACTGTGCTGAAGAAAATACACTCACCAAAGTTGTTATCTGTGTTATCAAAGTGATATGATGTAACTGAAGATTCAACTCTTCTGGTTTTCAGTTGGTCCTCATTAGTAAAGGAAAGCAAACCCCAAGTTTTTCCAAAGATTTTCACGTGACAAAATGATAAAACCTTTTGTTTCCCTAGATGGGTGATTGTCACATATCTTCCTTTCATTTTTCCACAAAGGAAAACGTGTGTCGTCCCTTGGCCCAGGGAAGGAACAATTGCACATCTGGAGAGAAACAATATTAACATTTGTGACAGTTTTGTGGTAAATGGATACAGGTTTCTCAGGAGGACAACTGAAGATGGATAATTTATTCCCTTGTGTTACCATGACTCAGCAGCCTAACAGTTGAGCTCTGTTTATTCCCCAATAATTAAAAAAGGCTTCTTGCCAAGATGATCAATTGCTAAAGACTGACATTATGGAAAGTTTATCCACATTACTGGAAAAGGTGCCATAATCCTTTCTATATCCATTCAAACAGATGTGCAAATTAATTCTCAAAAATAATAGATTTGACCAAGATTAGAGGGAAAGCAGGAAACTGGGAAACAGTCTTTACATCAAGTGTCTCTGATAAAGGCTTCATTTCTCAAATAAATAGAGAAGTGAATTTGTAAGAATACAAACCACTCCCCAATTGATAAATGGTCAAAGGATATGAACAGGCAGTTTTCAGATGAGGAAATAAAAGCTATATAGAGGTATAAGAAGAAGTACTCTAAATCATTTTTGATTAGAGAAATACCAATTAAGACAACTCTGAGGTACCACCTCACACCTATCAGATTAGCTAATATGACAAAAAAGGCAAATAATAAATGTTGGATGGGAGGTAGGAAAATTAGAACACTAATGCACTGTTGGTGTAGTTGTAAACTGATCTGGAGAGCAATTTGGAACTTTGCCCAAAGGGCAACCAAACTGTGCATACCTTTTGATCAAGCAATTTCACTACTAGGTCTGTATCCCAAAGAGATCATAAAAAAGGGAAAAGGACCTACATGTGCAAAAATATTTATAGCAGCCCTTTGTGTGGTGGCAAAATATTGGAAATTGAAAGATTGCTCATCGTTTGGGGAATTGCTGAATAAGCTGTAGTATATGAATGTAATGGAATACTATTGTGCAATAAGAAATGACTAACAAGCAGATTTCAGGAAAACCTGGAAAGACTTGTACGAACTGATGAAAAGTGAAATGAGCAGAACCAAGAAAACATTGTACACAGTATCTGCAACATTGTGTGATGATGGACTATGAATGACACAGCTTTTCTCAGCAACACAATGATCTAAGACAAGTACAAAGGACTCACAAAGGAAAAAGCTATTCACACCCAGATAAAGAACTGATGGATTCTGAATGCAAATCAAAGCATACTCTTTTTCACTTAACTTTATTGTTTTTCACATTGTTTTTTATTTTTGATTTGTTTCTTTTTTTACAACTATGACTAATATGGAAATATGTTCTTCATGATAGCACATGTATGATCTATATCAAATTGCCTACCACTTTAGGAAGAGGGGTAGAGAGGGAAAGAAGGAGAAAAATATGGAATTCAAAATCTTATAAAATGAATGCTAAAAATTGTCTTGATATATAATTGGAAAAAATAAAATGCTATTTAAAATAGTAGATTTGAAAAGTTATAAAGACATTTATTACCATCCCACCAGCTTTCAAAAGATAAATTTTAATTCTATACCTTGCATTGAATTTTCCACCCTGATCAGGTGAGTCTCCCACCAAAATCATGGCTCCATTTATCTGTTCCTTACAGCAATCTTTTCTATTGGTGATTGAAACAGAGTCTATAGTTTGTGAAGAACCCAAATCTGCCATCCACCAGGGGTCATTCTCTCGCAGTGTTTGCACACAATGGTCACTTTCAAAAGACCCATTCATCAGTTTATCAGGAAATTGATGGGGAATGAAGATACTGGACTGAAATGTTTGTGCTCCTTTTGGCTGTTTTAAATCTAGAATGATGACAAACGTGGGGCAGATGTTAGATATCAAGTGAAAAGCAAAGTCTGGGAGGCAACTTTGGGGGCTAGCATAGGGCAGTGAAAAGATGGTGGGCTCTAAAGTCAGAAGAACAGGGTTCGAGTTCCATTTCTAATATTATGTGTGTGATCTTGGGTAAGGCCCGTCACCTGTCTCACATTCACTCTCTTCATCCTTAAAATTATGGAGTTGCATGGAATATATGTTCTCTGAGGCTTTTTAAAGTTCTACATCTCAGTTCCTATGATTTCATGACCAGTATGACTCCATGGACAAAAGCAATATTTGTAATTTACACCATTCATCTACAGAGTCAATATGTGTCCGTTTTAGGTTTATATTATTATATTACTTATAATTTAAAAATACTATGGCACTGCTATTCACCTATTTCCAAAAGATTTATCAAAAAATAGAAACATGTCTGCTCAACACTTGGCCCAGGGACCTCAATTCTGCAAACTCTTCAGCTTTTGGAGATATGGAGATCAATTGCTAGTTTCGGATGTTCCAACCTGAGGAGAAGATTTTCAACCTTGATTTACTCATCCGCCCTATTGACTATCTAAACTTAGCATTACCTGTAAATTTGACCCCCAACTTTGTATTATCTACACATCTGCTTTCTATGTTTTCTTCCAAGTCACTGGTAAAAAATAATGAATTAAATAGGAATGAGGATGGAAACCTTATCTGGACACTTCCCTTCAGATGAACATTAATCCATTAATAATAATAATAGCTAACATTTATATAGAGCCCACTATGTTCCAGACACTCTGATAAGTATTTTACAATTATTATCTCAATTGATCCTCACAACAACACTGGGAGGTAGGTTCTACTTTTATCCCTATTTTACAGATGAGGAAACTGGGGCAAGCAGAGGCTGACTTGCCCAAGGTCACACAGCTTATAAGTGTCTGAGGCTGAGTTTGAACTCAGGTCTTCCTGACTTCAGGCTTAGTTCTCTATCCACTGTAGTGGATTAATTAAGTGAGCAATTAGCCATTACTCGTTTCAGATAACTATTAAATTATCTACAATAGTAATTTATTGGGCTATCATCTAGCTCACATTTCACATCTTCTATACTTCCTAACTACCCGAATGATCTTCCTTTATGTATCTGCACTTGGGTGTTTAGTCTAAATCAGTGAAAGAATAGGAATCATGATTGGACTTTTGATTTCAATGATAAGGTAACTCCCAGGTGAGGAACATCCCTGTACTAATGCAGGCTGACACTTCTCTGCAACTTAGTGTCTTAGAGAATTTCCTGGGAGCACTGAGAGGTAAGTGATTTACCCAGGGTCACACAGCCAATATATGTCAGAGGTGAGAATAGAACCCACCAGCTATTCTTGGCTTTCAGGCTGACTCTCAGGGCAGTAGGTATATATTGTAAGTGTTGTCCCTGATAGGTAGCATGGGGTGTCTTGATGTAGCTCAAAAAGAAGCCAGAAAAGATATATCTCTCAAGTCTCCTCCTCTCCTTTCTCCCCAAGCTCTCCTTCTAGGAGGGGAAACAGGATGTTGGGGACAGAGGCTGCAGCTGCTCTACTCTCCTCAGACAGAGAGGTACTGGGTTAAAATTATATTGACCTATTCCCTTAAACATTATTAGTTTAAATTTGTGACTGTTATTTTTTAAGGGGGAAGAAGATTCCAAGCTTTATATCCAAGATTCCACTTCCCACTAAATATCAGTTCTACATCCAGTATGTAGTAGAAAAACTTAAATATATATATCCAAGTCAATAGCAAAACAGAAATCAGAGAAAGCATACATATGACAATATATTCCAAACAATAGAGTGAATGAGTTCTCCTGTTAAGAATGAAATAATTCTGCTCAACCAAGAGAGTCCCTGATTTCACCCAAAGGGGAGAAATTCTCCAAAATCTCTAATGTAGCAAGCTGGAGAGAGAGACTTGATGAAGACTCCTCTCATGTTAACTTCTTCCCAGAGTCATTTTTAATCCATTCAAAACCTGAAGTAGGGTCGACATTTTCCATTTTATCTCTTGAAGCTGGAAGCCAGAACACCTAAGGCAACAGAAGAATCCCAATAGACCAGATCTTTCTTCTCTCTTGCTTTTGCTGACTTTGCCTGGCCCATCTCATGGTGTTAGTTTCCACAAAGAAGAAAGAACCCCATATTCAATGGGCTTTGGGATTCGGGTTAAATAAAGTAGGCCCAACTTGTTTCTTACCTCCTGACTTTTTATCTCTACTCAAATCCCAACACTCTTTACCAAAATGTTCATTTAAGTCCTGCATCACAATTATATCATTGTTAATATTCTTGAAGAGAAGAAATTTAACCAGGATAGATGAAAAATAATGAGCCTGAGTTAAAGTATCAAGTTCCAATGAAGTCTTTGGGAGATCAGAGGCTCATGTAGAACAAAGTTGGCATGTTAAATACAGAAGTAAGGTCTCAGGCCTGTCTTGGATCTTTTCTCAGGACCTCTTCTGACTGTCCACCACATCTTTCCCAGGGCTCTGTGCCTGACAGGGGCAGCCAGTGGAATGTTGTGGAAGCACATGGTTGCCCTCCTCCAAATCATTCTCAGAGGCTCTGGGTTTTTCCTCAAAATTTCTGAGCTTAACTTCATAATCTATTTTGCATGTGTCAATGAGACAATATTTAAACTCTTCTTGAACCTATTTATATTTTCAGCATGTGCTCCCTTTTGGGGGAACTACTAACCCTAATAGGCATCATCAGTTACATGTGATCTTGCCTGATGTGTAGTTTGGCCTTCACTTATTCCGAAACCAACTACTTTAGATGGCAAAAGAGATCCCTTAGCCTCATGTACCTGGGTTTAGGAATGTTAGAAATGGTGTTTTCCCTACCTGATATGATTTATGTTTAAGGGATACCCTTAAACCCCAAGTTATTTTCCTGAGTGATCTACAGAAGGGTCATATAAGAGGTATGAGGGCCTGTGATGGTATCTAAAATAGTCATTATTGCTTTCCATGACTTCTGAAATCTTTTTTTTTTTTGCTTTTTAGAGGGCAATTGGGGTTAAGTGACTTGCCCAAGGTCACATGGCTAGTTTTTGTGCTAAGTGTCTGAGGCTGGATTTGAACTCAGGTCCTCCTGACTCCAGGGCTGGTGCTCTACTCACTGCGCCACCTAGCCACCCCTATATTTATATTTTCTAATGGTATACATTCCCATAGTCAGAAAAAATGTTTAAGGTGAATTATAAGATGCTACAGGGTTTGGGAGTCTTATGGAGATGAGACTTTTATCTTCAGGTCATTATAAACTTTTATTTACTACTCCCAGGAATTATAGTCTAAATAACATGGCACCACAAATTTTTGTGTGGTTAATTCTATAAACCAATTGATAGATTCTGAAAATGAACATTTTGTCTCATTCTTTAACTCTCTCTCTCTCTCTCGCTAAAAATGACCTGGGTTCTCTCTAGAAACTTTAATGAATATATGAATCAACTAATTCCAGCCTATTCTACATAAAACATCACAGCTGAAATTTCTAAGAACTAAAAAATATTAGGAATATACTTAGGGATATTTAGAACATGTAGTTGCTAAAAACCTAAAAGGATCCATGTGAGAACAGAAGGGTTCATTAAATGCTGTGTGATTCTCATGGTGGTTCTTAGAGTATTAATCTTCACTATCTGCATCACAATTCACAGAGCTCTATCTGAAAGGTAACTTGCAATGTAGGATGCATTCATATTTTGTGAGCTGGAAATGAGTGCTCAGAGAAAAAGTAGGAAAAGGGATGATAGGAAGAAGGGGTAAACAAAGAGAAAGTGGAGAAGAAGCTGAGTGAAGATTGGAAATATTTTTAAAAGGAAGAAAGTTTAAGAGATTGCATTATATGATAGAGCAGTTTTCACAAAACTTTTTGAGAATTATATTACATCGATCAAATCTTAGTTGAAGAAAGAATGTCACAAAAATGTTGCTGATGCATTGTGGTGAAGAGAATATACTCACCAAAATTGTTCTTGATGTCATAAGCATAAGATCTTTCAGGAGATCTATGACTCCTGATTATCTCCAGGTCATCAACAGAAGTAGGTAACAAACTATAAGAGGTATCACTGAAAGCCTTATTTTCTGAATTCCAGGTTTTAACAAAGACTTCCACATCACAAAATGATAAAACCTTTTCTCTCCCTGGATGAATGATCGTTACATATCTTCCATTCATGGCTCCACACCTGAAAACACGTTTTGCTCCTAGATCTAAGAGAAGAATGGTTGCACATCTGTAAAGAAATAATATCGTTATTTGTGAGAGTTTTGTGTTGATTGTATATGGGCTATGCAGTAGGAAAATGTAAGAGGAATTATTTATCCCCTTGTGTTATCATGACGCTGCAGCCTAGTAGTTTAGCTCCATTTATTCCCTAATATTAAAAAAGACTTCCTACCAATATGATCAATTGCTAAATATTGAAATTGTAGAAAGCTTATCTATATTTCTGGAAATGGTATCAACATCTATCCTGTATCCCATTCACAAAGATGTGGAAAGAGTGATCTTTGACCTTTCCATATCTCACTCCATGTTTTCCTCCCAGGCTAGGCAGCCTTCCTATTGAAACTTCTTAGCCTGCAACACTCTTAGGATCAAACCTAATCATAACTTGTGATGTTCTCCAAAGCCCTCTTGTCCCTGCAGTGGTTATTCCTTGGCCTTCTTAATCTGCTTGCCTTGATAGTATCATATCTAGGGGCATATATTCTAGAAATCATATGCTTCTTTTCTTATAGAAGAAGAAACTCAAGAAATAGTCTGACATGCATCTTAAATTTGGAGAGAGAGTTTTTCAAAGCATTTAGAGAAAAGCTTGGTTGGATTGTACAAAGTAAACTTTTGAAGAGAAAATTAGGCCTGGGAGGATGGGAAATACTGAAATTCTTAAGACATATAAGGAGACATTTCTGATGAAAAAAATAGGAATAGTTTTTTATTGATACTGACACATACTTGGATGCATAGGGAAATCATTAACTAATTTAGTTAGAAAAATGATGAATGATTTATTTCCTTGTGTCATCATGACTCTGCAGTCTAATAGTTTAGCTCTATTTATTCCTGCCAACATCATCAGTTGCTAAATATTGAAATTCTAGGAAGCTTACCCTCATTGGAAATGGCACCAACATATATTCTTTATCTAACTACTCTAGTTAGTAAAAAAAAAAAAAAGATACATGGACAGAAAGGAGTAAAGAAAGTAATAGATGATGATGATAAAGTCAAGTTAATAGTACCAGATAGAAGAATGTCATGAACATTGGGCACATAGTATGGCATACTTGATTTATTTTTTACACTCCTATGATCTTTGGCCTCCCTCACTAAACTGTACATTACTTGAGCGCAGATGAACTTTCCTCCACTTAATTTTTTATTTTTTCCCTCTATTTTGGAGGGGGGAAGGCAGGGCAATTGGGATTAAGTGACTTACTCAAGATCACACTGCTAGTAAGTGTTAAGTGTCTCAGGCCAGATCTGAACTCAGGTCCTCCCAACTCCAGGGCCGGTGCTTTATTCACTGTGCCACCTCGCCGCCCCCTTTCCTCTACTTAATGTATTTATAACAAAGACTTACCTGAGTGTGTTTTGCCCAAAGGAAGGTACATTTTGATGACTGAAAGCTACCTGGTTAACTTTACTGGTTAGATTTATTTCGCAGAGACCAAGGCTTAAATCCAATTCACTCTGGAACTCTTCAATTGGACATTAGGTCTCTGCCCAAGCATCATTTAATGATTATTTTGGGGCCCTCCTGGCTCAGAGTGAATGTAAATAGTAGCTGTTTCTCTTTTGGCCAGCAACCCTCCGGGTCTTCCCCTCCCAGTTTGATTTTTTTTTTATTAAAGGGGTCATCCCTTGTCTCACTTCTTAAAGAGGTCTATTCACAGAATGGGTGTTGCCTTACTCAAAGTGAGAACCTGGAAAGACCTGGGCCATCTCCAGTCATCCTGAATGATATCTGCCCATTGGACCAGATGGCTCTGGAGAAGAAAGCGAGGTTGGTGACTGCGTAGGCCTCTCTCCCTCAAATACAAGTCAATTGCAAGTCATATCATCATCTCCCTGATATCACTGTCCTCTTCTGGAATGAAGGACAAGCCACAAGATGCACAACATTAAGCATACATCAGGTGCACAATAACTAGGAAACAAATGAGTGAACAAATGAATAGATTAAATGAAGGTTTCTTGGAGATCATGGTTGAGAAAAACAGTTATGATAGTCCCTTATCCTTTTTGAAATGATATGGAGTGGGGTGAGGAATACCCTGATGGGGTGGGGAACCTATGGCCTCGAGGTTATATGTGGCCCTCTAAGTCCTCAAGTGTGACCTTTGACTGATTCCAAACTTCACACAACAAATCCCCTTAATAAAAGCATTTGTTCTGTAAAACTTGGAT
The DNA here is from genome assembly GCF_028583685.1 of Petaurus breviceps papuanus. NCBI lineage: Eukaryota > Metazoa > Chordata > Mammalia > Diprotodontia > Petauridae > Petaurus > Petaurus breviceps. The sequence continues at coordinate 3,258,661 of NW_027186502.1, forward strand.
GCAGCCAAAAGCTGCCCCTGAGGACCTAGAAGGCCTCAGGGTCACAGGTTCCATACTCCTGCCCTAGGTGTTACTTTCTTGGGAACCACAGTCTGAGCACTGTCCATGGACCAGCTCCTCCTTCATTTCAATCATTTTTTACTCAAATATAGCAAGCACCTTTGGACACTGTTTTCAGCCTGGAGGTCTTATTTTAGCCCTGGGCTCCTGCCCTCCCCATCCAAATGCACTGACTTTGTGGTCCCAAATGTATCTAAAGGAGGAAGAGAGGGAAGGAGAGAAGAGACTATGGGTACCAAGAAATGAACATGCTCAGAATCATACTATAATCAATTTCATTGCCCTAAAATTTTCACTTCAACTCTATGCAAATTTATCCTAAAAGTAATAGATGTGAAAAGTTATAAATAAATAAATACATTACCATCTCACCAGCTTTCAAAAGATAAATCTTAATTCTATACCTTGCATTGAATTTTCCACCCTGATCAGGTGAATCTCCCACCAAAATTATGGCTCCATTTATCTGCTCCTTACAACAATCTTTTCTATTGGTGATTGACACAGAGTCTATAGTTTGTGTTGAACCCAAATCTGCCATCGATCAGGGGTCATTCTCTTGCAATGTTTGAATACAGTGGCCACTTTGAATAGACCCATCCATCAGTTTATCAGGAAATTGATGGAGAATGAAGATACTGGATTGAGATGTTTGCAATCCTTTTGTCTGCAGGAGACCTAAAAAGAAGACAAATGTGAGGCAGATGTTCAATCAGATGACAAGTGCAGTCATGGGGCAATTATACAAGATGGCTTAGTAGAGTCGAAAGATGGCTGGCTATGGAATTGGAAGAACTGATTTCAGTTCCATTTTTTTTTAAACAATCAGCCTTAAGTAACTTGTTCAAGATTACACGGCCAGTTATTTCTGGGTGTGGTGCTAAGTATCTGAGCCCGGATTCGATCCCCAGGTCATCCCAACACTGGAGCCGGTGCTCTTACTCGCTGTGCTACCTGGCCGCCCCTTCAGTTCCATTTTGACAGCATATGTGTGACCTTGGGCAATATCCTTTCCGTTTAGGGAGGATAAAGGGGCATGACAAATTAAAAGGCATCCTCGTATATATTCCCAAACTTAGAAAGACTCATAGTGAAGTGGTAACTTTGTGAAGACGGGAAGCCTACATCCATCCTGACCCATGGGTGATGAAAGGATTTCAATCACTCTAACACAACCAGGAGATAGTAGGAGCCTTGCTTTGGGTGGATGAGTCATGGAAGTCTAGCCGCCACCTCAACCGCTCTTTTGTACCTCAAGTAGACAGAGACTGTAGGACTTCTAATGGCTGAACTGAAGACATATAGAGTAGCCTGGGGTATGGAGGTCAAGGTCTAAATATTAATAACTTTTTTCAGCAATGGGGATTAAGAGCTGGGCAGAGCTCAGAAGATTATCATTAAGAGAGCTCATGGGGAAGGCTGGTGAGAGCCGAGCAGAGAGGGGCCATAGCCACGTCCCTGAGAGCGCTGCTGCAGTTGCAGAACATGGCCAAGGCTGCCTGGGGCTCAGGAGATCAGGGAGCCTTCCCTTGCTGTTCTCTGGAGCCATGGACAGTCCCCAGGTCAGCGACCGCCTGGAAGGAGTTGAGATCATCAGAGGAAGGCCATCATCATTTCTGTTCTGCTGCTTCTCAGAATGTCACCTACAAAGAACTGAAAAATTTGCTGCATTCCAAATTTGCTGTTTGTTGATTGATGTTAGGGAGCCATGGGAAGTTCTAGAATATGGAAAAATTCCAGGGTTTCTCAATATACCATTGGGTGAAATAGGTCGAGCTCTACAAATGGATTCAGAGAAGTACAATAAAGATGTGCCTTCTAAGTCTGACAGCCTGGTGTTTTCTTGTCTAGGAGGAGTGAGAAGCAGGAAAGCTCTAAATACTGCCTTATCATTGGGCTACGAAAGTGCTTGCCACTATCCTGGAGGTTGGAAAGAATGGGAAAGCAATGAATATCCAGAGAAGAAAAAATAACATGACAATGAATTCTGAAATCCAATTAAGTGTTTTGAAAACTATTTTTAAGGGAAATTATGTTGTAGAGGCAACAGAATAAAGCGGGGGTAGGGGAAGCATGGTAGTCAAAAGATCTGAGTCTTCTAGTGATAGTTGTATAACCTGGGTGAACTCACTTTATCCTCTCTGATCCAACATCTTGGTCTGTAAAATGGGTATACTAATATTTATTCTGTCTAATTTCTTAGGGCTGTTATGAGAGCAGCTGAGAGAATGTGTGAAAGAACTAATGAATTACAGACGTGTAGTACTAAAACCAGTGTACTTGTACATTTTAGGAACTTAAAGCAAATATTGTCCTTATCAAAACTGAACTTGAACTTTTGAAGAGGAAAAAGGGAGAATTAATAAATAAACTTTCTACTTCAAAAAAAAAAAAAGATTATCATTAAGAAACCTGAAGAGTAAAGACAAAGTGCCAATGAAGGATGGAGAAGAATATCAAAGAACAAAGCTATCCTGGATGACAGCTCTGATAAGGCAGTTCGGCATTCCAGGGGCAGGTTTCCTGGCTTCACAGGGAGTAGGAAAAGTCTGGACAATCTATGCACCTCTTTTCAGAGTAATCTTCTTATATGTATTCTAAAACATATGTAGAAGTTCAAAGCTAGTCAAATATATTGCTATACAAATTCCAAAACACCTTTAAAAACAAGTTTCTAGATCCTAAATTAAAAACCCTAGCTTTCTGTGAATCATATTGTCAACTATGAATCTTTCACAGAAGAAATTATAGATTATGTTACTGAAGTCCCTATCATGAGGAAAGAATACTGACCAGGTAAGCTGGTGTCATCGCTTGCCTCTGGTGATGAAGGTTGAGATTCAGGACTACTGGGTGATGGGACACCAAGAGAGATTGAATCTGGTGCTTTTCCAAAGACTCGTACTTCACAGAAAGATAGAAATGTTTCTCTCTTTGGACTGATAACACTCACATATCTTCCTCTCATCATCTCACATCTGAAAAACTCTGTTTTTCCATGGTCCAAGGAACCAATGACTGCACATCTGTAGGCAGACCATATTTTAATTTGGAAAAAATCAAATGTGCTAATTGAAAATATCTACACTGAGGACAGTCAAAGATGATTAATCCCTTGCCTCACTTGTTTTTGGATGTGTTCTCAGACCAGCATTCAACCTGGTTTATAACAGGGAACACTTCCTAAGACACTTACTAGCTGTGTGACCCTGGAAAGGCAATTTATTTTCTCTCCTATTCAGGTTCTTCACCTATAAAATGGTGTTAAGGCTAGCACTTACCTACAGAGTTGTGAGACTAAAAGAAGAAAAAATAAAAAAACATTGTAAACCCTAAAATACTAAATGAATGTTAGCTTTTATTATAAAAAAGCATTCAGCTCAGAGTGATGCTGACCCAACATGGGGGCAGCAGGTTTCACTTTGTAGGACCAGCAGGAAAGAAGGTTACTCACCCCGCCCCATAATGAACTAGCTCTAGGAAGAAGGAAGGAGCTGGAGGTCTCTCCTAATGGTAAAGTGCCAAATGGGAAAACATTTACTCTTTAAAAGGAGCTTCCTTCTCTTCCTAAGTTCATTGGATCCTGAGTCCTTCTATATCCTATGCTGTGAGAAGTTCCAGGTCCAAAGACCCTGAGTCTTCACCCAATAACTGCATGTCTGAGTTGAATATTAATTGGTGACTATGTCACCCTAGGACTCCTGGGTTCACTGAAGTCCATGTACTTGTCCAGAATTTTCTGAATCTGGAAATATCTGCAAAAGTACATTAGGAGATGGTTATTATACAGTGTTTTGTTGTCTCTATAGAGTCAATGCTAAGAGTGAAGAAATTTTAGAGTTAAGTGGGTTCTGCTTGTCCTGTGGGAAATGACTCCATTGCATAATGGGTACACATAAGGACACAGTGAAGAAGTGGGGTTTGCCAGACATGGTAGCACGAGAGCTGGTTGGACATTGAGTAATTCACCTAGATATTGAATTGCTCTGCATAACCAGGAAGAAAGGTGGAGGGGAGGGGTGGGAGAGTATTCCCTTTATTGGATCCCCAGGGAGGTTGGTACTGGTTAAGCCCTTCCAGATGATTGTTGAATTGCAACAACAACATTTTGACCATGGAACTTGTCCAACTGGGATCCTCCCTTAATAGGTTTGTGCTAGTGGCACCAAATGGTGCTGAAAATGATCAATTCCTTCCTTGAAGTCAGGGATTTTTTTTTTTTTTTTGGTCCTTAAATCACCTGCACACAGCTCTGGGCCTGGTAAATATTATACATGTACAAAATACTTTTGAACTGAAGTGGAAATTTCCCTGAACTTGGAGTTATAGGATATAGGTAGGTTTGTTTCCTGGTCTGCCATGTAATACAATGGTAACTTTGGGCAATTCATCCGTTAGGTTTCAGCATCTTGCAAAAGAGGAAACTAGATAACTTTAATTGTCTGGGCCACTAAGTCTGTGGTACTAGGAGCCCGTGATCTACAATTCCTTAAGTTTATTTCAGGCATGACAGACATTCATATCCTTTGACATAGCTATCATCTCCCCCTGTGTTTTTCTTTTTGCAGACTGAACATCCCATTTTTTTTCACATTTTCATTAAGGCATGAACTCAAGCTTTTTAAAATCCTGGCTGACTGCTCTGGATCTTCTCTGCAGAGAGCCCATCCTACCTTTTTTGTTGATCAGGCTACTTGTCTGTGACCTCAGTCTTCCCCTTAGGGCCATCCCAGCATTAGCTTGAGATCTATTCTTTACCACTGGACTGTTTATAGTCCATTGGAGACCACCCACAGGCTACAAACACATGCCACTGCCACCTCTGACCCTGACTGGGCTAGGACAACCTTTTATTTGGTCCTGCCTGCTAGGGGTTGGAATGTCTGGGCCTCACTGGACACTGCTTCAATGTCTGCTATAAGCTCAGGTTTTGAGGAAGGGCTGTGCAAAGTCTTATCATCTTCCTCCCTCAATGGACTTCATTCTGTCCACAGATACTCATTTTGAACTCATTTCAATGGTGAGCATATTCTCACCCCTTTCTACTGATTTTGAAGTCTCAAATGCCAGTAGAAAAACCCAATTCCTAATCTCTATCTCTTTCTTATGATCACCTTCAACCCTAGCCCCTCAAACTCTTGCTATAAATTTGCTTCTTCCACTGTGCTCTTTGAAGTTGAGATGCCTGTTTCCTTCCATTGCCTCTTTCAGACTCTCCAAGCACCATCACTCAACAGACCTACCTTTGAGGTCCATGCTGTTCAAAGTTATCACTGGATCTGGGTCTTCATGGCTCTTATTTATAGATCTCCAGAACATTCCTCTTCTTTCCTTATGAGGTCAGTGCCCAGCTCACACTCTTTATCTCTACTATAACTCCTGCCCCCAGAATAAGCAACTTCAACATTCATATTGATGATCCTTAAAATACCCCAACCTCACAGTCTAATAATCTTAATATGTTCTCATGACATCTTTCTCTACTTCCATTCAGTCCCACAATATAGAATCATACCCTTGATCATGCATTCACCTACATAGCACAATCCTATGCTCATGAGCTAAGATTATTTTACCTGATCATCTTTTATCATTCAGTGTTTTCCTAGACTTCATGATCCCTGCCTCCTTCTTTGTCCTCATCCTGACCTCCAATCTCCTGAACCATTGGTTCTTCCACAGTTCATCATCCCAGCACTGGCTACATTGTCTTCTTTTCCCTATCCCTACCTATTGATGAATTAATTCAAATCTATAATGTCTTCTATAGTCTAATCCCTTGTCCCATTTTATTATTAATGATAATGCCTTACCAAAATTCAACCTTGAATTCCTTTCATCATCTGCCTCCTTTGTTCCTATTCATACAATAATATTGGGCAATTCATCCGTTAGGTTTCTACATCTTGCAAAAGAGGAAACTAGATAACTTTAATTGTCTGGGCCACTAAGGCTGTGGTACTAGGAGCCCATGATCTACAACTCCTTAAGTTTATTTCAGACATGACAGACATTCATATCCTTTGACATAGCTACCATCTCCCCCTGTGTTTTTCTTTTTGCAGACTGAACATCCCATTTCTTTCACATTTTCATTAAGGCATGACCCGTTTCCTTCCCATTGCCTCTTTCAGACACTCCAAGCACCATCACCAACAGACCTACCTTTGAGGTCCATGCTGTTCAAAGTTATCACTGGATCTGGGTTAAATAAAGTTGGAAAACATCAGCAACAGGGTCCAGTACAAATTTATGTTGCATAAAAGCCACTGGACTTTCACTATAGCCAGGAAAGACTTTTTACTATCCTAATAACATTGTTATTCAACTCACCATATAGGCAGTTCCAAAACATTCTCTTCCTCCTTCAAGTCACTCATTACCTCTCCCAAAGAGTCAGCTCAGGACCTTGTCTCATTCTTCACTGAAAAAATTGTGGCCATTTTCTAAGAGCTCCAATCTTCTTATCTGTTCTTCCTTGTTTTATTTCACTCACATATCTTGCCCCATTATTTACTCTTTCACCTTTGTTTCACATGAAGAGGTATGAGAAGTTCTCTTCACCAAGGCAAATCCACCTACTCTTTATTCTACCCTGATCCCCTCATACTCCATCAATGCCATTCTCTAGGATGGACTTCCTACTACATTGTTATGTAATCTATTCAGAATATAACAGGAATGAGTGTCCCATGAAAATATAAGATATCAGCAGTCAAATGGCAAAACGATTATAAATTTTAGATAAGAAAGTGGGAGGAGGGGAATCTTGTCTTCATCTGGAATTAATAGAATCAAATAGCATATAGTATTCCTTTAGGGGCTGGTTCTATTTAGGTCACAACTGGACTATTAGCCAAATATAGAGTCCTTCCTATTTGTTTCTTAAATATGTCATCTCATTTAAAAAATGGTTTGAATACATGATAGGATTTTTTTTTTGGCCAGGAATTCTTGGAACAATGAACAAGTACCTATCCTTGCCATCAGTTTCACTGCTTCAATATCCTAAAATGGGTGGATGTGAGTCAAACAAAATTCTCACATGAGATTCTAAGGGATTATTTAGGGGAAATGGTTATATGATTGAGTTAACAAAAAATTCTTAATTATAGCCAATTATTGTCTCTAATAAAAAATCCTATCTTAAGGGATCCATATTCTGCTATAATATCAGCTTTAAAATATATTAGCTAATAGCTAACGTTCACATTAGCTTTATGAAGTTAATATAAAGTTTATAAAGGGCTTTGCAAATATTATCTCATTTTCAAGAGACAAATGTTAGATTCATACCTGGCATTGAAAAAGTCACCAACTATAGGAGAGTCCCCCACCAGGATCAATGCTCCATGTAATTCTTCAGTACAACAACCTTTCCGGGGGGTGATTGCCACAGATTTCACAGTTTCTGTTGAACCCAAATCTACCATCCACCAGGGATTGACCTCTTGTTGTGTATGAATACAAGTGCCTTTTTCAAAATCACCAAGTAGAGACCCATCTACAGCTCTCTCAGGAGACCCAGAGGGACTGGAAATGCTGGACTGGAAGCACTGGAGCTGAATGATGATATAAGTAAGAGTAGAAGTCAGTTAACAATCAGAAGCAAAGTGAAGACTCCGTTAGAGGAATGAAGAGTTGTCATCTCCACCCAGGGACAAAATAAATCCTAATATTTTAATGAAGTGATATAGACCACACAGTCATCATTCACTGACATTGCTAATACCTGTCACTCTTACTTTTATGAGTACACAATACATTCCAATAAAATGTACTAAACTAATAAATCTTTCTCTTCTAAGTAGAAATGTGGAAATGAAAATCAAGCCTACGTGACGATTTGCATAGAACTCACATTTCTCTATTTTATTTGGTTTGTGAAGACCTGACTTAATACCAAAAGTGATTTTTTGCTTCTTTCATCCTGATATTTATTTATTTTAATAACACACAATTAGAAGGTCAAAAATGATGCTTAAGGTGAAGTGCAAAGTGGTTTAGGCCATTGTGGATCTTGTTCCCATGTTTCATCTGCTGGCTTTCATAAACAGTTACTTAATTTCCCTGGTAACTGCAGTCTAAATATGATACAAACTACAATCTTTTGTGTGGTAAATTCTTTAAATTAAGGGACACATCCTGAGCATTTTAACTTGTTCTTTTGCTATAAAGGAGATGTATCCTGTCTAGAAACTTTAAGGGAAAAATAAGCCAATTAATTCCGGTTAGTTACATACATAATATTCCAGGTAAAATTTACAAGAACTAAAAAATATTGAAAATTTTTTTCAAATATCTACTTATTAAAAATACAAATGGATCCAATAGGAGAATAGGTCAACTTATTAAATGCTTTATAGTTCTGATGGTGGTTCTCATTGTATTCATCCTTCTCATCATGCTTAACACAATCTCTAGAGTTCTTTCTAAAAGGTAACTTGGAATATAAGATGCATCCATACTTTGTAAGCTGCATGTGAATGCTGAGGGGAATTAGAGGAAGGAGTAAACAAAAAATAGAAAGAGAAGAAGAAGCTGACTAAAAATTGGAAATATCTTTAAAAGTAAAAAAGTTTGAGGGAGTAGTATCGAAGAAGAAGAGTACACATTTCACAAAACTTTTTTTTTTGTCAGAATTAGGCTACCTAAACAATATCTGATTTGAGCAAAGAAATTCTGTAACCACAATATGGCTGATACTTTGTAGTGAAAAAAAAAAATGATACTCACCAAAGTTGTTCTCTGTGAGATCAAAATTATAGTAAGAACCATGAGAACCATGACTGGTTGTCTGTTGGTCATCACCGGAAGTAAATAAGGAAGAATAGTGGAACACATTGTTCTCTGAATTCCAGGTTTTTCCAAAGACTTTCACATCACAAAATGATAAAACCTTTTCTCTCCCTGGTTTTGTTGTTGTTACATATCTTCCATTCATTTCTTCACAGCTGAAAGCATGTTTTATCCCTAGACCCAAGGAAGGAATGAAGGCACATCTGGAGAGAAACAATATTGTTATTTGTGAGAATTTTGTTGAGATTGTACTTTGTGTGGGAGGAAAAGAAAAGATGAATTATTTAACCCTTGGTGTTATTATGACTCTGTTGTGCAATAGTTTAGTTCTATTTATTTCTTAATAATTAAAAAAAAGCCCCCTGAAAATATGATTTTTAAAAACCCAAATATAACATGTTTGGACACAAGTTTTGGTCTTTAGGTCCTAGTTTAAGGAAAAAAAGTAAATTCATTGACTTTATGGTCCCAAACATATCTAAAGGAAGAGGAGTAGAGAGTGGAGAAGGGGAGCACAGAGTGTAGCAACCAAGAAGTAAGCATGCTGAAGATTATGCAAGGATTGACTTCACTGGCCTCAAATTTTCATTTCTGCTGTATGTAAATTTATTTTCAGAAATGTCATATTTGAAACATAATTCTTCAATTCATTACCAACCCACCAACTTTTAAATGACAAAACTTAGGTCAATACCCGGCATTCCACTTTCCTTCCTGATCAGGTGAATCTCCCACCAGGATCAGGGTTCCTTCTATCTGTTCAGGACAGCAATCTTTTCGATTGGTGATTGACACAGATCCTAGAGTTTGTGTTGAACCCAAATCTATCATCCATCAAGGGTCATTCTCTTGTAGGGTTTGAACACAATAGCCACTGTGAACAGACCCATCCATAGGTTTCTCAGGAAACTGGGAAGAAATGAAGACACAGGACTGAAAGGTTGGTCTTTGTTTTGATAGTACTGGACCTGAAGTGATGAGAAAAGTGAGACGGAATGTTAGAGATCAGGTGGTAAGTGCATCTTAGGGGACAATTTGTGTATAGTGTAGCTTATTGTAGTGGAAAGATTGTTGGCTTTGAATTCAGAAGACCTGGATTTGAGTTCCAGTTCTGACACATACTATGTGTGAGACCTTGGACAAATTCTTACATCACCGTGCACTTCCCTTTCCTCATCTACAAACTGAGGAGGTTGGATTGACTCTAAGTCCTCTGAGGATTTTTTAAACTTTATATCTCAGATCTTATGACTTCATGTTTAGAAGGAAAAGTCACTCCAGAGACAAAGGAACATTTTGTAACATGGATCAATCACTTGAAATCGTAGTCAGTATATGTCACTCTTAACTTTGTTATCTATTACTATTTATGATTACAAAATGCCATGTATTATATGCCATGGATCTCATTTTTTTCTACAGATTTGTAGGAAAGAAGAAACACAATATCTACATGGATGTAGATATTACCCCAGGGATGTCAGTTCTGCAAAGTATTTAGCTCTTGGAGACCTAAAGGTCAATTTCTAGTTTCCAGTGTTCTAGCCTGAGGGAAAGATTTTCAACCTTTATTAAGTCATCCACCATATTGACTATCCCTCCCAACTTTTTTGTCATTTGCAAATATGACCAAGGTCTCTCTCTCTCTCTCTCTCTCTCTCTCTCTCTCTCTCTCTCTCTCTCTCTCCTCCCCACTCTGTCTCTGTCTTCTCTCCCCCTTTTCTCTGTATCTGTAATTATATATATATATATATATATATATATATATTTCCAAAATCACTGATTAAAAAAGCCAAACTAAATAAGGATGAGGAGAGAAGCCTTACCCAGGCAATTCCCTCCAGAAGAACATTTATTCATTACTATTTATAATTTATTGCTTGTTTGTTTGTCCATCTATCTCAATTTTCACTTCTTCTCCAATTTCTAAAATAAACAAATGGCCTTCCTTCATGTATCTGAACTAAATGTTTAGTCTAAGTCATAGGGAAGGGAAAGGGATATTGATTGGACATTTAATTTTTTTTTGGCTAAAGGGAACTCTGTGGAGAGAAAACTTCCTCCACTAACATGGAGTTGGCACTTCTCTGAGACAAAAGAGTTTTAGAGTTTCTTGGGTCATTGAGAGATCAACTGATTTGCCCAGGTTCATATAGCCAGTATTTGTCAGAGGTGAGACTTGAACCCAGTTCATCTTGGCTTTGTGGAAACTAGCTTTCTATCCACTAATCCAAATTGCCTCCCAGTGCAGCAGACACACAAGGCAAAGTAGGCACGACTTGCTTCTCACTTCCTAACTGCTTTTCTCTATTCCAAACCCAACACTTTCTACTAAAATGTTTATCTGAGTCCAACATATGATCTTTATCATTGTCACTCTTCCTAAAAAGATGAAAATAGGAGTGGATGAAAATCAATGAACCTTAGGTTCAAATGATCAAGTTGCAATTAAATGCTTGGGAGATAGAAGGTTCATGTGTCTTAGACACAGAAGTGAGGTCTCAGGCCTGTGTTGGTGCTGTTCTCAGGGCCTCTTCTTACTTTCCTTCTCATTCCTCCCAGGGCTGTCTGTCCTGACAATGGGAACAGTCAGAGTCTTGTGGAAGCACATGGATGACCTTGTGCAAATCACCCTCAGAGACTGGCTGTTTCCCAAACTTTCTGTCTTTCATTATCCATTTTGTATGTGTTACTGAGGAATTTATTGGAACTCTTCTTGAACCTTTTTGTTTTCAGTTTGTACTTATTGGGGTCTCTAGTTTCATGGGATCCTTGACCGATGTATTGCTTTGTCTTTTACTTATTTCAAAGCAAGTAATTTAAGATGTCAAAAGAGATACCATAGCCTCAAACACCTTGGTTTGTTTTCTTTAGTAGTTAGAATTGGCATTATTCCTTCCTAACATGATTTGAGGGATGTTCTTAGGCCTCAAAGTACTTTCCCGACTTATCTACAGAGAGACCATATAATGAATACAAGGACCTTGGATGATAAATAGACTGTCCAGCAGTGTGAAATATCCACCAGTGTCTTCTGAAATCTTAGAGGCACTTTAAGGCCATTTTTATGGTTGGGACTATTTACTAAGGAGGGTAAAGGGGGCATAACTGGAAATGAAAAGACAAATTAAAAGGGATCCTTTTAATATATTCTCATACTCAGAAAAACTCATAGCCAAGTGTTAACTCTGTGAAGAGGGGAAGCCTATATCCATCCTATCTCATGGAAGATGAAAGGATTTCAATAACTTTAACACAAGCAAGAAATAGTAAGGACCTTGCTTTGGGTGCATGAGTCAAGGAAGTCTAGACACTACCTCAACCATCCTTTTGTACCTCAAGTAGACAGAGACTGTAGGACTTCTAATGGCTGAAATGAAGATATATTGACAGCCATGGGGGATAGAGATCAGAGAATCTCACCTTAAAGATTAATAAAAATTTTCAACAAAGGGGAGGAGGAGCTGAATGGAACTCAGCAGATTTTGGTAGTTAAGAAACCTGAAGACTAATGACAAATTGCCAATGAAGTATGACAAATGATATCAAAGGGTAAAGCTATAGTGGGTAACAGCTATGGGAATAGAGCTCAAGATTCCAGAATAGGCTTCTTGGCTTCACAGGAAGTAGGAGAAGACTGGAAATCCTTTGAACGTCTTAGGGTAATCTTTTTAAATGCACAATATCAAATATGTAAAAGTTCAAAATCCAATATATTGATATACAAAAATCTAAAATACTTAAAAAAAAGTTCCTGGACCCCAAAACTCCAACTTTATATGAATCACATTCTCAACTATGAATCTTTTACAGAAGTAATTATAGATTATGTTACTGAATTCCCTATTATGAGGAAAGTATACTCACCAGGTAAGCTAGTGTCATCACTATCTTTGGGTGATGAAGGCCAAGATTCAGGATTGGCTAATGGGACACCAGGAGAGAGTGAACCTGATGCTTTTCCAAAGACTCGTACTTCACAGAAAGATAGAAATGTTCTTCTCTTTGGGTTGACAACACTCACATATCTTCCTTTCATCGTCCCACATCTGAAAAACTCTGCTTTCCCACGGCCCAAGGAACCAATGACTGCACATCTGTAGGCAGACCATATTTTAACTTGGAAAGAATCAAATATGCTGCTTGGAAATATTTACATAAAGCTGGGCAGCTTTGAAAACAATGTGTAGTATTTACTGTATTGGTTTTCTTGAAATGGATACTTATTTTTAAATTTTGAATCCTCTCTTATGGTCTGCTATGCACACGACAATGTTCTTTTTGTTTTCTTTTCTCATTTTGAATTTATGTTTAAATTTAAAAATTTACAAATAAACAAACAAAAAGAAAATATTGACATAGAGGTTAGTCAAAGATGATTAATCCCTTGCCCCACTTATTTTAAAAGATCGGTTCTCAACTAACATTCGACCTGGTTTATACACTGTGAATAATAAAAGTTTGTCCAGATGACCTCACAGAAAGTTGTCCCCAGGGCTGTAAATGACAGCATCATCCACCATATCCTTCAAATACCCATGATAGGAAAGATTCCCCTTCTCCCATATACTCACCTAATTTCCATACCATCTCTGCCATTAGTCACTAAATCTTGTCCATTCTTCCTCTTCTGTGACATGTCCTGGGTTTAACCTTTTTTTTTTTTTTTATCTTCTCTTCCATTCCTAACTCAGTGTCTACAGTTCTGAGCGCATAACTGGCATGTAGTAGAAACTTCAAGATGACTATTGCTTGGAATCATAATTGAATTAAAGCTTTTTGCTCTTATATGGTCTATGCCCACTTCACCCTGGGTGGATACTCAGAAATTATCTTCCAACTAGTCTCTCCAACTCCAGAATCTGCCTCTTTCAGTTCACCCAAGGCACAGCTACAAAGGTCTTCCTTTCTCAAATATAGCTTCTGCCTAGTCATTTTCCTAACCCTAATTACTCCAATTGCCTCTTCTAGACTCTATTACCATCCTTACTCAGCAGTCTTTCCTTTGAGGTCAATGCTACTCAAGTGTATCACCCAGTTTGGATCTTCATGGCCATTATTTATAGGTCTTCAGAACATTCCCCTTCTTTCCTTGATGAGTTCAATGCCTAGCTCATTGTCTTTATCTTCACTACAACTCCTGGTCTCATACTACAGGAATTCAATATCCATTCTGAGGATCCTTCATATACCCGAACCTCTAATATTCTAATGATTTATTATTCTACTTCCCATCAGCTACACAGTATATGATGATAGCCTTGATTATGCATTCCTTTACCTTGTCCATTTCCATGTTTGTAAACAACAAAATTATTTTGTATCATCATTTTTATCTTTCCATCTTTTCCCTGACCTTATCATCCCTGCCTACTTTCTTTGTCCTCATCTGGACCTCCAATCTTTCCAACCATTAGTTCTTTCATAGGCCATCATCCCAGCACTGGTGATTTTTTTTTCTCTTCCCTATCTCTACTTATTGGTGAATCAGGTCAAATCTATATTATCTTCTATAATCAAATCCCTTTCCTCATTTCACTATCAAAGATAATTCCTTGCCAAACCTTAACTTTGGATTCTGCCATCTACCTCCTTTCCCCCATTCACATATTGTTAAACAAAGCTGGAGAACATAAAAAACCCCATACTGACAGTGCATATGACAAATATATGTTATATAATATCCAATTGATAGAAGGCTGTGTCTGGAGTCAAGAAGTTGTTGTCGTTCAGTCATTCAGTCATGTCCAATTCTTTGTGATCCCATGGACCATAGTACACCACACTCTTCTCTACCATGGAAGAGTTAGAGTTGTCTTGAAGTTAGTCCAAGTTCATGTTTGTTGTTTCCATGACACTCTCTATCCATCTCATCCTCTGTCATTCTCTTTTCTGTTTGCCTTCAATATTTCCCAACATCGCTTTCTTTTCCAAAGAGTTCTGTCTTCTCCTTATATGGTCAAAGTATTTATACTTCAGCTTCAGTTTTGATCTTCCAATGAATAGCTTGAGTTCATTTCCTTAAGCACTGACTGTCCAAGGGACTCTTAAAAGTCTTCTACAGTACCACAATTCAAAAACATCAATTCTGCAGCACTCGGCTTTCCTTATAGTTCAACTCTTACAGGCATACACTGCTACTGGAAAAACTATAGCTTTGACTATATGGATCTTTGTGGGCAAGATAATGCCTCTGTTTTCTAGAGTGCTGTCCAGATTTGTCATAGCTTTCCTGCCAAGAGGCAAATGTCTTTTGATTTCATGGCTGCAGTCACCATCTGCAGTGATCTTTGAGTGTAAGATTATAAAACCTAATGCTGCTTCCATTTTTTCTCCCATTTGCCAAGAAGTGATGGGACTAATTGCCAAGATTTTAAAAAAATGTTAAGCTTCAAGTCAACTTTATACTCTCATCTTTCATCCTCATCAAGAAATGTTTTAATCCTTCACTTTCTGCCATCAGAGTGGTACTATCTGAATATGTGAGATTATTGATATTTCTTCTGGCAGCCTTATTTCTGGCTTTTGATTCACCCAGCCTGCCATTCTGTATGATGTACTCTGCAAAAAATAAGGTGATCAGAAAGAACCTTGTTGTTTTTCTTTTCTGATCTTAAACTAATCACTTGTTCCAAGTTAGGCTCTAACTGTTGCTTCTTCACCTACATACAGGTTCCACATACAGGAGACAAGTAAGTTGCTCTGATACTCTCATCTCTTTGAGGACTTAACACATTTTTCTGTGATCCACACAATCAAAGGCTTTAGTGTAGTCAATGAAACAGAAGTATATTCTTTTCTGGAACTCCCTTGCTCTCTCCATAATCTAGATAATGTTGGTTATTTGGTCTTTAGTTTCTCTACCTTTTTGAAAACCAACCTGATCTGGTAATTCTAGGTTCACATATTGGTAAACCCTAGCTTGCAGAATCTTAAACATAACCTTGCTGGTGTGAGAAATAAGACCAATGTTCGTTAATTTGAGCATCCCTTAGCATTGTCCTTCTTTTGGGGGGGGCAGTTGGGGTTAAGTGACTTGTGCAAGGTCACATGGCTAGTAAGCGTTAAGTGTCTTAGGTCGGATTTGAATTGAGTTCCTCCTGACTCCAGGGACGGTGCTCTATTCACTGTACCTAGCCACCCCCACCATTTCCCTTCTTTAGGACTGGGACATAAACCAATCTTTTACAATCCAGTAGCCTCTTCTGAATTTCCCAAATTTGCTGGCATATTGAGTGCAGCACTTTAACAGCATCATTTTTTAGGATTTTAAATAACTCAGCAGACATCCCATCACCTCCACTCCCCTTATTGTTAGCAGTGCTCCCTAAGGTCCACTTGATTTCATTCTTCGGGATGTCTGGCTCTTAATCAGGAACCATGCCACTATGGCTATCACTCATGTTAAGATCTTTCTTGTATAAGTCTTTGGTGTATTCATGCCACTTCTTCTTAATCTCTTCTGCTTTTGTTAAGGTCTTAAATTTTTTGTCTTTTATTATGCCTAGTTTTGCATTAAACATTCTCTTGATATCTCTAATTTTCTTGAAGAAATATCTTGCCTTTCCCATTCTATTTTTTTTTTGCATTGTCCATTTAAGAAAACTTTTTAATCTCTCCTTGCCATT